>NW_012115489.1:4665157-4768157 GCF_000951035.1 Colobus angolensis palliatus | reverse complement strand
GGAATTACCTGATTTTCCAGGTGTTGTGTGTCTCAGTTCGCCTGGCTAGGAAAAGGGATTCCCTTCCCCCTTGCGCTTCCCAGGTGAGACAATGCCTCGCACAGCTTCAGCTCTCACTGGTCGGGCTGCAACAGCTGACCAGCACCGATTGTCCGGCACTCCCCAGTGAGATGACCCCAGTACCTCAGTTGAAAATGCAGAAATCACCGGTCTTCTGTGTCACTCGTGCCGGGAGTTGGAGACTGCAGCTGTTCCTATTCGGCCATCTTGCTCTGCCCTCCCCCTGCCTGGATTTAAGCATTTTAAGGATCAGTAATATTTTAATAAAAACACAAATACAATTAAACATAAATACTAGGGTACTTCTCTATTTCATTATCACTTTCTCCTGAGTTCTCGGTGGAATTTTCTAGATACTATGTAATTATTTGAAAAGGCTACTAAGACAAATAAACAAAAACAGCCTTGATGAATGACCTTTTCTCATACTCTTTATGGTTCCATGAGAAATCAGCCTTGCTGACATATGTGCTGTGGTGATGGGGCAGTGACTATGGAACTAAGTGGAAGAAGCTGTTTAAAGACCTAGAAATGAGCCTGGATATCATGCATGTGGAGTTCACAGTCAGTTTACTTAAAGAATTAGCCACAGATAACAGTAAACCCCATGTAAGCTAGAGAAAGGCCAGAGCAGTCGTTCTCAAAACGTCATCCAAAGATGCCTGGGAGTCATCAAGTCCCTTTCAGGCAACCCACAAGGTCAAAACTACCTACACAATACTACTACTATGTTACTTGTCTTTTTCACTATCACTTTCTCCTGAGTCCTCAGTGGAATTTTCTAGATACTACATAATTATCTGAAAAGGCTATTAAGATATCCTTCCCTTTTCCAACTACATATCTGTGTGAGGCCATATCTTTATATACTTCAACCAAAACAATATGCCACAACAGACTGAATGCAGAGCAAACATCAGGATACAGCTGTTTTCTATTATGCCAGACATTAAAGACATTTGTAAAAATGTACAATTCCATGCCTCTCACAAAAAGTTTTGCTTTAGAAAATACATTTTTCATAGAAGTTTTATGTTAATATGTAATGATTTATTGTTATTTTAAATGCATTAATAAGTAAATGAAAGTTTTATCAGTTATTACCAATGTTAACAAAAGCACTTTGGGGTCTGCCGATCATTTTTAAGCATTCAATGGTCTTGGAACCAAAGAGTTGGGAACCACTGCTCTAGAAGATGGTGAGTACAAATATAAAGCAACTGGACTCCTAAGCAATGATTAACTGAAGAAAGAATAAAGCCAATAAAACCCTGTTACTAATCTGGCCAGGAGACTCTGCTAAGGTTGCTCACCTTGGTTCTTCATCCAGTCAACTAATTACCCACAGCTTTTTCAGGGCTACATCTAAGTCTTACTTCCTTCTCATAAACCAAACCATTTATTTGCCCAGCCAAATATTTGCTAGCTCTTTCCCGTTGCATACAAACTTTTAAAAATGAAATGTTTATGCTAAAATGTCATACTTTACAGTGGCTTTAAATGAGGATTTAATTTCAATTTGAGAGGATAGCTGGGTCTGTGGGCAGCCTGAACACCATTTCTGAGACCTGCTGCACATCTGTGGGTTATTGCAAGGAGAAGAGGTAGAGTGGCTCCCAGAGCAGCCCTGACTCACCTTCCTGGTAGCTTATTCATTTCTTTAGTTTCATGTGACTTACATTTCCAGGTAATATGAGCTACTGATGCCAGAAAAGTTTATATTAAATGTTCCTTTTTTTACAAACATGCAACCTTCATTTTGATCAAAGCTGACTACTGAAGGAGATTGGTATGCATGCGTGTGTATGTGTATATGTGTGTGCATGTTCTGAAACAGGTATCTTTCTGTCTTGCTCTTTCAGCCACTCTTATCTTTGGCTCAGAGAAAGTTGAGCCAAACTTGGTGTGGCTCACCATTGTTCATTGTTCTACACTGACCTGTTTCTCAAGAGCTCAGAGCTAAGGCAAATAGTTTGATGATATACTTTTCTTCTGCACCCCTGAATCTTCTCTTCTCTCTTAAACATGCCTACATTCACTTTTTTTTTAAGTCCCATCACTATGTAAAAATATATTATTACTTCGGTGAGTCAGCCTTACCTAGAAAATCCTTCAAAGGCATCATTCACAAGGCTGATATTGGCACTGCGGTCTAATGACTGAAACTCAGCTGGACAGGGTGCAGCTGAGAATTGCTGACTCTGTGGGAATTTAGACTTCCCTGTCTCAGTTCTCCCCTCTGTGAAAGAAAAATAGCTCTCTGCACTTCTGTTTACCTCCCAGTCACATAAGAATTTTGAGAAATAATTAGTGTCTGAGTACCTCCTTATTAGCACTCTTTCTCCTGTTGTTTGCACTAATCTCCTGGTCTCAAAGCCTGCAAAATCCTACCCATTTTTCAAGTAGCATTTCAGGAGCACTCTAACGTGTAATAATTTCTTATGACTGGGCTGTTTATTACATGCTTGAAATATACTACCCTGTAATAGTCATTGTACTATGAATTTTCCAGAAATATATCATCTGTTTTTCCAAATAGTCTTGGGTTTCTTGAGAGAAGAGATTTTTTTCTTATACAACTTCGACCATAGCACCTAATAGAAAGCTTTGTAACCCAAAAGGTACTCAGCACATTTAGAGAGAAAAGATGGGCCAACCATGTATTTTGTACTTGCCATGTGCCAAGCTCTATGCCAGGGGCTTTTGAATGTGTTCCCTAATTCAATTCATGGACTTGAGGCTGGAAATGGGGACATGACTTGTCCAAGGTAACACAGAAATTCCAGGGCAACAGCAGCTGAAGCTGCTCTGAGCTAAGTACTTTTTTCCATTCCTTCAAACCGCCTCCCGGAATAAACATGTCTTGATAATAGCTCTTCCTCCTCATTATCTTTATTTCTTCCTCCTTGTTCTAATCAATATTAATATAATGATATAACACTTTAGTATATTTTCCTTTTTAAATGGAAAGATATTTGCACAAGATTATGCTCCATTTTTATTACGGTTGGCCTGGGACAATCAATCATTCCATTCACTCTACTAATATTGTATGTACGTGTGTATGTATGTATATGTGTGTGTGTGTGTGTGTGTGTGTATACTGAGACAGGGAAGTCTAAGTTCCCACAGTGTCAGCAATTCTCAGCTACACCCTGTGCAGTTAGGTTTCAGTCATTAGACTGCAATGCCAACATCAGCCTTGTGGATGATGCCTTTGAAGGGGTGTCTAGGTAAGGCCAACTCACTGAAGTAATAATACATTTTTACATAGTGATAGGACTTTAAAAAAAGTGACTGTAAGCATGTTTAAGACAGAAGAGAAGCTGCAGGGATGTGGAAGAATATATATACACACACACACACACATACACACACGTATATACACATATATACACACACACACATATATATACACACACATATATATATGCTGTGACAAATTACCATGAATTTAGTGGCCTAAAGCAACACAAATTTATTGTCTTATAGTTCTGGAGGTCAGAAGTCTGCAAGCCTCTGAGGCATGGGCAGAGCTGTGCTTCTTCTGGAGGTTCCGGGGGAGGCTCCATTTCTTTGCCTCTTCCAGCTTCCAGAGGCTGCCTGCATTCCTCAGCTCATGGCCTTATTCCCATCTTGAAAGCCAACAATAGCTGATCAAGTCTTTAGTCTTTCTCAGCTGCATCACTCTGACACTGGCCCTCCTGCCATCTGCTTCCATGTATAATGATCCTTACGGTTACTCGGGTCCTCCCAAAATAATCCAGAGTAATCGTCTCATTTTAAGATTCTTAACCTAATTGCTCTCCTGCAAATTCCCCCTTGCTATATAAGGTAGCATACTCACAGTTCCTGGGATATGGAGGTGGACATCCTTTGGGAGATGGGGACATTATTTTGTTTACCTCGCTATAGGAAGAGTTTAGTTATGTTGGAAGCAGTATAAAGTACTTCAGAGATTCCCGATCTTGATTTGCCCATTAGAACCATCTGAGAGCTCTGAAGACTGCAGATGCCCAGACACCTCACCCAAGTACTGTGATTTAATTGAACCACATGGGCCCGGCTGTCAGCATTTGGTAAAATGACCCTCAGGTTATTCTCTTGTGAAGCCTTGCAAAGCCAGCTTTTAGAATCACTGGGTGTATTTAACAAAGTGGATCTGGGCCATTATACAGACTTAAGTTTCAAGACCTCTTCTGCCTTTTAGGCAACTCACTTTACCTCTCTAAACCGGAGTGCCCTTATCGCTAAAATATGCATAATTGTCACCTTGGCAATATTATGAGGATTAAATGAGGCAATCTGTATAAATTCCCTGCACCTTGCCTGGAATATGTTAATCCCACAATAAAGGTAGCTATTAATCATTGTTTGACCTTCATACAGTAAGTCAAATCATATCCCTAAGTTAAGGCAGACATAAATGTCAAAAGTGAGTATCAAAGGATGTACCCCCAACTCACCCGCCTTGGTCAGACTCAAAGGAGTTTAGAGTTTCAACTAATTCTGGAAATGGACACAGTTCAGGCGAGTTACTAGTTTCCACTGTCATTTTATTTAAGTCTGGACAATGGCTGATTTCTCCTCGGGTTTTCTTTTTTTATAGTCACTCTCTTAACACTGCAGAGAATGAGTGTATAGAACAAATTAGCTTCGCATTTCGTGCAAGCAGCTTGTTGTCTGCATTTCTCTACCGGGGAATGGTGGACATCAATCTCATCCCAACAAACTCAGAGCCCTACTGTGTTTTACATGGATCCTTTAGTAAGGGAGTATCAGCCCCTGTCTTCTAAAATATTCATCCACTGTTCCCTGGGTCGTGAGTCCCAGGCTCCTTTTGATAGCCCCAG
This sequence comes from Colobus angolensis palliatus, assembly GCF_000951035.1. Classification (NCBI taxonomy): domain Eukaryota; kingdom Metazoa; phylum Chordata; class Mammalia; order Primates; family Cercopithecidae; genus Colobus; species Colobus angolensis. Next base: position 4,763,244 of record NW_012115489.1, on the reverse strand, counting down.
TCCCATTCTGGCCAAGGCAGGACATTGAATCAGGACAGACCCCAGTCCTGGGATCACAGCCATACTCTTCACACAGAGAGATGAGATCTTCTGCCACCGTAAGACAAAGCCTTGTTACTATCTCATTTTATTTTCATGCATTACAAAAAAAAAAGTTATAGTGGATAAAAGAACCATCCTAATTTTATCATGAGGGAAAGCTGTGTTTAGGTAAAAGTCCCAAAGTGGCCATCAACTGTAATACTCTAATTGTGTTTTAAAATTTATTAGCTCCCAGAACCAAAAAGGAGGAAAGATTACATTATAATTCAGAGATCTTGCTTTATTAGCTTTCAGAGTGAGAAAAAAAAAAAAAAAAAAACAGGAAGGGAAGTTTGTCTTGATTTTCTTCGGCTAGCCTCTTTCTTTAACCACTGGGGAATAACGGGGAAATACAGTATCAAAAAATGTTGACCCTGGTGATTTGAAATTAAAATCAATGATTCCTAATATTCAATAGTATTCAAGAAAACTGGAGTCTTACAATTCTACTTCCACTTCCTTCAGTTCTGGAAAGAAACTGACAGCACATTACTGTAGGTGACAACTTTTCCAAAGTTGGCATGTCCATGGTACAAAATATTTGTGGCTATCTTTGTCCCATGAAGGGTAGACACATTTTGGTTTGTTTGTTTTGGGAAATTTTTACAAACAGAAAAACAGAATATATAAGAAACAACAATGTATTCATCACTAAGAACTGGCAAAGATTTTGTCATCTTTGCTTAAAGTCTTTCTAATATGAAAAGAATAAACATTATATATAAAGTTGAAATTCAGTCATAATTCTTCCTCAGGCCTATTTCTTGCCATTGCTTCCCAAAGATAGTCTCTATCATGATTTCACTGTGTTTCCTTTGAAATTACTTATCTATCTACCAACCAAGTGTATCCTATTCATCCTGATTTGTATGACCAGGACCCCAGATCCTAGAAGGTGGAAATAATATTATTGCTCTTGTTAAAAGTTATCCTTTGTCTCTGAGTTTTTCATCTCTTATTCCAATCTGATCATTGATCTTAGAGAGATGCACTGGGCTTTATATGTGTGTCAAGAATGGAAACAGCGTATATGTCTTACCCAAGCCTTCTGTTCCCAATTCCCAGTTGGCCCTCGCAAGGTGAAAGGTCTTCCCCGGTGAAAAACATTTTGGGTCAATCTTATGGCATTCAAGAAAAACAATTCTATAAAGAGAATCAGGAGGAGAATTTCAAAGTCTCATGACTCAATGAGGCCTGATAAAGGAAAGTTTTATATGTGCTATTAAGGAGTTGAATTTTTTTCTGTTATGGATTGCAAACCAAATGCCTACTCGGTTCAGGCAGATGACATCAACGAGGGAAGCCATTATAGCAAACTATGGAGGCTTTTCAGAGCTCCAACAAACTGTTGCATCAGAGAATCAGACTTTTCATGGAAAGCTAGAAATCTGCATCATCACATGAAATCACTCTAGTGTTTATATTTTCTCATTTTTAAAAATTAAAATCTACAGAAAAGCTTAAACAACAATACAACACACATCTATATCCCCTTCATCTAGATTTATCCCAAATTGTTAATGTTTTGCCACATAATGTGTGTATATAAATTATTTCCTAAGCGATTTGAATACAAGTTGTGCAAATGACAATTCGTTCTTACAGATCTTTGCATGCACCTCCTAAGAATAAGAACATTCTCTAGTTTAACCACAATACTATTGTCATCCCCTAAGAAAAATAATAATTTCATACCATTTAATTGCCCATATTGAAATTTCTCCAGTTGTACCAAAATTATCTTACCAACTTTTTTTGTGCAAACCAGAATCCAACCAAGAGTTATGTATTACACTTGATGTTTACATCTTTTTGGTATATTTTAATCTAGGCAAGTTTCTCCATCATTTTATGCCTTTCCAAACTACTTTTAATTGATTTATATGAATGTATGTGTATGTGTGTGAATTTATGTGAATGCATATGTGTTTGCACACACAGAGATGCAACAAAAACAGGTCTGAAGACCAGATTTATGCTGTGAGTTTTATTCTCTGCACCCAGAAATAGTCTATCAAAAGTCCCAGAGACAAAAGTGGAAAGATAAGAGATAGAGAATGCCTTCTTTTATTGACATTTATTGATGGCCCCAGCACCTAATGCTGTACTAAACTCTAAGAATGACAAATGAAAGTCACTTTGAGGAGGAAGCTAGTTATAATAGCAGTTTGCCAGGTGCCACCCTAAGCCTACTAAATCTGGAATCTGCACTTTTAGAATCTCCTCTGGTTATTTTTATGAACACTAAAGTTTGAGAACTACTATTCTAAAGACACACAGGAAATTCAAGAAGTGAACTCTACCTCTGACAAGATCTAGTAGAATGAAGATGTAAAATGCTATTATACGATGCAATACATACTCTGAAAGGGTCAAAGGAGACTTTGATGGAGGAGGTGAAATTCTAGCTGAGTTTGAAAAAGGGTAGATTAACAAAGGGTAAGACAATGGGGGAAGAAGATATGAAGTCAGAGAAGTAAAAGCAATGCCACCTGCAAGTGAAGAGGTAGTAAGGTCTGATGAAGGAAATGGTTGAATGTACTCTTAAAGAGTTGATTTTTTTTTTTCTCTAAAGGTTTGGAAAACTAGTGAAAGGCTTGAGCAAATATCGTCCAGTTGATCACAGGAAGATCATGTTGACAATCCTGCAAAGAAAGGATTAGAGGCAGAACAATTCCATCGGAAGCCACTGCAGTTAAAAAGGCAGGAAATGATGAAGGTAGTTCACTGAGACAGGAGGAAAAAGGCTGGATTCAAACAACACTGGGGACACAGCAGCAACAGGGCATGCTGATTAGACATGAACATGTGAGTCAGAGAAAGGAGTCTAAAGCCAATCCTCAGCTCACCTTTCAGTTTTGTGTGGATACTGCCTGTTGGACATTCAGGGGAAAATGTCCCTTACATGGTGACTTAGCCAGGAGAGCAATGATGAGACCCTCAGAAGTGTGCACCAGGGACCCATAAGAGGCCTGCTGCAGGGGCAAAATGCTGTGAGGAAATAAGCCTTGGATCAGACTGTGGGCTGGGTGCACACTTGCATGCTGAGCAAAGGAACTTGTTAACACTATTTAAAAAGTGGAACCAACCAGTGGTGAACATTGCAGTTTTATTGAAAGATCCCTGTATGCTTTGCCTACTTCTAGTGCTATGATTTTCTCTCTCCATTCTTTTTATCAGTTGCCTCCAAAATAAAGTAAATATCTCAGGAGGAGGGTTCAAGACAGTTCATTGGACATGAAGAGAAATTGTTAGAAATCTTATGTTTTAAAAACCTCCTTTATTTTCTATTTTTGTTTGCATTTTATAATGGTTAAAGTATATTCATAATATATGTGTATGTTGTTCAAAGAAAAAGTTAGTACAAGATAAATTTGACAGTTTATTTGAATAAAAAAAACAATTCATGAATCGGGCAGCATCAGAACCACAAGAGGTTCAGAAAACTCCACCCCCCCTGCATGGACAGTGAGTTTTCATAGGTGCACTAAGAAAAAAGACAAAGAAAATATATTTGACTGGTTAGAGCAAAAAGACTAGTTACAGGTTAGCTGGCAGTATCTGATTGGTAAAGTCTTTACTTAGAAATTAGTTGACCATTCCAATTGGTAAAGTTTATTTTATTGTTTACATTGGACTTTGGTTTGCTAACATAAAAACATAAAACTCTGGAGCTGTCCCAGCCTAATGTTGTCAATTAAAATGTTTTAACAGACACACACACACGACACACACATTTATATACATACATGTATATATGGGTTCATTAATAAATATTCACAGTTTTGCAGTGCATACTCAAATATATTTTACTGCTAGCTATACAAAACCAAAAATCTTCAGTGACCACTCTTCCACATGGTAGAAAGTCAGGAGGAGATTCAAGGATGTGAAGTGGGGAAGCAGACGCAGTTCTCATACCTCTGCTTCTCAAAGATTGTTGACATCTTTTATAAGGTTTTTTCCACTAATAAAACCCCATGTAGCAAAAACCTCTGGAAGGTATTCAAGTCCTTTATAACTTTCCCTAATGTAAATGTATTTCTAGAATTTTAGAAGCTTGGAGGTGGAAAAATCTCTGATGTTAACCAAGTAGTTTCCTACTTGGAAGAAAGCAGGAAGAATGAGCAGGTTAGAGGAAAGAGGTCGAGGTCAGAAGGATTTAGGGAGAGGTAAGTAGAGAAAAGCCACTTTTTACACATTAAATAGAAGCCAGCCTGCAGCTTGCAGATGATAATGTTTCTCTGATATGTTTGCATGAGTGTTGAGTTGCGTAAGGGGAAGCAGCTGTTAAAGTCAAAGCAAATAAGCAGAACCCATTTATTTTCTTCTCTCCTACACAGTCTATTCTCATCCTAATGTGTTTGGGCACTGAGTGATTTCTGACAACAGACAATGAGCTCACTAGAGGAATACATACCTTTAATGAACTGTGATCAGGATGTGATTGGCTTAAAGACAGAGCTCTTGACAACTCAACATATGTTGGCAGGGCAACGACAAGCTTCCAGAAAGGCGTGGACTCATCAGAGCTTCACCTGCTGCTTGTTAGTCTGGAGCAGTGGCGAAGCCTGGGAAGCTATCCCTGGGTGAGCAAGCAGAAGGTGGCAGCCCTCCCCCATCTGTCTTCACAGGACGTCCAATCCCTGTAGTAAGGAAAACCGTCAGGACTGTGCTAAAGGCTGACTGGAGGCCAAACCATTTCACTTGCAAACACATTCATGATTTGTTTTCTGACTAAGTCACTGGAGGCTTTTATCTGGCATAGCAGAGCTGGCTTGGCCACCAGAAGCAGATCACCTTTCCGTGAAAGATGGCTGGAATGGCCATCATCTTCGTGTTATTTGCTCCTTTAAGAATATTAACTTTATCATTTTTTTAATTGCAGAAAAATATAATTGCTAGTAAGTACAACAATAAGTCCAGTATTTAATTTAGAAGACAGAGAAGCAAGCATATTGACAAGTGATAGTCATGAACAGGCTGACACCTCAAAGTCGTCATTATACGGAGCAGACAGCACAGGATAGAGTTTCTCCACCTGGAGAAGAGGGGAGTGTGGCATGAGATAGGAACAGGAGGAAATTTGGGCTGGGGTATAAAGACAGAAATTCTTATATCTGAAATGGATACTTGATACTGGGAGTAGTGAGTTGAGAATAAGCTGATCTTCTCTATCTCTACTACACCCACCCCCACTCTCATTCTCTTACCTAGGGTTTTATTTCCTTGTATTGCACAATACAGCTGCACTGGATAGGGAAGTGGAAACCTAGTTTTCATATCCACAAAGAATGAGTTACTCATTGAGACATTCATCATTTGCTTAGAATTACTCTTGCATGGGGCAATGGAAGCCCTAAACATTTAATAAAATATCCAGAAGCACTGAGGTGTTAGCTATGATTCTGTAGCAGATATAAGACCAAAAACTTTATTTCAGAAGGCTTTGAATTTTTTTTTAATTTAATTGTTCAAGTTTCCCTGTAATTTATGAAGGCCTTTAGTGAATAGCCACAAAAATAATGAAAACTTCATATTCAAATAATAACGTAATATTAAATTATTGGTTTCCTTTAGAAACATAATGCAAGTAATTCTTTCCAACTTCACCTTCTATTAACACCATCTCAAGAAGGACTATATGTAAAGGAAAATATGCTCCTCATATTTTTGTGTTTTCCTCTAAATGATAGGGGAAAATATTAGTACTATATGGTGTCTTAAAGTCTTACATTAATTTGCCAGTTCAGAAAATTGATTGCATGTAGCCAAAGCATGTAGTAAAATAGCTTTGCATCAAAAGCAATGCTTTTGCTTTTATTTTTTATTTTTAAATTTAATTTTATTTTAAGTTCCAGTGTACGTGTACAGGACATGCAGGTGTGTTACATAGGTTAATGTGTGCCATGGTGGTTTGCTGCACCTATAAACCCATCACCTGGGTATTAAGCCCAGCATGCATTAGCTATTTTTCCTGATGCTCTCCTCTCCACTGCCCTCCCCCGACAGACCCCAGTGCGTGTTGTTCCCCTTCCTCTTTTACTGATTATAAGACACATAACACAGAGCGACAAAGGGGAGAATCAAATGTAATTATCAGCATCATCATCTTGTAATCAAATAATATTCTTGCACAAATTTTCCTTTGTGAGTAAAGATTTTATTAAAATAGAAAAATGAATGTTTATTGCTATGTAATAATAAGTAAAGCTCAAAATAAGATAAATTTCAGCAAGTATCTATACTTCCACTTATTTCAGAAACATACCATATTACTAAACTCAGCTCATAACATTTTAGTTGTTTTTATTAAATCTTCAGACCGTTCAGACACTACTAAGCATAGAGACCATTCATATCAAATGAAACTTTCAATTTTTTAAATTAAAACTTTCTAAATGTGTACACTTCTTTTCTTCCTTTTTGGAAAGCAAACTTTTAAAAATGTATATACTTTGAGGACACAGAGGCTGAGAGACATAAATTGCAGGGCTCACCTTTCCTTTCCTAGGACAAATTTATTTAAAAAAAAGTAACAGCCCTACAAACCAGGAAGCTACCCTTGGCCTCTAATAAATTAATTTACTCAATGTTTATAAAGTGCCTTCTGTGTGCCTGGCGATGTACTAGAAGCTAGAAATCCAGGACAAATAAGCCACAGTTACCACCAACCCTTAAGGAACTCATGATCTAGTGAGAAAGACAGACATGTCTCCAACAACTAAAACAGAGTACAAGACGCCAGAACTCAGAAGGCCTTACCCAGTCTTGTGGGACAAAGTTCAAAAGAAGATGATATCTACACTGGGCTTTGGAGCATGAGCAGGAGTGAGCCAGGTGAAAAAGGAGAGGGGGCAGTACATTTCCTGAAGACAAGGTGTGTTGCTCACTTTTGGTGGATTGTTTATTTTATTTTATTTTACTTTATTTTATTTTATTTTATTTTACTTTGTTTTATTTTATTTTATTTTATTTTATTTTAATTTTTGAGACAGTCTTGCTGTTGTTGGCCTGGGCTGAAGTGTAATGCTGCAATCTTAGCTCACTGCAACCTCTGCCTCCTGGGTTCCAGCAATTCTCCTGTCTCAGCCTCCTGAGTAGCTGGAATTACAAGCATGCAGCACCACCACGCCCAGCTAATATTTGGATTTTTTAGTAGAGACAGGGTTTCACCATGCTGGCCAGGCTGCTCTCAAACTCCTGACCTCAGGTGACCCACCCTCCTGGGCCTCCCAAAGTGCTGGGATTACAGGCATGAGCCACCTAGAGGTTGGCAGAGAGGAGAAGAAAAACAAATAATCCCAAATTCCAATTAGGCTTCCTTCACGGCCCAAGATCAACTGTCTCATATTAGGTAAAGTCTTCCTCAACTCTTCTGCCCCAATGCAGAAGGAATTACACATTCCTGGGTATTTCCAGGGGCCTTTATTCGTACTTTGAGCTTAACACTCATCACAGTGTGTCATGGTTAGTTATACAGTGTCTATCTCTATAGTGGTTATAATATATGTTTGGTTGCAGCAAAAGAGACGCAACATAACACTGATTTTTAAAAGTTAAATGTCTTTCCTCCTGTTCCCTTCTTTATAGCCATCTAGCAAAATCCAGTGATGATGGGGTTGTCTCCTGTGTCGGGGGCCAGGTCCTTCTATCTTCTGGCTCCATCATGCCTAGAGTATTACCTTAGTCATCACTGGATCAGAAGAGCTCAGGCCCCCACAGCATCCCAGCCAGCTGGGAGGAGAAAGCTTGATGGGGCCCTCTTTTGGGGCACCACCAAGAAGCTACATAGATCCCTTCTGCATAGATCTCATTGACTAAAACTTAACCATGTGGCCAAATCTAATGGCAAGAGGGACTAGAAAATGCCTTGTCCTGTGTAGCCGTGGGCCAGGTGAAAAGCCAAAGATTTCTTAGGATAGAATAAGCATCCTAAACTTTTGGCAAACTTTTTCTATCATTTAGAGGAAAATATAAAAAAAAAGGACTAGATAGTAAATATTTCAGGCCATATACGATCTCAGCCATGTCATCATCATTGTTGTCATCACTGTCTTCTTTTGCTTCTTCTCCCTCTTCTTACAATTCTTAAAAAAATGTAAATTCTTAGCCTGAGGTCTGAACAAAACATTCTACAGGCCAGATTTGGCACGTGGGCCGTAGTTTGCTGACCCCACTACTCTGTAAGAAGGGAAAATCATACTGGGAGGAAAGTGACCATCTCTGGCATAACGTCTGTAAGATTATAAGCCATTGAGAGGAAAATCCTCGTCTTCTCCATCTTTCTAGTTTTGGGCAGTGCTTGACCCACACAGTAAGTGTTTGATGTTTATGAATGAATGAGTAGAAGGAAGGTGGGGGAGGTTAATTTCACAACCACAATTTGTTAAAATCTCATTTAGTCCCAATAGTAGCCTCTGTTTTGGGGGGTTTCTTTTCTTTTCTTTTCTCTTTTTCTTTTCTTTTTTCTCTTTTATTTTTTCTTTTCTCTTTCTTTCTTTCTTTTTCTTTCTTTCTTTCTTTTTTCTCTTTTTTTTTTTCTGTCTTTCTTTCTTCTTCTTTTTTCCCCTTCAGGCAGGATCTTGCTCTGTTACCCAGGTTGGAGTGCAATGGTGGTACAATCATAGCTCACTGAAGCTTTGAACTCCTGTGCTCAAGCAATCTTCCCACCTCAGCCTCCCAGTGTCTGGGGCTACAGGCATGCACCATCACACTTGGCTAATGTTTTTATAGTTTTGTAGAGACATGGTCTCACCATGTTGTCCAGACTGGTCTTGAACTCCTGGTCTCAAGCAATCCTCCTGCCTCAGCCTTCCAAAGTACTGGGATTAAGGCATGACCCACTGCACTCTGCCCCGATGATAGTCTTTTCACGTGGATTATCAAATAAATACTCCATTTCTTCTAGCCTGAAGAATAGTCTAACTGAGACTCGACAGAGTGAGTCTAGTGGGCTTTCCAGCACACGAGTGACCACCCTTCGGTTGATATGGTCAAGCACCCCACTTTACCTCCTGACCTCAGGTGCAGTTATGTTCCAAATATTCCACATGCTCCAGTGGACCTTTCTAATTGTAAGCATCCCCCTATGGCCCCCACTGCAGGTGACACCTCTGGGTGTGTGGGAAGATTGTAGATCCAAAGAACTTACAGCTTCTTCCTCTTGAATAAATATGGTGGAAGGCAGGCGAACCTTGTTTTGGTTTTACCCTTTTAAATATCACATGCTTGGTGGGAATGTCAGCAGAAGTATCCAGGCTGAACAGACACTTTTAAGTTCCCCTTTCTCCTCCTTCTTACTCAATATCCTGAGGGCATAATAGAACTTTTCTTGTCTAAGTTTGCCTGGTCGGGGGAGGGAGGTGTGGCTCACTCAACCACTGCCCTGAACAAAACCCTGCCAGGCATCAGAAGACTCCGTAGTTCTTGAGTTCCACATGCAGAGCAGATGCAACAGCAAAAAGTGAGTGGGTCCCAGACCCTGGCCCAGGAAGATCCACTAAAGGAGGCCATCCTTCCGCCTTATTCTGCAGGAGTCAGGTAACAGATATGCCTAGGTTTCTTCTTTCAAATAAATGTGTAATTCTTTATAGCAGGAAAAAAGCACCACTTCCAAATTCTGGCACACAGACTGTACTAGCTAAATAACTGAAGGAAATGCATGTTCTGTTGGAAAATAGCAAAGGAGATGAACATGAGACACTAAAACTCAGCCTCATTGTAGCCAAAAGGATGATAAGCAGATAAAAATGTGGCCAGGAATGCGTCTGTCACTTGCTGTTTCGTAACTGGATAAGGCCTCTCATGTGTTCTTGTTGGAACCTCTGGTGCCACTAGTGTTGAATAATGTCTTGCAGTGAAACCAGAAACAAGGTTTTATTGCCAACGGAGCTGGGCACAGATGATTTATTTCATCCTGTTTTCTAACAAACATGTGTCCATCCTTTTGATAAGAAAGAGTAACTTTCCATTTCCTCCAAACCTGGCAGGAGGCAGGGATTCGTGTGAGATTTCTACTTAGACTAAAGAAAGGGACTATACTGCCATCAATTATGCCTTCTCAGAAGGAAGCCTGGCAAACTGGATAAATGATGACAAACAGCTGCAAATCAGCCAAGGAGGCCTTTCAAAGCAACCAACAACTCCAAATTTTCATCGGAACCTTTGCCTCTCTTGTATACATTGCTGATTCTTCTGAAAAATTCACAAGGTCTTTCCCCCCTCTATTTAACTTGATTTGCAGTGAAGTAATTAATAGAAAATGGGCCTCTGACTCTGCTTTCTATTAGCTGTGTGACTTTGGGAGAGCCACTTAACCTCTCTATGTCTCAGTTTTCTCATCTAAATATGGCGATGATAATAGAACTTATCTCATGGAGTTGTTGAGGGGAAAAAACCATATACACTTTTTGAATACTAATGTAAAATAATAGATTATTAATATTCACCATTTTAAATATTTTTGCATTAAATACAAATAATTCTGTGTGGAAAGCAGACGGGTTTATCACAGGAAGGGTGAAGCTGCGGCTGTGTTTTTCTGCCCATGCTATGGGAATGCCAGCGGAGGTTTTAAGTAGAGCAAAACGTCCCCATGCAAGGTGAGACACACGCACTTCAAATAGTCCAATGCCTTAAGAAATTAATCGTAAGTGATAGGTGAGGGGGAGGAGGATAAGGTTGCTCTTTCCAATAAAACTACTTATTTTATGATGTGCCATTAAAGGTGATCCTGAATATCAAAAGGAGTTATGGTGCACTTAAGGCACCCCATGGAAAAGTTGACCATCTGTTTCAAAAAGGAAAGGCTAACATGGATTCCGTTTCCCTTGAGAAATTATTGTAAAGGTTGAAATCCACACTGCCTGATTGTCATGTCCATCATTTGTTTACTACCATTGGGCTTCAAATTCCCCCCAGCTTCTGCTGTAGTCCAGAGGGTTGGCAGCTCGCCGCAGCTGATTTCCCCGGCAATGCGACACCTTGCAAGTTGCGGCTGCTTCATAGAGCAATCACACTGACATCTAGTGGTTCAGAGAGTAAGTGCAGGCGGTGGCTTTGAAGCTTTTACCAGCCTCAATGTGCTTTTAAAACCACATTTTCCACCATTTATACAATATGTTCACAAGAGAGAGAGGTCAGTGAAGTAGAAATGATATTTCACTTCTCTGAGGTGTTACTAGAGGCTGCCTCTAAAGGAACATTTCTGAAAACAAGAAAGCAAAGAGAATGAACCATGGCCCCCTGGTAGGTTTGGGCTGTAGTTCCAGAGGCTGCGGTTAAGACTGTGACTCCAGAATCAAGATCCTGAGCTTGAAGGTGGTCTCCGCCACGCACCAGCTGTGGGCCTTGGGCGAGTTCCTAAATCGTTCCATGACTCAGTTTCTTTATTTGTCAAATGGGGATAACAGTAACGTCTCCATAGACCTGTTATGAGGTAATCCCTGAAAAGCTCTTAGCACAGCACCTGGCCGAGAAGGCAATCCGGGTTGCCCTCTCTTCTTGTGACTGTTTTTTAAGAGCAAGTTGCTGTAGAAGCTGGTACCCCACAGGTCAGACAGCACAGCGCAGTGGAAAGCTCAGAGGATGAGCAAGGGAGAGACCCAGATTTTAGCCCAGCTGTGTGACATTGGACAGATACCTTACTCAACTTCTTTTTTGTAAAATGAAGGACTTGATTCGCTGATGGTTAAGGATTTTTTTCTTTCTCAAACATTGTGCTTCTAAACCTTGTACAGGCTTCTAATTGAAATCGTTCTACCTTTAAGGCCCATTTGTCTCCTTTCTTTTTACCAAAGCCCAGGGCCAAGCATGTCCCAGGTATTTATTATGTAGTTGCTGACTGATAAGAAGTGATTGTTGGAATGCTCTCTATTGGTCACTAGGAATAAACCTAGAATGTCTTTGGGCAGGATGAAAATCCAGTGGGAAGCTCTGGAAGTCAAGGAATATTCCCCCATCAGAAGCTGGTCTGGGGTTTCTCTGATAAATTTGGAAAGCTCAGTGGTTGTCTTGTTTTTCTACCTCTGCTAATCAGCCTCTCTAACAGATAAGAAACCAGGAAAACCATTTAGCTACATAAATTCAATACATAACCTTGTTAATCATATTGCTGAGGCCTGTGCCATGAGAGTTGGTCAGAGCAGTGGATGACTTTGCTTCTAAGTGCAGGTGAAATGCCACCAAACTCACCCGCTGCCTGTGACTAATTCCCAACTCAGTCTTTCCAAGTCAGGAATAATCCCAGCTGGGATGTCACCTCTAATATGGCAACAAATGGTGGTGCAGCAAAAAATGATCATGAAACAATCTTTTCTCCCTTCCTCCTAAACTTCATCCACATAGACTATTGGACATTTGCAGAAATCCAGCACAAACGCAGGGAGGGGAACAATACACACTGGGGCATGTTGCGGGGCAGGGGGAGGGAGAGCGTCACAATAAATAGCTAGTGCATGTGGGGTCTAATACCTAGGTGATGGGTGGAGGGGTGCAGCAAGCCACTATGGCACGCATTTACCTGTGTAACAAACCTGTACATCCTGCACATGTATCCCAGAAAGAACTTAAAATAAAATTTAAAAACAAACAAGTAAACAAAAGAGTGAACAAAGGAGGGAGATGCAGGTAGAATTTTAACAATATGCATAGCACTATTTTTATATTAGAGATTTCTAATATATGCTAATATAAATATACACAATATTAAAAATCATATTACCTACACACATGAAAAAATGTAATTTGGGAGTTTTGTAAGTGTGTGTATCATTTTCCTGTGGTTGCTGTAACAAAGTACCACAAACTAGGCAGCTTACAACAACAGAAATCTATCCTCCCTCAGTTTTGGAGGCCAGAAGTCCAAACTCAAGCTGTCGGCAGAACCCTGCTCCCTCTGAGGGCCTCTTCCAGCTTCTGGCCTCTTCCAGCTTCGGGTGGTTCCAGGGATTCCGGGGCTTGTGGATGCATCACTAAAACCTCTACCTCTCTTATAAAATGGCCTTCTCCTCTTCTGCTGTCTTCTCTTCTTCTGTATCTTATAAGGACACTTGTCACTGGATGTAGGGCTACCTACATAACCCAGAATGTTTCCGTTGAATGATCCTTAATTACACCTGCAAAGACCTTTTTCCCAAATAAGGTCACATTCATAGGGTCTGATACATAGGCATATCTTTTTGGCATATACATGGGCATAATATATAGACAAGCAACGAGCACCTGCACTCCAATCCCATTCACTTGTGCTAAATCAGGGTACCCACTCCAAAAGGTGCCCGCATCCTTGCCACTGAATTTCTGTCACTCCTTTGGTAGTAACTGATCAAGAAAGATGTGAGGATAAGAGTAAGACAGATCCAGGATCCCACTCATCTTTAATAATGTTTGCTTCTGAATACACCACAGAATGCCACACCCTCCTGGCACCCCTGGCTGACTGGGTTGGTGAGTCCCCCTAAAGATCCCTGAGAGGAGCACAGCAGGGTGGGGTGGGCCACACAGCAAGTGCTGCTTTAAGAAAACTTCCCCCAGGGTGATCCTACCACACAATGCGCTTCTCATCATTTCCCCAACGTCAGCTCAAAGCAAACCACTCAAAATTCTTTTATTTACCCTATCAGTCAAAACAAAAAAACAAAAACAAAAACTAGTCAGAGTTGTGCTTATATTTCTCAAGTGGATTTTTTATTGTTTTATTCATATTAGATGTTTGATACTGATCTGTTACATTTAATTTAAATTTATAATTCTTCAAACACTGTTTTTTTTTAACATTCTTACTGAATTTTTAATTATGGTAAAATATATATAGTATAAAATGTGCCAGTTTAACTATTTTTAAGGGTAAAATGTGGCATTACATACATTCACATTGCTGTGCAAACATTGCCACTATCTATTTCAGGAACTTTTTCATCTTTCCCAACTGTAACTCTATATCCATTAAATATTAATTAACTGTTCCCTCCTCCCTCAGCCCCTAGCAACTACCATTCTACTTTCTGACTTTACGAACTTGACTACTCTAGGTACCTCACATAAGTGAAATCACACAATAATTTTTTTTTTTTTTTTGACACAGAGTCTTGCTCTGTTGCCCAGGCTGGAGTGCGGTGGTGCGATCTTGGCTTACTGCAACCTCCACCTCCTGGGTTCAGGTGATTATCCTGCCTCAGCTTCCCAAGTAACCTGGGATTACAGGTTTGCACCACCATGCCTGGCTAATTTTTGTGTTTTTAGTAGAGACAGGGTTTCACCATGTTGGCCAGGCTGGTCTCAAACTCTTGGCCTCAAGTGATCCACCCGCTTTGGCCTCCCAAAGTGCTGGGATTACAGGCATGAGCCACAGCACCCGGCCAATACTTGTTGTTTCATGATTGGCTTATTTCACTTAGCGTAATGTCTTCAAGGTTTCTCCATGTTACAGCTTATGTCAGAATTTCCTTCCTCTTTCAAACTGAATAACATTCCATTGTATGATAAACCTCATTTTGTTTATCCCTCTATATGTCAACAGACACTTGGTTTGCTTCCACCTTTTGGCATTGTAAATTATGCTACTATAAACATGGGATCTACCCATATCTGCTCAAGTCCCTGCTTTCAATTCTTTTGGGTATACACCAGAAGTGGAATTGTTGGATCATATGGTAATTCTATGCTTAATTTTTTGAAGAACCACCATACTGTTTTCTACAGCAGCTGTACCATTTTACGTTCCCACCAGCAGTGCACAAGTGTCCAATTTCCCCAAATCCTGTCCAACACTTGTTATTTTCTGCTTTTTTTTTTTTTAATTATAGCCTTTCAAATGGATGTGAAGTAGTATCTTAATTTGGTTTAAATTTTTAACTAAAAGAAAAATGTGTCTAGAAATAATAGATGACTCTCTCTGTGGTACTTTGTTTTGAAAACCATTTAGTATTTAGAAAAGCATAACACAGGAAAGAGTTTTGGTGTGTTTCATTTTTTTGTTGTTCTTTGAACTGACCAAAGATGTTAACACTTTTTTCACTTTTTCATTCAGACAGAAGTTATTATATATATAAATGCATTGTTATCAATCTGATTTTTGCCATGGGACTTCCCAAATTATAACTTCTTTCTCTTGTAGTATCTGTTTATACCCTTCTTCAACCACCCCCAGTAATAAGTTTGAGGCTGCAGCCAAATGAACTATAAGCACCATCTCAGGCAGACAATGAATGAACCAGAATGGTGTCCTGAGCCCCTAAACTACCAGTTAGATGGTTCATGTAACCAACTCTAAGGGGCAGCTGTTTGGAGCCAGGGTTGGGCTGAAAAAGCCCTAATATAGTCATCTATCTAAACACCTCACCCCCACACCAACACACACACACACACACGAAACGTTTTTAAAACAAACTGAATTGTTTGTTGTCTTTTAGTTGTTTCCCCTTTTCATATCGGCCACGATGTTGTAAAGTCAATCAGGATGTTTTGGCCTTGAGCCCTGTAAACTCCGTTGTCTTGCTCTGTTTCCTTGCTCATCTCAGATCTGCCAGGATCACAGCCATGAGTAGGACAAATGTTATCACATCCATTACAATGACGAGGGATTTTTGGGTAGGAGGTCAATTGCTAGAGTTAGGCGGCAAACATTTTGGATTAGAATAAGAAGCTGCCAAAAAGTTTTGTGTGTGAGCTGAGAACTTAAACTAGTAACTACATGAGAAAGACAGTGAAGGTCATGGTTCCTGTGGCATATAGGGGGGAGCACAGAATTTAGAATCAGAACCTGGGTTTGGATCTCATCCTACCACCTGCTAAAGCTTAAGTGATTCAGTGTATGGTTGTATATTAATAACACTAAGAACTGACCGGGCTTTGGGAGGATCAAATGAGGTATTATATGTGACATTTTCTTTTAAAATGTGATTATTAGTTTAATAATGAAATTAGGAATGGGTATAAACTACTAAACTCAAGAATTTTTTGATAATTATATGAGTATATATAGAGTTGGGTTTTTTTTTGGCAGGGGGCGTGTAAAGGTGATTTGTTCACCAAGAAAAGTGTTTTTAGTAAAGCATAGATGTTAATCTAGATTGTGGCAAGGTGTCACACAATAGATTTAGCACTTAAGCAAGGAGTCTCTAGGACACGCAGTAGAAAATGAATGAATCCATGAATGAACGGACAAGTGAGAGCCCAGGGCAGCTGAAGCCATGAAATGCTTTGGAAAGAGAAGCGTGCCTGGGAAAAGAGAGTGGCTGGGTCCTAAGAGCAGGATGAACACCATGGAAAACTTGAAATTGAAAACATCACAATTTTAATGAGAAAAAGTGCAACCCAAAGTGAAGAGCACCATGATAACAAAGGTGAGAAAAGATGTTCATCTCATGGCAGAGTCTTGTTACTGCGCAGTTATCAGAAAAAGTGAGCTAAGAGGTGTGAGGTGCTTATATTATTTAATCCTGATTACTAAATACTGAATGCATTTTCTTCAAAGCTCAAAAGGAAACAAAATGGAATGGGAACAAGGGGGAGGGTTGGGGGGAGGAAGGATACCCCGCATTGTCATATTCCATAGAGTGAGCTTTCAAAATATTATCTATTTCTCTTTTTGGAATCTTCCATGCTTTTCCATTTCTAATGTATAGCTTTTACTTTCCTCAAATCAAACTCTGGATCTCTCATTGACTGAAAGCTGCCACCTGCCTTTTTTTTTTTTTTTTTTTGAGACAAAGTCATACTCTGTCACCCAGGCTAGAGTACAGTGGTGCATTCATGGCTCACTGCAGCACTGACTTCCTGGGCTCAAGTAGTCCTCCCACCCCAGCTTCCAGAGTAGCTAGGACTACAGGTACTCACCACTGTGCCTGGCTAATATTGCATATTCTTCTTGAGAAATGAGGTCTTGTTTTGTTGCCCAGGCTAGCCTCAAACTCCTGGCCTCAAGCAATCCTCCTGCCTGAGCCTCCCCGAATGCTGGGATTACAGGCTTGAGCCACCCACTGTGCCCAGCTGCTGCCACCTGTCTTGGTTAACTCGTTGAGTTCTGCCTCTTCTTAGCAGTTTTCTCACAGATCTTTTCACATTCTGGGAAGGAAGTCTCTAGAAAACCCCACACAGATAGCCTCATTCCTCCACCCCCACTTCACTCCATGTAGACAATAAGCTTTCAGTTTCTAACATCATGTTGAGTGTAGAAAAGAAATTGACCGCCCAGGAGCGTGTGTCTGTGTGTGTCTGTGTTTTTGCATTTGTTGGGAGTGACACGAAGGCTGAAGAAAAAAAGGAAGCATAACATTTCTATTTTTCCCTTGTCAAAAGTATCTTTCCCAGACATCAAGGATTTTTATTTCAGACTTCAAATGTCCTTAGCAAAACAAAGTTTTTATTGGGGTATGCATGAAAATAGAACAACCATAAGAAATAGTAGTTGAAATTTAAGTCTCTCTTTGAGGTTGGAGGAACAGAAAAAAATGAAAGAACTTATATTGTATTATGAAGTGTACATTAAGTGTTAGCCTAAGAATCAAATAAGCCACTAATAAGATATCTATGAAAACATTTTTCAATTATCTGTAAGTTCGTTAGCCAAATGTAAATTCCTGAAAAACTATTTTCTAATTTGGTATTTTCAGCTCATGCAGGCTGAGTGAATTATCCTAAACAAATGTAAGTTAAATTTGCTATAAAAATTGTAAAATAGAATAAGAAAAATAAGTGGTTTTAGGACCATTTGTTGTTCTATACTATCTACATCTGAACTCTGTATTCTCTACATCCTATTGCCATTCTAATTCTATCCACATCAAGAACTCAAAAACATATAGCAATACAAACCTCAGAAACACCTAGAAAGTCATATATATTCATATGTATTATTTGTATTAGAGACAGGGTCTCGCCATGTTGCTCAGGCTGAACTCAAACCCCTGGGCTCAAGCGGTCTTCCCACTCAGCCTCCTGAAGAGCTAGGATCACAGACACACACTATCATGCCTGACTAGAAAGTCGTATTTAACTTCCTTATCCATTTATGTTTAAGCCCTCAGAGGCCATGGCAAAGTCAAAACTATTTGTACAGGAGCTATTTTGTAGGATAACCCGGAAGAGAATGTTGAAGGTTCAAATTTGTAGATTGATGATGACTGTCAAACTCCTGATTCTAAAAACGGGGGTACACAAAAATCCAACTGATGTACATGTCTTATAGAGTATACAAGGCGCCAGCATTTGGGGGGTTGACCATCACCATCAAAACTTTACTACCTGCTAGGCTATCTTGCTTCTTCTGCTCTAATTCACTCTGGAAGAGAGAACACAGTAGAAACAGGAGAAGGGTCCAGATCGTCAGCGCTCGGAATAACACCAGACCAGGAGATGATGCACAGAGACATCTGCGGAGGTTTTCTGCCAAGGTCTGAGGGGACCTGGCAGGGCACACACACCACCCAGAAAGTCCCCATTTAAGTCAGGTGTTTCTTTCCACACGACACCAATGCAAGGCCATAGCAGACAGGGCATCGCTGACTGCTGGGGTTGTGGCAGTTCCATCTCCACCTTCACAAGTTACAGAAAAACATACAGGGGTTGTCACAATCAGTGCTTCCGCCACCAGCTCCTCCTACCCATACCCTCGCCCAGAGCCTGCAGCAGAGGGCTCCTGCCCCAAGAACTTAATTTGCGGCAAGAGTCAAGTTCCCACATCCTGTTGAAGAGGGGCCTGGTGCTCTCTCCAGCCTCAGAGGCTCAGCCCACTGGAATCCACCACAGCTCATTTGCAATGAAAGAGATATTCTATTAGCAAGTGCTTAAATCACAACTACAGGTCAACAAAGGAGCTAAGAAAATCATCTTCTCCACTCCCATCTGTATGACCAAGCAAGGTGAAATTTAAGTAAACTCAGTCCATCAGCCAGTATGTTCAATGCATATTATGAAAAGAGATGTGCCAGGATCAGGGATGTGTTTGTTTGTTTGCCAGGGAGGGAACTGCTATTGAGGAGGAAAAATAAAACAAGGTTCCTACTTTTACATCTCCTTGGGGAAACAGCACACATGTAAATTATAATTCATTAAGAATCTAAATAGGCCCGGTGCGGTAGCTTGTGCCTGTAATCCCAGCACTTTGGGAGGCTGAGGCAGGTGGATCACCTGAGGTCAGGAGTTCAAAACCAGCCTGGTCAACATGGTGATACTCCGTCTCTACTAAAAATACAAAAATTAGTGGGCGTGGTGGTACATACCTGTAGTCCCAGCTGCTCGGAGGCACCAGAATCGCTTGAACCCAGGAGGCAGAGGTTGCAGTGAGCCAAGATCGTGCTACTGCACACCAGCCTGGGTGATAGAGGAAGGCTCCATCTCAAAAAAAGGAAAAACGTATTTAAACAGTGTTAATGGGGATAGAAAAGATCCCTGCGGTTCTATGCTCTGTAGTGGAACTTGTTATCCACCATGCCTGTGAAGGGTCTTGTCAGGAGTACTGTATTTTCAGCCAGCAACGGTTAACTCTTAAGTTGGGGTAGTTTTTTTGATGTAATTTCTAGTAGTAAAGAGTTTTATGAAAGTTTATTTTCAGATTGAAACCATTCCCTTTTCCAGGTTTCCTGAGTACAACAGACCAAGTCTCTTTAAAGAGAAGAGACTGTGTGTGTGTGCGCGTGTGCATTGTGTGTGTGTTGTGTGTGATGAGAAGGGATGGAGGGCTTGGTCATGGGGGACATATGTGTTATTTTCTTTAATCTAGGCAATGCAAACCAGTAATGCAGAATCCTATTGCTCTACAAAAATTTGAACTGCTTGAATCTACTACAAATTTTCGCCAGTGTGCTTCCTGCCTCAAGGATGGTAAGTTTCTCCAGCTTAGGGGAGAACATTCTGTCTCTTTAATCTTTTTGTTATACCTCCTGGTCAGACCTTGGCAGAGCAGGTCCTAAGTTTGAGTAACAAAAGTCATCAGCCCCACAGAAGCTGGGTCTCCAACCAGAGCACCATCTTCATCTGCCATGGCTACAATCTCCAAAGCCTTAGGCAGGACGAGGGCTGGCTTCCTGGAACCTTTTCTCCTGTACTCATGAGTCACCTCGCAGCCTCTTGTTGCTCTCTGATATCACTGTACTGGGGTCCTATTATGGGTAAGGATGGCAGTGGCAGAAACAAATTTTGTTCCATAAGAAGAACCAGCAGTTGAAACCGAATAAGTCATGGGTAACAAACGACTTTATCTCAATATAACAATAAAGAAACTCCACATATGGTAAAAATTTATCAAAGATTTCTTGAAAAACCAATTTGGGTAAACTATTTTATTCATTTACTGCCTCCCTCATGATTAGAAGCATTACATACAACCAAATGAAGTCATTTTATTCCTTTTTTATGGGCTTTATACAGGGAAGAGTAACAGCAGCCACAGCAGAGATTAATTCTCCTCTTGCTTTAATTGCAAAAGTGACACAAACATATCTTAAGGAGGTAACATCTGACTTCTAAGTCCTTTTAAATTCATTAGTTACCCATGATTTATGGAAGTTTTATTTCTTTTGTATTTTAAAGAATATTCTAAAGATGAGACTTTCAAAAGTAGGCAGTTTTAAAAACCACTGCTAGTAGTGGCTCATTTAGTTTCTATACAGTTATTTGTAGGTGTTAGAGTGTAGTCTATGGTAAAAAAAAAAAAAAAAAAAATTAAAATCTGACTTCCTGGTAAGTTAATTTCAGTAGTTCAAGAGCAATAGAATTAGCTCAGGGTTTCTCAACCTTGGCACTATCCGCATTTTGAACTGATAATTCTTTCTTGTGGGAGGCTCTCCTATAGGACAGATGTGCAGCATCCCTGACCTCTACCCAGCCCCTTCCCTGGCTGGTCATTTTAGTCAAAAATGCTTCCAGACATTGAAAAACATCCCCCAGCGGGGGTAGGGGGGGAATTCCCACTAGCACAGGTTAAGAACCACTAGATTAGTACAATATCCAAGAAATATTTAAAACCATGAGTAATATAACAATAAAACTAAAACAAAACAAAATCCTGTTCCTAATAATACAGATAAAATATTTTTAGTTTTCCACATGTAACTATGTAGGTGAACTAACTACAAAAGGGACAATTTTCTTTCTAGGAACAGAAAAGATGGGATGTCTGTCCTTCGTGCCATCTCAGCCTTTAACTGTGTTTACTAGGTTCATTACTTTTATGTAGATTGCTAAAACTGAAAAAGATTTTCTGAAAACGGGTTTTTAACTGGAAATCCGGAGGATGTAACAAAAGCATTTTTGTTAACAGACATTTTCCCAAGGTCTGTGGCAAATGTAAAAGTTTATACCATTGAAGATAGTGAGGAAGGGCAAAATATATGAGGGCTAAAGGAATTTTCTACTATTAAATCTGTGTTTGTGAGTAATCTGGACTAAGCATTATATGGATACATAGCAGGTAGAAATAATAACAAATTGCTTCAAATGGCTTTGGAAAAGAAATTGCAAATGAAATTTTTGTTTTACTAAAACATCATAAACTCTGATGTCTTCCAGATTGTGAAATACCTCCTCTGATGAATAAGTAGAAGCCCAATCTTGATATCATTAAGTTAAAAAGATTCTGCAAATAACATGCACCGATATGGTCCAACAGGCAAGGGAAAAAAGTAGGGTTAATACTGAAAATATTTAACAACTGGAATTAGCATAGGTACAAACAATCAGAAATGGTTGCTGATCATACATCCACCTGTACTGGTGTATATCTACTGAATATCAGTCCTAGAAAAAGACAAGGTGCAGAGTAGATGTTTCCATCTGTGTGAAAAGTGGGAGAAGGAAGGATGTATTTGTGTGAATATGTGTGTGTTTATGTTTGCCTATGCATCGGTTAGCAGCATACATGGGAAACTGGTGACAGTGATTGCCTCTAGAGAGAACCAGGGAAGATCATCATGTAGTTTATTATTTAAGGAAGATCAGCTTGAGATTAAAAAGTAACACTGCTAATCATTATTCCAAAACAACAGGTATGAACTCATGCTGTACTGGTAAATGAGGGCATCAGCCTAACTGGGGAACTAACTTAAGGAGTTGTAGAAGGCTTACTTTTGACTCTATCACACACGAATATATTACCCCTACCCTTTTTTAAGTAAAAATAAAAGTACTAGAGAATTGAATAGATATTCAATCCACAATGAAATCAGAATGAGAGAATATCCATTTTAAAAATCATTTTTGCTTTTTCCATCATTATGATTAAAGAAAAAATCTACCTATTATTGTTACGATTAAGGATGAGTCTGGGTGTTGAATACTTTATCTACTAAACTTATTAACAGTGATCATGATTAAACAATCTCTAAAGCTAAGAAGCCAATATTAGTGATTAGATAGTTGCAGAGTACAGGCTACTGATTTGCCAGACATATTAGTGGCTAAGGGACTCTAAGATGTCCTGCATAGGAATTTGTTGCTCTTTCTTTCCCTGTCTTTCAACATCCAGTGACAAGTCTCACAGTGTAGGTAAACCAAACTTAAATATCGTAACTCTATTATGTTATTCAGGAGTACATTAGTTCTAGCTACTTTAATTTAAAATTGGGACATAACATTAATGATTGCAACATCAGAATTTGGTCACCTAGAGAAAATAATGTTTTGTGACTAGCGAATTAGAAAAACAGAGATAGCAGGTAATTATTACATATATATAACAGGCAGTTCTTATCTAAGAACTTTACATGCCTTTACCCATTTAATCCTTATTTTAAAAGAAAAACCCTGTGAACTATAGGTACTGTTATTGTTCTCATTTTAAAGATGTAGAAAACTGAGCCTCACAGAGGATAAGTACCATGCTAGATCACGTGGTTAGTAAAGTGGTAAAGTCAAGGTTTGAACTCGAGTCATAACCCTAGAGTCTGTGCTATTAACTTTGACATTGCACTGCCTCCGGGGTCTGGGTTGGCAGCTGAGAGACTTATGTTCCAATCTAAATCTACCACTTCCATATTTTCTAAACCAAAACCAGGACATTGAGTTTGATAATGGGTTAGGGTATTTCATGGGTTTTCCCCCCATGAAATCCAAGGCATAAAGTCACCACATAAGTAGGATACCACTTAAAACTCTTGCTTTCCATTTCCTCATTGATGCAGAGAAAGTACTAGAGAATGTCTAACATTTCACTTGATTTATAAAAATCAGAAATCCTCCAGTGTGCCAGGTACTCTTTAAAGTGCTTTACATATAGGAAGTTGTTTACTTTTCCTAACAGTCCTATGGGTGCACATTATTATTCCCATTAGGGAGGTGAGAAAACTAAGCCCAAAGAATTTTGATGTCTTTTGTCCAAAGTTAAATAGCCAGTAAGATTCAAACCCAGGTCACCTGGTTCCTAATTCTGTGCTCTTAGTCACTCAGCTATGCAGCCCCCTGTTATAAATCTAGAATATACATTATATGATATGGAATTATGTCTAGAATAAAAGACATCTTCCACAGAGACAGACTTCCTTCATTAGGGGGCAAATTTGTGTTCTTGGTACTGCCATAATTATGCCCTTTGTACTGACGTTTGGGGTCCTCTGCAGCTCTGATCTCCCTGAGGGTTCAGGGAACAACCCATTCTCTCCTACTCTCTCCCCCAGCACCCAAATTCTCCCTTGTTCTGCTGTCTTCGGCCTGCCTCTTGCCTTTGGGAATTATTTGAGGATTTGAGGAAGTCAGGGGTGGTAGAAAAGTGGCAAAGGGAGGAAAGGTAGAAAACAAGCAGTTTCCAACAACTCAGATAAGGGAGATAAATTAAAGGTACAAAATTCAAGCTGGAAATTGCTGCTCTTGCTAGCTTTTCTGCTCCTGCCTAAATCCCTAGCCTTCCACCCTGCAAACACACATGCCCTACGGTTTGGTATGGAGAGAAACTCTTGCTGAGGGCACCATTTCTTGTAAAATCACTATGCACGGTATTCATCTGAGTGCCTGCCTTCATTCCCCAAGCATGTATTAGAATCCTGAGGGAGCCAGGCCCTGGGCTAGGTGATGCCTGGATACAAAAAGAAATGAGGCAGTTTCTGGACTTCGGAGCCCCAGATACACCTGAGTTTGCCTGCCTGTGCTCACAGCTCCTAGAACTGTTAGGTAGCGTATTCAAGGCCTTGGGTATGCTACTTAACAGTTCTAATAATAATTTCCATATATTGAACTCATATTGTATACCAGATGGGCATTTTACAAATTCCGTGTTTAAAGCACATGACAATTCTGACTAGGATTTAAACCCAGTTCTCATGCTTTTGCCATGCCATCCTCCTGCAGTTCCAGCCTCAGTTTCCTTTCTTGTGAAATGGGGTTGAGTAACGTCATTCTTTTAGAACTACTGTAAGAATAAGATGGGACGATATAGAACTAAGCACATGTATTTACCCCCCACGAAATGGTAGTTCTCATCACTCTAACAGGAAATAACACAGGGGCTTGTAGAAGCACCTGAAGTGTGCATGAGTCAGGAGGTGGGAGTAGCCTTCCCAACCAGAGGGATCTGGTTTTGCACCTTGAAAGATAAAATGTGCCTGGGTATTGGGCAATGAAAGGTGGGGGATAAGTAGGAAAACATGTTACGGGTGAATTTTAAAGCATGAAAAGGGAAATTGTCATGGCCACATTGGTTAACTTCTATGAATTTTTTAAAGTCTCCAATTTTCAAATATTTCTAAAAGAACTAAAAATTTAAACTCTTTGCTTTCAAGACAAAGAGCAAACACACCATTAATTTTCCCAGGTAAAATAGGATTACATTCACAGAGAAAAGTGAATACCTATTATCTTTGCTATGTAATACCTTAATTCTAGACAAGCAGGGGGGACCCAGTAAAAGGACTGCTGAGAAAAAGGGATGACTGTGGAAAGAAAGGTCTGGAAATAAGACTGACAGCCCGTCCCTATTACCTCTTCCTTATCTTCCCCCTTGTGCCTCCAGAGCATGACCTCTAAACAGAACAATTCTGAAAGTGAGCACACTCGCCTGTTAGTATGGATACAGGTGAATCATTAGTGCTAAATAATTACAAACAAGTAGAAGAAGTCATTTTATTACTTACTTATAAAAATGAGCAAGGTTTTCCCACCACATCTCCCTGTTAGCAAACAGACTTAAATGTGGATAGAAGAAAAAAAAAAAAAAAAGAAACTCTTGCAAACCACAGAGATGTATGTTAAACATGGCCATGCTGTGTAAAGCACACAGCTTCAATTTACAGAAGAACTTGCTTACTTTCATTTTTTAAAGGTAGTTTCTACTTAAGAGTCTCAATTATAAAATATGGAAGAAATCCTTTTTTAGCCACTTCCATATTTTTTCAAGTGAAACTTTAAAAATAAATAATACCAAGTTAGAGTAAATCCAACAAGATATCTAGAGAAACAGTGAGAATAAAGAAAGGACTTGTTTCTTAAGCAAAAATAAGCAAGTCATTCTGAGATAACCAAAAGAAAAAGTATATGCACAACCATAGCCTTCCCCTTTCAAGAAACTCTCGCAATTTATTTTGCCAGAGAGGAAGAGAAATGTTACAATATCTTGCTAACCAATCAGCAACACTGCAGGCCTCAAACCAGGAAGCTCTTTAAGGTATAGTATTTTAAACTGTGCAAGTAAGACTTTTGTCTCTCAGCTAGTTTTTGTTCCCTATGTTTGTAGGATGCAAAGGCAGATGTAAAGTCCCTCATGGCGAAATTTAACACAGGGGGCAACCCGACAGAGGATGTCTCAGTCAATAGCCGACCCTTCAGAGTCACAGGGCCAAACTCATCTTCAGGAATACAAGCAAGAAAGAACTTATTCAACAACCAAGGAAATGCCAGCCCTCCTGCAGGACCCAGCAGTGTACCTAAGTTCGGGTCCCCAAAGCCACCTGTGGCAGTCAAACCTTCTTCCGAGGAAAAGCCTGACAAGGAACCCAAGCCCCCGTTTCTAAAGCCCACTGGAGCGGGCCAAAGATTTGGAACACCAGCCAACTTGACCACCAGAGACCCCGAGGCAAAAGTGGGATTTCCGAAACCTGTAGGCCCCAAGCCCATCAACTTGCCCAAAGAAGATTCCAAACCTGCGTTTCCCTGGCCTCCTGGAAACAAGCCATCTCTTCACAGTGTAAACCAAGACCATGACTTAAAGCCACTAGGCCCGAAATCTGGGCCTACTCCTCCAACCCCGGAAAATGAACAGAAGCAAGCATTCCCCAAATTGGCTGGTGTTAAAGGGAAATTTATGTCAGCATCACAAGATCTTGAATCCAAGCCCCTCTTCCCCAAACCTGCCTTTGGCCAGAAGCCACCCCTAAGTACTGAGAACTCCCACGAAGACGAAAGCCCTTTGAAGAATGCGTCTCCATCAAAGGGGTCCCCAGTTCCCCTGGGAGTCAGGTCCAAAAGCGGCCCTTTAAAACCAGCAAGGGAAGACCCAGAAAATAAAGACCATGCAGGGGAGATTTCAAGTTCGCCCTTTCCTGGAGTGGTTTTGAAACCTGTTGCGAGCAGGGGAGGCTCAGGCCTCTCCAAAAATGGTGAAGAAAAAAAGGAAGATAGGAAGATAGACGCTGCTAAGAACACCTTCCAGGGCAAAACGAATCAGGAAGACTCGGCCTCAGGGGCTCCTCCCAGGTTCCCTAAGGCCCCTTCTAAGCTGACAGTGGAGGGGCCATGGGGCCAAAGTCAGGAAAAGGAAAAGGGAGACAAGAATTCAGCCACCCCAAAGCAGAAGCCATTGCCTCCATTGTTTACCTTGGGTCCACCTCCACCAAAACCCAACAGACCGCCAAATGTTGACCTGACGAAATTCCTCAAAACCTCTTCTGGAAACAGTGAGTTCTTTTCTCATTTGCTATTCAGTATGGTTTACTCCAAGGCAGAGAATGTTTTAGCTTCTGGGGAAAGTTTCATAAGGAGGAATGATTCTGTATCTGGTACTCATACGTGTATAATGAATTTTCTTTGTCTTGTTTTTTTTCTTTCATGTGGGAGGCCTGAGAAAGTAGGAAGTCTTCATTCTGTGAGAAAATGCCTTGGTCAGCTGGGGTTTTGTTGGGGAAAGGGAGAGGCAATGCATCCACTTCATTGATACGTGGCTTTGCTTAATGATAACCATTGCATTTACTTCCTTTGTTGGGTTTCATTTCTGTTGAATGAGACTGAGGTATGTTACCCCATCAACACAGAGGAGTTAGACAGAAAATGAGCTATCCTCTAGGTCAGTGGTTCCCAAAGGGAGCAATTTTGTCCCCTAGGGGACATTTGGCAATGTATGGAGGCATTTTTGATTGCCACAACTGGAGGGTGCTACTGACCTCTAGTGAGTAGAAGCTAGGGATGTTGTTGAAGATCCTACAATGCCCAGCACAGCCCCACAACGAAGAACTATTCAGGCCATAATGTCAATAGTGCAGATCTGACAAGCCCTCCTTTAAGTGACTGCAAATATCCACACAATTCATCATGTTTCCCGAGCCCAGTATTCAAATGAGAAAGGAACAGGACTCATGAAATTCACATTTTAGCTATTTTCTATTTCTCAGTATAAAGTTTTCTGAGCTTGTCTGATTCCTAAGGTAATATATAGTTAGGAAAATGAGCCAGACAAAGGAGTACTTTCCTTTCCTTTCAGGTAAATCGTTTAAATTTCTACCAGAGATGTCACTGCAATTCTCTGGGATGTGGTACTGAGTGACTGCATGACAGAAGCTCACACATGCCTGAGATGATTAATATTTTAGGTAAATTATGTGCAATTGTTGTTTATTGTGAGGGGGGAAAAGGGTGCCTACAAGTGACCACACTACTCTTAGTCACGTCTTTCTCCTTACAAAAGTATGGTCTAGTTAAAGCAGTTCTAAGCCTACAAACGTTTTTAGTTTTTGCACTGTAGAAACATCTTGCGATGTTATCTTCCTGAGATCAGTCTTCTCCTTGTTTGTAAACAGTCTAGTGATCGAGTCCTCTGCTAATGCAAGCACACAGAAAGCAAGTTTGGAATGATGCCATGACCATCTGTCTTCCAGAAAGGTTCATCCTTGTTTCACATTGCATCTGCTCCTCATCTGTCGCTTTGTTTCAATACCGGTTCATGATTCAGAACTGTTATTTTTGTGAGACTTTCTAAAAGGTCCCTTATTTCTCTTATTTCTTCACCTCAGATAAAAAATTAAGTATTATAAACTCCATTTTATGGCTGTGACTTCATGCCAGGGAAGGAGTTCTGAGGTTAGGCAGAGATCCCTGGGAACTTTCTTCCATCTTTGTTTCACTCCAGCTCCAGTGCGGGTGGTGGCAGAGCACGGTGGTAACACACGTTGCCTGGTGTCATGCTTTTCAGTGAGTTTCCACAAATGCTAACCAAGTCCTCTTTCCGACTCTGAAGGCCCGACAAGGTCTGATTTTTAGTGAAGTAAAGCTACAAAGGACCCAGGCAGAACTGCAGAGCAGATGGAGTTTATCTTTGTTCTCCTTCTCCTCTCCTTTGCAACCCTCCCTGGCTCCTGAATGCCTGCCTGCTGTTGGTAACCCATGCCACAGTTCACATTTTAAATCTTGTCATCAGTGTAACCCCCTTAACATCTGGTGCCTCAGGATGTATTATGCTCCAAAATGTATCCTGTTCTTTCTTCATTCACCTCTTCCACAAATCAGAACTCAATCCCTCTTAATCTAGATTGACCTCACATGACATCTGGATTAAGCAATCTGATTCATAACTTTAAACTCTGACTAATATCCCTGTAAAGCATCCACCTTTTAAAAAAGCATTTGAATTCTTTTATATTTTAAGTAGAAATTACATTCTGACTGAAAAAGCAGTAACTGTAAAATGGTGTACAGTGAAGCTACCTTTAACCCTTGTCTGCCACTTTCTGGGTCTTTCCAGCCCCTGCCCCATAGAAACCACTCTTCTTAATTTCTTATATGTCCATCTGAAGTTTCTTTATGTTCACATAAGCAAATACAAACATAAATACTACCCCTCACTGGCTTTTTACTCAAGAAATAGAATATTATGTGCAATGCTCTGATCCTTGTTTTTTTTTAAATAAATAAATCCTGTATATCTTCCTACATTTTAATAAAGAGTAATTGATTGTTCTTTAGAGCTGTATAATACTTCAGTAAATGGGTGACAAGCTTAATCGATTTAACAATTCGTATTGTTTCCAAAAAAACAACACTGCAGAAAATAAACTGGTGTTTGTGTCATAAAGTAAGCATTTATTTTCTGAATTTTCTGAACACAAAATTTTTTAAGTCAGGTCTGCCTACTCTTGATCCTGCCACTGCTATTTTTCTTAAGCAATGCTAGAATACTAAGTAATTTACCATTTCATTTAGGAAGGTTAAAATATATCAGAATTAGAAAGTATATATTCATTTTATGTAACTGGGTAAGCAAGATAAAGAAACGAATTAAATTTCTTTTGTAGCAAAATTTTTTTAAATTCTGAATTCTATTTTTTATAATTCTGGAGTATGTAAGTAGAAAATAAATAATTATTAAATGATTAAATAATATACATATACATAAATAGGTGGTATATTGTACACACAGTCTTTAGATGGGAAAATTCTTTATTAAGTGTAATTACCCACCCCCATTTCACAAGTGAGTGTTGAGATGTGACATATCCAAATCACACATCTGAGGCTAAAATCCAAGTCTCCAGATTGCAAGTTTAATACTTTCTCCACCTACCATTGTGCCCCTGTATGTATGTTTGCATGTTTGTGTTTAAAGCATAAGTGTATTATTTATTTATATTGAATATATATGCAGATACTCCTTGACTTATCATGGGGTTACATCCTTATAAACATTCATAAGTTAGAAATATTATAAACTGAAAACACATTTAATATACCTAACTACCAAATGTCATAGCTTAGCCTAGCCCACCTTAAACGTGCTCTGGACACTTACATTAGCCTACAGTTGGACAAAATTATCTCACACAAAGCCTATTTTATAATAAAGTGTTGACTATCTCATGTAATTTATTGAATACCGTACCATGGTTTCTACTGAATGCATATTGCTTTTGTACCATCATAAAGTCAAGTAATTGTTAATTTGAACTGTCATAAGTAGGGCACCATCTGTGTATGTACACATATTATCACAAATATATACATATGATTTTAACCTTTTTCAAAGGACTTTCAAAATGTTTATGTCTTTTAATACGTATAATGTCCCGTGAAATAGATAGAGCAGCTTTAATGAACCCATTTTAAACCGATGTGCAGAGTTTCCAGGTTATCCATTACTAATGTTATTAATGGTACAGAGCCTAACATGAGAGTGTTTGCCATATAATGCAGACTTCAAAGTCAGTGGACCTGGGGTTTAAGCACGACTAATGTATTTACTAGCTGCGTGACCTTAGCTTTACCTCTTTCGGTGTATGTCTTTCTTCATTTGAAAAAATGAGTATAATACCACCTACTTTGCCAGCACATTATAATCACTACATGAGATTTGTTATAAGTGCTTAATACAGCATTTGACATATAATAATATCAAAATAAGTGAGCACTGTCTATAATTTTATTACTTTTATTAGCATGAAAATTTTATTAACAGACCCATGATGCTTTGATGATTTTCTATTATAAATCATTTTTATATTATATTATATTATTCTAGGAATCATTAAACTGCATTTTACTTAGTTGTTTGTAATATGTAAACGTATTTGTGATTTATGATGCCAGAGTCAAACAATGATTGTTGGAAGAGAGGTTTCCCACCGGATGTCCAAGAAAGTTCTGCCCTCAGATGCCTCCTTCCCCACAGCAAAGGCTGGTAGAGAGCAGTAGGCGGCAGTAGGTCACAAGTGCCCCCAGATTTTGGCATCTCCTACTGCCTGAAGCCAAGGGAAGGCATCTGACTCAGCCAAGCAGAGGTGGAGAGGCTGCAAAGCCAGCATAGATGACTGTCATCCCAAGACACTGGTATTATCAAAGGCAATTTTCGAAGGTCATTGTTTCCAGAGTGCATTTGTTTTCCCCATTACCTGTCAACCTGGAAGAAATAAATAAATGTGGCCAATGGATTTGCTATGGATTATGATCGGCCACAGCTGCTTAGATTGGCAACTTCCAGGGAAAATGCTTCTGAGTGTGCTGCTACAGACCCTCAAATTTTTTGAGATTGGAGTTTTTATGCCAACTCCAACAAAAAATGCCCTAAACACACCTGACTAGGCACGAATTTTCATATAACAGGGCTTCCAGATAAATTATTTGCTGCCTGGTATAATTAGAAAATTTATTTATTTGCTTGTAAGAAAATGGGAAAGAAGAGAGAGATTCTATGCTTTAGAAAAAATGAGATTCTATTACTAAATATTTATTCACTAAGATTTAATAGATACTGATGGGAACAAAATGAAATGCTTTGCTAAGTGAATGTGGAGACTCCAAAAAGACTATTTTTTGTTGTTGAAAGTATTTATACTGGCGTTCAAATTAACGAAGATTCATCTAATAACTCTATATGCCTTTTAAACTAATACTATTTTCATAGCCTTCTACTTCATTTCTTGCTTTCCACGTTCCCATCCAATTCCTTAAACCTCTTCCCCAGATATACCCTCCATCTCATATCATCTTTGCCCAATATATTAACTGTTAAAAATATTTATCATTTATTGAGGACTTGCTATATACCAGATACACATTACGCTGTTTATTCCTCTCAAGCCATGAATAGGAATTCTATGAGGAAACCAAAGCTCAGAGAGGTTGGGTAACTTGCCCAAAGGCATAACATGACTAAACAAGGTGTGGGTCAATCTCATGTCTCTCTGATTGCACAGACTGTGTTCCCACCCGCATTCCACCTCGTCGTGCTGGGTGGCCTCTCTTCAAACATAGAATATCACAAGACAATGAATCAAGCATAAATGAAACCCCCCAAATCCTCATTCCTCTCCCTTTCTGTGGCCTTTGGTTGAAACATGCCTTTTGTTTGTTGTCTGTTTTGTAAATACCACTCTAAGCTCCATGAAGACAGAATCCAGTCTGCTTGCCATTCTCTCATTTGGAGTACAGAAGTAATATACATTTTTGTTAGCTTCTCAAGCTTATTCTTTCACAGAATTCTATTTAACCAGGCCGGGCACAGTGGCTCATGCCTGTAATCCCAGCACTTTGGGAGGCCGAGGCAGGCAGATCACCTGAGGTCAGGAGTTCAAAACCAGCCTGGCCAACATGACGAAATCCTATCTCTACCAAAAATACAAAAATTAGCCAGATGTGGTGGTGCTCACCTCCCAGCTACTCAGGAGGCTGGGACAGGAGAATCACTTGAACCCGGGAGGCAGAGGTTGCAGTGAGCCAAGATTGCACCACTGCCCTCCAGCCTGGGTGACAAAGCAAGACCCTGTTTCAAAAAAATAATTCTATTTAACTAGAATTTATGTGCTCCCAGATTTTGTTCAGTATTAGGTTTTAATACTCTATAGCTTAGCAATTGTTTTAACACAATAGATAACCCCTGCCAATAGACTTGTACTCAACTGAATGGAGCTTGGACACAAAACAACTGTTATAACAGAGGGTCTATCTTGCAGATTGATTTAGCTGCTTTCGTTGTTAAACTGTAAGCTTGACTCTAACATGCTGCTTTTCTGATCATGAAGCTAAATTTTTTTTTCCTGAGAACAATTTAAGGTTACAAAAGATTAACCATTTTTTAAAAAGTCAAAAATATCAAAATATTCTGAGCTAACCTTTCCTTTGCTTCCTTTTGGGTTCTGAGCCAGTTCTGACAGAAAGGGCTTCTTCCCATGTGTCAACACAATGCTTCACCAAAGTTCGGGTTCATAAGAACCCTTGGCCTGACTATTGGTTTGCATGTAGGATTTAGTAAAAACCTGCTGGGAAATATTCACTTCAAACCTTTTTTCTAGTCTTGTTCTTAATACCGGTGAGAAACCAAGACTGATTTTTTCCATGTGTGGGCTATAGGAATGATCAGTTAAGCCCCTTGACAGCAACAGGTGTAAAGCCAGGGCCCCAGAGGGCATTAACAAAAGACTGATGGTCCCCTCCTCATCTGTGTATGTATCATTTCACTAATCCAGCCTACAACAACTTGAAACCAAAAGGTGCTTGGGCTATTTTCACCAGCAAGTAACTTGTTTCCAGGAGTGGGTAAGTTTTTCCTTCACAGGCCTCAAAGCCATCACCTTTCTTTTTCCTCTCATTCTCCTTTTATATGTACTCTCTTAACATGACCTTATTAGATATTTACATATTGAAAACTGTTTTATATCAGCATGTGGCAGTATTTTGCAACTTGTTGCTCTTAGCCACCACAGGAAAAAGGGATTCTATGTTCACATTTTGGAAATGCAGTGGTAAGTGCTTTTCTTTAAAGATTTCTCCCAGTATTAATATGCCACTGTGCACTGGGAATGTAAGAACACAATATAAAAAGAAGAGATCCCAGGATACTTTGACTGAAACAGCTCATAGACTGGACTATTACAATACTCTGAATCACTGGAGGCAAAGCTCTCTCATACATTGACTGGAATTGGGAGTTACTCAACAGTGTAGTTCAGCTTTGGGGGGCCCTCAACACACCCTGCACTCTCATTGTCCCAGGGCCTGGTGCACACTTTGTGGCTGGTGTCACTCTTCTTTTTACTCCAGCCCGAGCCCAATTTATTTCACCCACCCTCCTTAATCCCTGAAAAAGAGGTTGTCCAGAGGACCTCCAGGGCTTCTTCCTTCTAGTGCACATTGAAATGTCTGAGGAACCCACTTACTGTTAATCAGGCAACTTACCTAGGTTTAAGCATAATAGAAATGCCTCAGAAAGACTCTCCTCCCTTAACCACACTGTCCCTGGTCAAATTTTATGAACTACCCCTATTAATCTTCCCTCTTGGAAACTTCTCTCTTCTGCCCTTCTAAGATAAGCCAGCAAACAAACTGTTCCCAGTTGTTTCCTATCCCAGAAGCATTCCCTGGTCTTTTTTAATACAAGATTTCCTTCCTTCCTTCCTTCCTTCCTTCCTTCCTTCCTTCCTTCCTTCCTTCCTTTCTTTCTTTATTTATTTCTTTCTTTCTTTCTTTTTCTTTCTTTCTTTCTTTCTTTCTTTTTTCTCTTTCTTTCTTTCTCTTTCTTTCTTTCTTCCTTTCTTTTTCTTTCTGTCTGTCTTTCTTCTTTCTCTCTTTCTTCTTTCTTTCTTTTTTTTTTTTTGAGACAGGGTCTTTCTTTGTCGCTCAGGCTGGACTGCAGTGGCACAATCATAGCTCACTGCAGCCTTGAACTCCTGGGCACCAATCCCTCCACTTCAGCCTCCTGAATAGCTGGGACTACAGGCACGTATTGTCATGCCCAGCTTTAATATTTTTAAAAATTTTTTGTAGAGACAGAGTCTTGCTTTGTTGTCCAAGCTGGTCTAGAATTCCTGGCCTCAAACAATCCTCCCGCTTCGGCTTCCCAAAATGCTGAGATTACAGGCATGAGCCACTGCACCCAGCTAATGTTTCATTTGTATAAGCAATCTACAAGGTCTTTATTTCAAGATTCTGGCATTTAAATTTACTGTGGAGAAGTACGCAGACAACCTAAATTTCCCTCTTTGAAAATGATTTGCTTTTCTGCCTGGATTTCCAAAGAAATCTTTGTCCTTAAGGTTAAGAATCTTAGCCAGGATACGCCTGTGTCAATCATTTTATCAGTATTCTCTCAGGCTCTCAGGAATTTGCTGTGCTGTATGAACAGGGTCACACTAGTTCTTTTGATCTGGCTGAAGGATGACAAGTGCATCTGCAAGTTCTAATCCAGCGTGATAAATTTGCCTTCCCCTCAGAACTGCGATTTGAGTTCTGAGTGTGGCTTTGAATCCACTCTTCTGTGGCATACATATTAGCTGTGCTGGCCTCCAGGGCAGTCCTTACTGGGGACCCAGATTCCGTTCCGTTCCCTGAGATCTCATTCAGTGCCCTGTACTGGGGCAGGGCCAGCCCTGGCAGCTCATCCCCCTCCTGCCTCTCGTGTGATCCTGTTGTGGTATTTAGGACTTTTGTGCTGAAGGATTTCCCTTGACCTTCCCAGGCTGTTTGCTTCTCCAACCTGTAGTGTATTAGAGAGAATGCACAGGCTTTTCTAGAACCACTGTTTTCCCCCAGTATTGCTTCTGGACATAGAGAACAGGTGGGAAGGTTAGCTTGCCTCCGGTGGCATCAGAACCTTCTGTTTCTCCCCTTAGCCACTACTTTTTGAAGTTTATGCATGATATTGTCTTCCCTTTCTTGTGAGGTGACTGCTAGTGAGTTTTAGATAATGTTTGCCTTGACTTATTTTGTTTTTTACTATTTTTACTTGGGAATTGGAGGAGGGACCCTCTGAGATTTCCCATCCTCATTTTCAAATACCACTAAATATTTAAATTATAGTCTAAGGATCACATTTCCAAAAAGATCATCGATTTACCCCTTCACAAGGCAGACAGCAAGATGGCAGAACTATTAATAACATGCACTGAGTGCCCGCCCCAAGCCTTGTTCCATGCTCTCTGGACCATGATCACTGATCAAGGACACTCAGGTGTCCTCTAACCCCTCTCCAAGTCTCCCACTCTGAGAAGTCTTGTGGACATGAGACATTCCCAGTGGGGTATGAGGAAGATCCAGGGCTGGATGCCTGGATTGTGATAGAGCCTGCCCTCTCCTAACCTGCAGATGCCTTGAGGGCCATCATTGTGTAAGCCTTTAATCAGCCAATCCACTTAGAGGAGGAGGTGAACAGAACACTGGATGGGAGAGTGAGCCAGGACAAGGAGAAGGCCTCTGGAGCTGGCCTGTGAGAAAGGCAGATTCCTCATCTTCAGAGACTTTGCCACTGAAAAGTTTCCTTGGCATATTTAGGGTCCTGGTTCCCTGCTGCACACTCAATTTGACCTTCAAGATTCTTTCTGCTCAGGCACCAGCTATTCCTTTAATATTAATTTTAGCTCAACAATAGTCCACACTTATCATTTAGTTTACAGGGAAGAGTTTCCTTAATATAGTTATACTCACCCTGCTTTTAAGTTATACTCACCTAGCATAACTTAAGGCAATATGCCACGATTTGCCCTTGTTATAAGAACTCCTCCTGCGATCAAGAGGCTAAAACTAATATATGTTTAAGCATCTCAAAAAATAAGAAAATATTGTCCATTCAACTGGCATTGTATCAACTTTGGTAGCATACAAGAAGATATGACCACTTGTAATATAAACAAATGTTTTCACACTTGCTGAAATAAATAAAATGTAAAATACATTACCCTCAAATAAAGTATGAGATGCATTGTGAGATGATTTACCTAATTTGATCAAAATTATACAACCCCTAAAATATTAAAAGCATTAAAATGAAATTATAATTTATTATAATAATTATAATAAAGGAGAATGAAAAGAAATTTTAACAAAACACAAATACATATGAGTATAATAATTAAAAATAATAAAGGCTCTTTCTGATTTACTTTCAATTGTGTATACACGCATCAAATGTTTAGAACTAGCTAAGAATATCGGACAAATGTATGTGTTATGATTCAGTCTGCAGGAGATGCCTTGTGTCACACAATCTGCTAAAACAATTTCCAAGCCAAGTCAAATAAAATTCTTTTATAAGTGATTAGATGATGAATATACTTTTGCCATTAAAGGCTTCTTCTTTGCCTTGATTGAAATGATTTCTGATATGGTGAGTTTCTATGCTAAAAGAATGTCTTTGTTCATGCTTTTTGTTTTCAAAACAAAATGAAATTGACTTATCTAACAAAAGAATCATTCCAGCTATTGGAAGAACAAAATTATGCCTCATGAGCAAAAATCCAGCTACCTATTTTTACAAAAATATTGGAAATGTTCTATCCTTTCAGACAAGGCACAATAATGACAGTTAATGGCATGGCTTTAAAGTCCAGGGAATCATGTAGAGCAATAGATTATTTGTTTTTCCAGCATCTGAGGAATAAGGGAGAGAAAAAGAGTTAAAAAGCTGGAGACATTTAACTGCTATATTAACCATTAGTAAAGAGATAAGAAATATGTCTCTCTTTGTTTAAATTGCCACCAAGGGGGAAGGATTATACTTCATTCTGTCTGGCATATCAAAGGTAGAAAAAAACATCTAGAACACTCAATACAAATAGATATTATCGGGAAAAAGTAACCGAAGATGAGACATCTGGTTATAGAAAAAAATCAAAGCCAAAAACCATATGAGGTTTCCTTCTCTCCAAAGTAAGAACCTACATTGTAGAATCAGCTGTTTGTATTTATTATAACAGTCCACATCTCTCTGCAGCTGCATGACTGCACACCACAACGGTTTTTTCAGCCCTGGTCCTGGCAACAGAGCCTGTGTGTTTCCAGGGGTGGTAGTAGGTCTATTGAAGTAAAGAGAGACATGCTTCTGTTCTCTTTTCTTGTTTTTCTTATAATTATCAGAAGAATAAAACAGTTCCCCTGGTTTTTAAAAGCAACCTGTGTGGTGATATGATTAGTTACAACCAGGCAATTAAAAGTCTGTCCCCCCAAAATGGCAAAGCAGATAAATATCTCAGACATCCACACCATGTTTGAGTATTTGTCTTATTCTGGAATAGAAGGTAATCAACAATTATTAGGTGGAGAAAGAAACCTGGATTTGTGGAAAAAGAATCCCCTTAGTGTTTGTTTTACAATCGTACAGTACTTCCTATTTCTTTTCCAAATTGTCACCTTTAAAAAGTTGAGGTTGCCTCATGCGCTCTCAGTCATTGAGGATCTAGAGTGCAGCTTCTCTAGGGCTTCTGCTTCTCCCAGCTCTCCAGCCTTTCACTTTTGGTTCATCTAGAAACCAGATGTGAGATGTATGTGTGTGACAAATCCAACATCACACACACACACACACACACACACACACACACACACACACACACACAAGCATGGTTTGCTCCTCAGTCATTTTTCAAAAAGCAGGTTTATGCAGAAGAATGAGGCAAGCCTTCAAAATGCATTTCAGTAATCGCTGTTTCTTTAAGTTAAAGAGAATTTTCTAGACCTGATACGAGCCATTTAACAAGCAGGAAGTTTCATTTCTTTGTAGGAAGGTGTTGCCTTTGATTTCTCTGAGTCCTGGAGTCCTTAGTCCTCATGGGAAGAAATTAGTTGTTCTCGGGCTGAGTGGCATGCAACTGGATACAGTGTCCAGTTCTCCCACTAGGTCTGTACCTACCAGCTGGGGGCTAACTCTAAGATTGTCCGGAGCTCCTCAGGATTGGGTGGAGCAGCCTGTGCTACAAAACCTACCAAGGAACATTCCATCACCTGCCCCCAACCAACTTTCTCCCTCTCGTTTTCCCACTTTCTTCTTCTTTCTCATCTTCTAAACTGTGTTCTTTCTCAAAAGTCT
The DNA here is from genome assembly GCF_000951035.1 of Colobus angolensis palliatus. Classification (NCBI taxonomy): domain Eukaryota; kingdom Metazoa; phylum Chordata; class Mammalia; order Primates; family Cercopithecidae; genus Colobus; species Colobus angolensis. The sequence continues at coordinate 4,724,747 of NW_012115489.1, read as the reverse complement.
TCATTCTTTTCTATTCCTTTGACCATCACTGCAAATCTCCCTTCTTTCTGATCAGTGAAACCTACAGAAAATACTGGGCTTTATGGATCAATCTCTTTAAAGAGATTGCTGAATTCTGAACTACTAAGAAAACACAGAGAATTACAAGCGTCAACATTATTTTAAAGTAGAAAAGCCAATGTAGGAAATATAAAAGCTGTGTTACTGTGCTCCTTAAAATCAGGACAAAGTTAGTGCCAAACATTATCTTGTGTGTTGTTCAAAAAATCTGATGCTCTGTGCAGATCTATGAAGGAGCAACTGGCTCAATTTCTCAAGGTCACTTCTAGCTTCCGGCTCCTGCTTCTTCTAACTCGGATGGGTTTGGGGATTGCACCCCCGACCCTGTGGTGTACTGCAATAGCCCAAACAAAGACTCAGCAGTTTCCCTTAGTTTTCACTGCAGACCACTTACCAAAGGCACGTGTGTGCAGGACAGGCTTCACTGAAGGTTTGAGGAGCCAGAGGGGTTTACATTGCAACTTGAGCTGGAAATTTAAAATATTGGCAGTCTCTGTCCTTCAAAAACAGCAGGTATTTGCAACTCAGGCTCCTAACTTCTCCCTGTAGCTCACCCTCTTTTTTTTCTTTTCCTCATTTCTTTGACCTATCCTTCCCAAAGGCAAAGAAACAAAAACCAGAACCACACTTTCCACTTTATTACTCAGAATAGTTCAGCTATCTCCAAGCTGAACCCTTCGACACAGCTGTGGTCTTCCTTTGAATATTAGCAGAAGTTTCTTACTCAAAGTCCTCCTCCCAGAAGAAGTCAATGGGAAGGGCTGGCCGGGGGAGGAAGTGGGTTTATTTTCTATTGCTATTGATAGTCATTGTATTACTAGAAATGAACTGCTGATGAACAAAATATATTCAGGAGAATTTGGTCAGTTCCAATGCAAGTACAGAAACCTAGTTGTCCCAAATTGATGTGAGAGTCAGGCTGTTTCATCTGTTTATTTTCAATGTCTAATAAACAAAGATCCTTAAAAAAAAAAAAAAAAAAAAAAAGGAATTCCAGAAAAGGCATTCTTCTGTCAGACCAGGGGTTTGAAAGCGTTCAGGTTCTTTCCTGAGTTACAATATTACAAGGATACCCCAGACAACCAGCATCTCTTACTTGTCTTCCTGATCATTGTGAGCTCTAAATGGGTTTCTGAGGAGAAAGATGACAGGACAAATAGTGGTTCTAATAAACAGTGAATGTGTCATATATTCGGAAGAAGCAAAAAAAAAAAAGAAAAAAAATCAAAATTGTGCCTTCATCTTTCAAAGGTTCTCAAACTTCTAGCTGCATAAGAAAGTCCCCAAAGCTTTTAGTTCAAGAGGTCTGGGATGGAACTCAGGAATTGGAATAGTTATCCAGTTTCACCAGATGATTCTAATGTAGGTTGTTCCTGGATCACATTAAAAAGTACTGTACTCGGACGGGCGCAGTGGCTCACACCTGTAATTCTAGCACTTTGGGAGGCTGAGATGGGTGGATTGCCTGAGGTCAGGAGTTTGAGACCAGCCTGGCCAACATGGTGAAACCCCGTCTATATCTATACTAAAAATACAAAAAATTAGCCGGGCGTGGTGGCAGGCGCCTGTAATCCCAACTACTTGGGAGAATCACTTGAATCCCAGAGGTGGAGGTTGCAGTGAGCCCAGATGGCACCATTGCACTCCAGCCTAGGCAACAAGAGTGAAACTCTGTCTCAAAAAAAAAAAGTACTGTAGTCTATGAGAAGGATTAGAGTGGGGGCAGTGGGGCTGCGGGGCTGGGGGGTGGTACAGTGGTGTTGGGTGTGCAAGGGTTGAGGGGGAGAGGAAGGGTTTCTAAGCCATAGATATTTTTCTTAAAACAAAAGAAATGCTGTAACACTGAGCCAGGATACTAGCAGTTAGTGATTACATCAAAACAAGCAAATGAATGAATAATCCATTTAAGCAAACAGGTAGGTCTGTGGTTGTTCTTGAACATTTGCTTAGTGAGGGAAAGAACAAAGGTGTTATTCAAATATCTAACATATTCCATGGCATAGCTCTGACAGCTTGGAGTAGCTGAACAAGTTCTTCGCTATGGCAGATATTAACCCTTTAATTACTGGATCACAGAGAGGTCCAAGGGTTCCTGAGGGATGTCGGGGTCTTTGGAGGGCTGCAGCAACTTCACTGTTTCAATAATTGGTAGATAGTGCACACCAATTGACCATCAGCCTGGAAGAGTAGTGTTGTGTTCTACCCACATGACACCTGTAATCAACGACTCTTGCCACCCTCTCCCTCTCTTTCCTTTCTTTCTTTTTCCTGTTCTCTATTTCCTTTCATTTTCATTTCATTGTTCCCCCTTCTGCCCTGCATTGGCTTGAGGTTTGTTCCACACAGTGCTTTCAGGTGGCACATATAATTACTATTCCTTAAATATAAAAAATACTTAGCACTACTGGTGGTATGCCAGGCAAAGAAAAAAAATAAGAGCTGTCTCTATCTTGATAAAGGCCATAATGACAATGGAGCCCACAGTCCTGCCCAAGATGACCACACTTGTTCCTTTAGGAGGCCTCCATGCTTGGTGACACCCCTTCCCACCTGCCCAAACTGACCAGGAAGGCTCAGAGATGAGAGGAGCTAAAAGCACTACATCTTTTTATGCTCCCAAACTGATCATTGCCCAAATGCAACTGTACTGGCCTAGTTACCCCACTATCTAGATGTCTCATCATTTAGTAACAATGTTCATCTTGTTCTTCAGTGATGTTTTAGTATGTTAAGTACCTAATCTTCAAAATAGGCCTGTGCTCACATAGTACTTAAATGAAATTAGACCAATGCAAAAGCAAGCTAGGTAGTTGTCTTGAAATCAAGGTGCCTTTCTTTTATAACGCTTTATAGTTGGATCTTCAAAGATCAGCAAGTTGAAGAAAAACGCTCTCAAGTTTTCATGCTGTAGACAGACTCCTGTGTTTGTGAGCCTAATGATAAAAGAAGAGGATGAATGTGGCACTGATAAAAACATTTTTTCAAGCTTGTCACTGTATTTTTGTAAGCTGAAAGCTTTTTTAAGCTTACTTTGAAGTTGATAGGAGACCCTGCAAAAAGCACAATGAGCACTTAACGATCTATGAGAAGTGAGGTGTATTATAAAGACAGGACCACTTTTTTGTTTTGAAGAATGTAGGAGTTTTCACAATCTTTTTTTTTTTTTTATCAGGAGTTAAGAGCAGTTGCTTCCTTATTAGAAAGAGTTGGGTTCCAGGACCAACTGTACCAATTACTGTAGGACCCCAAGGAGGGTTCTTGGCTTCTGTTAGCCTCAGTTTTCTCATCTGCTAATGGGGATAATAAGTCTGTCATAGAATTTTTGTTAGGATTAAAAGGAAATGTAGTAATAACACGTAGCACAGTTCCTAGTACATCATAAAGACAATTATTGGCAGCAATTTAATTAATATTTTTAAAGGAGAAAAGGAGAAAAAACTCAAATAAAGACCCAATGGAAATAGATGAATAGTAGATGGTAGATATTAGCCGCTGCCTCAGGGATCAACACTAGTAAAAAAAAGCAAAAAAGAAATAGGCATCCAATTGTTGCAGGTGTTAAATCACATTTTGTTTTGCTTAAACATAACATAAAAGATTTTCATTATCACATCAACTTGATCCTCTTGTAGATGCGGTCTCTTCCTGTGCCTTTCTTGCTGTATTACTCTGTTTCCTTAGGTATAAACTGTACTCTTTGTTGACTTCAGAGTGCTGTTTTCTCGGTGTTGCTTTTTTCTTTTTTTTTTTTTTTTTTGAGATGGAGTCTCATTCTGTCACCAGGCTGGAGTGCAGTGGCACCATATCGGCTCACTGCAACCTCTGCCTCCAGGGTTCAAGCGATTCTCCTGCCTCAGCCACCGTGAGTAGCTGGGATTACAGGCACGTGCCACCACGCCCAGCTAATTTTTGTATTTTTAGTAGAAATGGGGTTTCACCATGTTGGCCGGGATGGTCTTGATCTCTCTACCTCGTGATCCGCCCACCTTCTGCTCCCAAAGTGTTGGTGTTGCCTTTTTAATGTTTGAAGATTCTTGGTTTTGTGTGTATGTTTTAGTGGAGATTGAATTCAATTGCCTGCGATTTCTGTTTGTGCAGCCCGCTTGAGGGAAGAGAGGGGTGGCGTTATTGTACCTGGACATGAGGTGCTTTGACAGCCAGTCTTTAATCCAGGTGCTCCTCTTTCCTCCTGGACAAGGCTGCCAGCAGGGCTCTGCTCAGCTTCACTCATTCGTAGTTCTCAGTATTTCTGTTGTGTAGCAGTCAAAAGTGCCTGGCTGCCCCTGCTTCATACCCTCAAGTGGTCACCCATGAGCCCCTACTTGCTCCCAATATTCTCCATCTCTGAGTGTGGAACTCTCACGGAGTGGCTCCGAATTTTATAGCTCTCTCTCGTGCTCTCTTTGGGCTTTTATTACCTGGTTGATCTGATCCCTCTTCAAATCTTTTAGGGATTCCTCATGGTTTCTGACCCACTGTGGGTTTACTTTTTTGTTTTCCAGTGTGATTGTGGTATATGTATACATATATTTTTAGTTAATTATCTTTTCTATCCTTTCTAGAGATTTAGGGTGAGCAGAGCTTGCTGCCACATGAAGCTCAGCCTACCATCTTGACTGGGAACTTTTAATTACATATCTAAGAGGGAAAGCATTAGTAAGACATTTAACTGCTACAAAGCATCAATATCAGAAAAATAATGGGTTATCTTAAAAGAACCACCTAAGGTTTAGGTATATACAATGCAAAGAAGAGTGAAAAATTCAATCATCCTCAGGTATTGACAGTGTATTTATGATAACAATGAAGAGTGTGCACATGGTAACAATAAGACAACCATCCTAAAGAAGTTAATTATTTATCTGGGCTTCTCATTTCTTGAAATAGGTCAAGAAGAAAGCAGTGTTTACTTGGTCTAATGAGTACTCTTCCCTATCCATAGGACTTATAAAATCTGAAGAGAATTTTAACTTAGAGTCCAAACTTAAATTATAAATGTTAATGACATATAAGCTAAAATTAAAGTTAACTAAAGCTGGGTCAAAATTGTTTTCACTTATAGTACTTTGTATCTACGGAAAAGAATGAATGTATATTGATGTTGAAAGATGTCCAGGGCATATAATTAATGAATTAATATTTTATTATAAAATACATATAATTTCTGTAAAATTTTATAACTAAGTTAGAACAGGTTGTGTATCATCTCTTGCTTTTGAGAGCATACTAGTTTTAAAACCTGTATCCAACAGGTGATCTCTATTACATTAAAATGAACTTGGGGGCAAAGGATGGATCATCAAGAGATTTATACATTTATTGAAGAGATTTTTTTTAAGTCACATTAACAAACTGATGGAAGTTATTTCAGCATCTTGATCCAACAAAGAATATTGAAGTCCAGTTTTAAAAAGCAGTAGCATATTCAATAGCATATTCTGCACATATGAAATTAATTGTTCCTTCAAATGAACTAGCCATTCAGTGTGAGAATTTTTGGCAAATTTTCTTAAAAAGGCAAGAAAACTAACCTTTCTGTAGTCTGTGAGTGTTACCCAATGGTTTAGGATTTTCATATTCAAACTCACCAAAATAGCCCATTTAACTTTTGTTTTCAAAATTGCACATTGCAGTAATTTGAAATCAGATAAAGAGTCAAACAATATTATTGATTTTATTAAGATAAGTATACCTACCTCCTCATAGAAGAAAACTTATTTTTTGTTAAATAATTTAATTCTTTGTCTTAAGATATTGTTCTGTTTCAATAATAGCACTCCAAAATGTTTCAGATTTCATTGATCAGTTGGTTGAATTATAATTTACCTCAAAACTTTGACAACAATCTGCTTTAATAGTTTTTGTGAATAATATAATCCCATTTTCTTATAAGGTCACAAAATAACCTAGAAAATTAATTACTGTTCTTTCTGAAAACCAAAAATTGCCTTTTCTTCTAAATTACTAAATAGTAATATAATACTGGGTTTGCCAGTAGATGATATAAATTTTCATCATCTCAAAATATTTCACCTGATACCGATTATAAAATTTACTTTTACCCATCAATCCTCAAGGCAGTGTTTCTCCCAATGTGGCCTGTGGACATCTATACCAGAAGGAGCTTAGATGCTTTTTAAAAATGAAGATTCCTGCCCCTATTCCACCACCACCGTAGCCCCCTTCCTGAATCAGAACATCTTGCTTTGAGGCCTAGGTATCTCCATTTGTAATAACTTGCCCAGGAGATTCTTATGTATACTGACAATAGAAACATTTTAACTCAAATCAGTCCATCTTTAAGTGGCAAATACCTTTTTGATTTTTACAAAGTCAAGAATAGCTTGTTTTGAGTTGTTATGGGAACTCATTTTTTTAGGGACACATAGAGAGTAGGAACGGAATAATAAAGATATCAAGGAAAACAACTTTCTGTAAACCAGGCAGTTGATATGAATCATTCTGGAACATCTCACTGTAGATGCTGAGCTTGTCTCAAGTGCTACTAGAGCTAGCATTTGGCAGTTCACTTGTGTAGAAGCATACAAGACTCTTGGGACAACATTCATTCTCCCTTTATGCGAGACACTGTAGCCAGTGCTTCTGTAAGAGGCAAGTACCCTTGGGATAGATACTAACAGGTCCAATGTATCTATTGTGCTTGAGTTTAGTTGTGATTAAAGATGACTTGCATACAACCACTCCTGGATTAGAGCTTAACCGTACCTTAAACAAAGGAAACAAGGCCGGGCATGGTGGCTCACACCTGTAATCCCAGGTGTGAAGCCGAGACGGGCAGATCATCTGAGGTTGGGAGTTCAAGACCAGCCTGACCAACATGGAGAAACCTCATCTCTACTAAAAATATAAAATTAGCTAGGCGTGGTGGCACATGCCTGTAATCCCAGCTACTCGGAAGGCTGAGAAAGGAGAATCGCTTGAACCCGGGAGGCAGAGGTTACAATGACCCGAGATTGTGCCCTTGCACTCTAGCCTGGGCAACAAGAGTGAAACTCCATCCCCCCTCCAAAATAAAAGGAACAAGACACCTATAGGAGACCCACGGACCTTTGAAGACAAACTTTGTCAACTTAGGTTTGCTTAGAGTGAGGCCTGCCTGTAGCTTATTTCCTTTTTTCCTAAGAAGACAACCCTGCCCCAAACAACTTTTGAGGATAATGAATTTTTTCTGAAACACCTGAAAAAATTAATAATAACAACAAATGGAAAAGGAAACAATAGCACAAATGCCACACAGGGCAGAGGGACCAACTGCTGTAGGGAAGGTAGTAGCAGAAGGAGAGACTAACTCCTCTGCCTCCACTGGGCACTTTATTCTACTACATATATTTGACATCACCCATGTGCCAAGTACTCTGACTTTCAAAGACCTTAAATAGTAGCTCCTTGTTTTTACTGATTGGTTCTATGATGAACTAGCTAGCAAGGGAGATGATACTGCTAAAGGAAGCTCTGCCTTCCCAAATCATACCTGCATGGGTCACACTTACTAACCCAGTTAAAATGGTATGCATGACCTGAGTCTTCTTGAAAGCCTTTATGTGTTAAAATTTTATATTAACCAAGATAGACCTCAGATCTAAATAAAAACGTTATTTTATTGCTTTGAGGCACCTGCACAGGGCCTCTGGGAGCTTCCTCAAACTTTGATATAACCAAATAGCAGCGGTACATGATACTTGACCACATACACACACACACACAAAGCATCTGTATGTGCCACCTGCACTCTGTTCACACTAGCATTATTTGAGGAATGATAAGAAGATTAATGAGGTTGCAGTGAGGATAAAGGGGGAAAAACAATAAAAAATCGTATTGGGGAGTTAGTTAGACAGGAACCAAACCTTATGTGTCACGTTTTCTTTTTTTTTTTCTGTTACACCTTATATGTCATGTTAAGGACTTGGGACTTGAGCCTAAACATGAGGGTGACCTGGTCAGGTTTTGATGTTTAGGAAGAATTCTTCTAGTAGCAGGAGGAGGCCAGTACATAATTTCAGTTACACAAGATGAATAGGTTCTAGAGATGTGATGTACAGCATTCCAGCTCTAGTTAGCAATTACGTATTGTGCACATAAAAATTTGTCAAGAGGGTAGACATGATGTTAAATTTTCCTACCACAATTTAAAAAAAAAATTAACAAAGGAAGTAGGAGATCATGTAGTAATCCATGAGCCTCGACTAAGGAGGTAGGCATGGAGATGAGAAAAGAAAAGCGATTGGGTTTGGAGATACTTAGACTAGAAAATAATGGATTGGTTGTGTGGGTGAGAAGGAGTGGGTGTCAAGGATGATGCCTAAAATTCTAGTTTGAACAATTCGAGGGTCACAGGTTTTGAGAGAGGAACCAGGAATCAGGGAGGACCATGATTTTTATTTTGAACATGTTCAATTTGAGGAATCGTTGAGACCTTTGAGATGTCAAATAAGCAGGCAGTGCAAAGGCCCAGAGCCCACAGGAGCTTCAGTTCTCTCTACATTGTTGACACTCCAGCCTACCTCTTGGGACCCAATGCTTCTCTGAGTTTTTATAATTCTACTTGCCTGACAGACTATAGATCTATCAGATCTATACTGTCCTATATAGTATCCACCTAACCATAGTGAATGTTTGAATTAAATTAAATAGAAATTCAAAATTCAGCTCCTCAGTTGCACTAGCCACATTTTAAACATTCAATAGCCACATGTGGCTAGTGGCTATAGTATATAAGTGTACTATATACACTACATAAGCACAAACATTTGAACATTTTCATCTTCTCAGAACATTGTTTTGGACAGCACTGATATAATGATCTGCTGCTACTTCAATTCCCACGCCTCTAAAACTTAATTCACATTTCCCACAACATCATACATATTCTGTTCTACATGGTGTCAGTTATTTCTGTTCCTAAATCCATACGTATCGTGAGTTCCATAAAAGCAAGGACCATGCTCTACTCATCCCCAAGTTTCCCTTTATGCCCAGCGAAACGCCTTTGAACTGTGTGCTTGACAAGCATTGGTTGAACGAATGAGTGAGTGACTGGCTGAGTGAGCAAATCCCTGAATTTCTGTTCCAGAAACATATGGAAAAGTAATCTTTTATATAATCTCTTAGACTTATACTGATAAAATAGTTACTAAAAATAAAAAATGTATGGTAATATAGCCTGGTCACAAGACTGCTTCAATAAGACAGTTTATTATTCACAAAATTATAACATAAATAGCGTAGAAGCTGGAGGAATAGAAAGTAGATGACATCCTCTCAAGTTGCCTTCTGCCCATACTGCTCTCAGTCTTAGCTACACCAGCACTTAGTGGGAAATACTGACCACCTTTTATCACTTAGTGGAGGCAGCAGCAACAGCATTAGGATCTTTTGCTAAAACATCTCTGCTTCCATCACAACGGTTTTCTTCCCCTAAGGAGCCAAGATACATGGCCAGAGAACCAAAGTGGGGGTAAGAGTTCTGCCAACATAGTCTTCCTGGGTTGGTCTGGTCAGCCTTTCAATAGGGACTTCTCTGACAGGTCTTGTCCAACACCCAACAGCATATGCTCATCACAGAGTTTTTACAAAGGATCTCCTCCTAACACATAAAGATAGGAGGAATGGAAAAGGAATAGGAATGAAATAGGAATTAAACACTGGTAAAGGGCATCAGGGGAATGGTGAGCACATGAAAATGGAAAAGAACAAAAGAGGCAAGGCTTGAGTAGAAACACTCTCCTCCTCACTTCTTCTGACAGCATACTAGAGTCTGAAATTACTTTCCCATTAATACACTAGAAGAATAAATTATAGAAATATTATTCTGGACATGGCAAACATTGGGGAATGGCGCAGTTGTGGATAGCAATTATTAAACACCAACCATATGCTCAGTACTGTTGTAGACCTCAGAAACCCAATAGAGATGAGACAGGTGTCTGTGCTCTCCTGACGTTTACCTTCTATTAGGAGTCATGGTCAGATAAATGGGCACTTACACTATCACATGTTAAATGCCAAGGTAAGGAGAGTATGGGGTACTGGGTGCCTGAAGGCTTAAGTATTCCTGGAGGGTTAGATAGGGAAGGCTTCCTACTGGAACTGATGCCTAAGCTGAGCCCCAAAAGCAGAGTAGTCATAAACCAGGCAGGTAAGGGAAGAGGATACAGGTTGAGGAGAGGAGGTAGGGGGAGAATAGACTTGCATGTGGAGGCCCCTGGAGAGAAGTAAAAGCTCTAAGTGCAGGGCTGGGCATGGTAACTCATGCCTGTAATCTCAATACTTTGGGAGGCTGAGGTGGGAGGATCACCTGAGGTCAAGAATTTGAGACCAGCCTGGCCAACATGGTGAAACTCTCGTCTCTGCTACAAATACAAAATTATCCCAGCTACTTGGGAGGCTGAGGCAGGAGAATCACTTGAACCCAGGAGGCAGAGGTTGCAGTGAGTCGAGATCCACCAACTAGAATGTTGCAGAGGAAAAATCATTCAAATACATTCAGAAAATCTTGGGTTAAGCAAAGTTAAATTAGTTCTCTTATTATAAAGTCTTTGAGACAGTAATGAACACTATAAATATCTAGCCTGGGCAACAGAGCAAGACTCCATCTCAAATAAAAGAAAAGCTTGGAAATGCAGCAAAGTGGACTTTTCTGTAACTCAGAGCATCCATGGGGGAAATGGAGAAGTGTGAAGTAAAAAGTTACTAAAAAGATAATTTTTTTTTTCCTACTTCACCCCATTTTCTTGTTCCCACACTAGAACCCAGACCCACTCTGCTGTTCTGCTGCCACATGGGGAGAGGAGAACAGTGGTTGTGTTAGCAGGCTTTGGAACTAGGCTGTCTGGGTTTGAATCCGAGCTCTGTTCCTCCATAGTTGCCAGACTTTGGGCAAGCTAACAATTTGCATGTTTCCTCATCTACAAATGAGAACAATAGCACTGCCTACCGTATAAGGTTTTTGAGAGATTAAATGGATATTTTCATAAGTAGAGCTCTCAGAGCAGTGCCTAGCACACAGGAAGCACTCTAAAAATATTATTTGTTATTATCATGGGCTTAAAAAGACTCTTGTTAGCTAGTGTAGGAACAAACAGTCCGACGTTTACATGGGAAACTACATATGGACTCTTCTGTGCCCCAGCCCGTGGAAAGTCAGGGCTAGGTAGAAGATCTTCAAACTTAGCCAATTTTCTGTATGCTTGACAAGACGGTGTGTTTCCTAACATAAAGGATTTCCTAAGATTATGAGAAAATTATCCAGTACCTATCAGAAAACTATTGCAATGTGTTAAAAGATGTGGGGGAAAGCTGTCTAGTACATACAATGGTAATTTCCCACGTGATATTTCTTTAAAGATTTTTTAAATTCACCTCAGTTGTCATCAGAAACATAATGGAAGGACTTAGGCAGTTTTTTGAGTCTTGTTGCAGTTTAAAAAAACCTCAGTGTTGCCCATGTTTTTCCACTTTATTTTGATATTTTACCAGTAACTTTATTTTCGCCTCCCTCCCATTACCTCATAGTCTGTCTTTATTCTCCCATATTACAGTGAGGATTCAGAGGTTCAGAGATTAGGTGATTTATACAATGTTATGTAATTCATAGGAAGGACAGCCAAAATTAAACCATGGGCATTTTGATGACTATAGAGTCTGAATTTGTTCTATGATATTTGAGCCTGACAGAGGCATCATCCCACTAAGGTGCTTGAAACACTGTAGGGCATACAGCACACACTCAATAAACGTTACTGTAATCTCATCATGACTCATCTACTAAGCGTTCTGCAGGATGTTCACACATGAATGTTGCAGAGGAAAAATCATTCAAATACATTCAGAAAATCTTGGGTTAAGCAAAGCTAAATTAGTTCTCTTATTATAAAGTCTTTGAGACAGTAATGAACACTATAAATATCAAAGGAAAAGTATAATTCACAGCAATTTCCAAGTCGTATTTGACCACAGAACCTTTTTGTTCTTTCTTCCAAAATATCTCAGTAGGACCAATGTTCACAGGAATTAACTTTGGCGGAAATGCTGCATGAGGTCAATGAAGGTAACAGATAATACTTACAATTCCAGTTCATTGGTGAAAAATATTTTGTGTTTGCAGGAAAGCTATTTTACTGTACAAGAGCAGAAGTAGCATAAAAGGGAACTTAAAGTCATTGTTCTAAATCTTAATTTGCTTGAGATGGGGAAGCTGAGGGAGAACAGCTTTGCAAAAATATGTCACCAGTAAAGTAGGAAGTGGCTATTCTTGCAGCTTCTAACAGCTTCAGCAACTTTGTTGTTCAAAGCCAGAGCTGCAAGACACTTTATCTCACAAAACATACACACGTACACATGCAATCTCCAGGACGTGAGAAAGAAAATGAAGAGGGTTATGGATTTTGTTGGTGCCATTTCATATATAAAATGTTGAGGCTCAAAAGTTTGAAGTAAAACAATGGCAAAGTTTGGAAAACCCACTGTGGAAAAAAAATAGTTTTGCATTCTAAATGATCCTCTAATTCTATGACGATCAATTTGAGCATAGTAGGTTGTAGAGAACTTAATCAGCCTGCAGTTATTACATTGAGCAATGTAGTCGGGTTTAATGTCGAGAGATTCAGTCCTGGGCCCAACTCTGTCAGCTTTGGGAGATCTTGTATAAATAACTTCTTTGACCACCTTCTCATTTTGCAAAATGTGAAGATTGAATTAGACCACCCCTAAGATACCTTCTGGCTCCATAGCTCTGTGAATTTAAAGCAACAGGTAGGTTACAGATTTCTTTGGTTTGTTAGTTCCCCCAAGGAAATAGAGTCCTCTCTAGGTAGCAGGGGCACAGTAGTAAGAAGGCAGCAACAGAAGCAATAAACTTTGGAGGTTAGCCACAGCCCTCAGGAAACAAGATAGATGTCTAGCCTCCAGCCTGCGGGGCCACTGCATAATGTTACTACATCCAGGATGGTACTGAAATAATAAGTGTGAGCTACGAATGCCTGGAAATAATGACAGCCATCAAAAAGTTATATTCTACTGTTGCCAGTTCCTGAGATAGTCTACATCTTTCAAAGTCAGAAACACAAGATATAGGAGAATGAGGATAACTGCCTTCCTCCCACATACCCATGATGCCTAATTGAAATTCTAACCCCTAGTCTCTGGAAATTAGGCTGGCCTCTTTCCTTTCTGTTTTTACTCCTGCCTATCAAGATGAAACCTAGTTGTGGTTTTACCAATGCATTTCTTTCAGCTGCCTACACCATCTCAATTAAAACGGGCTTGAGGAGTCAAACCAAACAACGAGCACACGAAATAACTTCAGTCAGAAAATCAGGAAGTTCTGTTGCTATTTTTATTGTACTTTTAACAAAAAGCCTCATTCTGAAAAAACTAACTTTTTCGTCTTTGTTTCCTTTCCCACAATTTATGACTGTTTTGAGAGATAAACAGCATTTATCTTTTTAAAGATTGGCACTTTTAAAGTAATGCCAGTCAGAATCATCGAGAAATGAAGACCAATCATATGATCAGTCAAAGTTGCAGGTTGTTAAATGTTTCACTGTTTTATTTCAAAGTATAGATTATCTTCTGTTAATGATATTGATGATAACAAACAGCAGTGTGCCTTTCTAAACATGTTGTTCTTAAGCAAATATAAAAATGACTGAGGGCCTGGAACGGTGGCTCATGCCTGTAATCTCAGCACTTTTGGAGGCCTTAGCGGGTGAATCACCTGGGGTCAGGATTTCGAGACCAATCTGGCCAACTGGTGAAACCCTGTCTCTACTAAAAATACAAAAATGATCTGGATGTGGTGGTGCACACCTGTAATCCCAGCTACTTGAGAGGCTGAGGCAGGAGAATAACTTGGACCACCAGGAGGTGGAGGTTGTAGTGAGCTGAGATCACGTCATTGTACTCCAGCCTGGGCAACAGAGTGAGACTCTGTCTAAAAAAAAAACAGAAAAAAAAAAATGATTTGGGATTCTCTGAACACAAGACAATAAATATGAAGAGGCCACTGTGGGGCACTAGAATGAGTTCCCGTACAAAGGAGGTTGTATTTGAGGAGAGCTGATCTGTGCTCTGTACCAGCCCCTGGAGCACATAACCCTTCTGAATCTCAGCTATAAAATGAGTGATTTAGTGTTCTTGAATGTCACTGATGTCTGGGACACACTATTCCTGTCTATTACAGGAATTTTAGACTCCTTGACCTTGAGCCCCTAAGAAGCCAGTAGCATTCACTGGGCTACTCACTATTGTAATGACCAAAAGCAACCCCTTGCCCCTGACACCAGCACTCAATTCCAAACACTTCCTTGAAAGCTGGTACTGCCTACCCCCATTTGGAGGCACCAGCCAATGAGTTCTGAGATTCCTTTCTGCCCAGCATTCTTTAAGGAGTGGCCAAGAAGAATACTGGGTAGTTAGGAGCCTGCAGTTTCAAATCTCTTAGAAACATTCCACACAACATGTGGAAGGGCATATAAATTGTTGGGCCTATTATTAAATTACACAGCAGCAATTCTACCTGCTTTCACAGCAAGTTTTGTCACTTGTCTTTTATAAGTCCCAGAAGAAGGCAGAGGTTTTCCCTAGTGAGTCAAAAGAAGCCTCCAGCTAGTTACAATCATTGGACACCGGCATACTCCAGTCCATGTGAGTCCTTTTCATCGTAGAATGGTATCAACTCAATCCAACACGGTTCACCGCTTATATCAGAGTCATCAATCAACTGGAGCCTTCTCCAAGCCCTATCTCCCTGTCTGATAGATGTCTAACCTAGTTGCTGTTGTCAAACCCCCTACCCCTACCAACTGGGCTCCTTCTTTGACATATTCTTGGTTTCTCCTTAAAGAAGGTTGAATGGCCAATGTAGTGTCTGCCTGGCTGGATCTCCATTCTGTTCTCTTTTCCTACCTCATGCCCCCTTTCCCTTTCCCTAGCTTAGAGACTTGACTATCAACAATTCCCCTCTGCCTTACTGTTATTTACCAATCTTGCTGACTCCTAAATAATCATCCCACCTCACACGCACACACACAGGTAAGAGCAACTAGACAAACTTCTTTGTGTTTGCTAAGAAGCATGACTTCTAAGAAATTTTACAGTACTCCTCATCACAAAAAAAAAGCTGAGGCACTGGTTTCTCTACTATGGGAGAAGAGTTCTCCCTGCTTCTGTTTGCCCTTAGTCTATTAGTTGTTGACTTTGTGTTTTGCCTAGTCTCTTCTTAGCTGCTTCTTTCATCTTAGAGAGTAGCATGTACCTTTTCAGTTATTTCACCATTGAGATGCTGAAAACACTTACAGAAAGAAGATGCTTATGTTTTATCTTTTTAAGGTTTTTAAACTAAAAAGAGAGAAAGAGACAGAGCTTATTTTGGTTTTATGGCATGATAGAAAGAACTTCAGACTTAAAGAAGAAAAACAGAATTTTAGTTCTGGATCTCATGATTTTAAGCTTTATGTCCTTGAGTAAATCATTTATTAAGCTTATCTAGACCTTGGATTTTTCATCTTTGATAAAAAAGGAAGAGTGTTTTTCAGGGTTTTCTTATGCTATGTCATCCCTAAGTCTAAATGATACTCTCACTCCATGTGTTAAAGTCCTGTGCAGAACCAGGAAGATGGCTTCACAAATAATCAACTGGTTTGTTTATGCCAAACTATATAAAAAGCACTGGAACAGTAAATTCATAAGACTTTCAGTCCTAGGGTTTTATGGTTCTATCTCTAGGAACAGAAATTCTAATTCCTTGGTCATTTGTTCTATAAGTGATATAGGATAGGCCCAAAAGAGATTCTATGTACAGAAATCAGTAGCATTTTTATATATCAACAACGTTCTAGCAGAGAACCAAATCAAGAACATAATCCCATTTACAATAGCTACAGAGAAAATAAAATACCTAGGAATTCATCTAACCAAGGAAGTCAAAGACCTCTGCAAGGAGAACCACAAAACACTGCTGAAAGAAATCAGAACACACAAATAAATGGAAAAAATGTTCTATGCTCATGGATTGGAAGAATTAATATCATTAAAATGGCCATACTGCCTGCCCAAAGCAATGTACAAATTCAATGCTGTCACTATCAAAATGCCAATGTCATTTTCATAGAATTAGAAAAATCTATTCTAAAATTCATCTGGAATAAAAAAAAATAAAAGTCTGAATAGCCAAAGCAATACTAAGCAAGAAGAACTAAGCCAAAGGCATCTCACTGCCTGGCTTTAGACTATACTATAAGGTTACAGTAACCCAAACAGCATGGTACTGGTACAAAAACAGACATATAAACCAGTTGAACAGAATAGAGAACCCAGAAATGAACTTACACTTCTACAACCATCTGATCTTTGACAAAACTGACAAGAATAAGCAATGGAGAAAGGACTCCCTTTCAGTAAATGATACTGAGGTAAGTGGCTAGCCATACAAAGAAAAATAAAACTGGACACCTGCCTCTCAGAATATAGAAAAATTAACACAAGATGAGTTAAAGATTTAAATATAAGATCACAAACTATAAAAATCCTAGAAGAAAACCTAGGAAGTACCCTTCTCAACATAGGCTTTGGTAAATAATTTATGACTAAGTCCCCAAAACCAATTGCAACAGCAACAAAAATAGACAAGTGGGACCTAATTAAAGAGCCTCTGCACAGCAAAAGAAATTTCCAACAGAAATTGGAAACAGCCTAAAGAATGGGAGAAAGTGTTCAGAAACTATGCATCTGACAAAGGTCTAATATCCAGAATCTACAAGGAGCTTAAATCAACAAGCAAAAAATCTAATTAAAAAATGGGCAAAGAACATGAACAGACATTTCTCAAAAGAAAATGTAGAAGTGGTCAATAAACATGGAAAAATGCTCAACATCACTACTCATCAAAGAATTGCAAATCAAAACCACAATGAAAAACGATCTCACACCAATCAGAATGGCTACTATTTAAAAAATCAAAAAACAACAGATGCTGAAAATGCTGCAGAGAAAAGGGAACACTTACAAATTGTTGGTGGTAATGTAAAGTAGTTCAGTCACTGTGGAAAATGGCTTGGAGACTTCTCAAAGTACGTAAAACATAACTACCATTCAACCCAGCAATCCCTGCTACTGGGTATATAACCAAAGGAAAACAATTCATTCTATCAAAAAGACACATGCACTCACATGTTCATTGCAGCTCTATTCACAATAGCAAAGACATGGAATTAACCTAGGTGCCCAGCAACAGTGAATTGGATAAAGAAAATATGGTATATATACACCATGGAATACTGTGCAGCAACAAAAAAGAATGAAGTCATGTCTTTTGCAGCAACATGGATGGAACTGAAGGTCACTATTCTAAGCAAACTAACACAGGAGCAGAAAACCAAATGCCTTATGTTCTCACTTATAAGTAAGAGCTAAACACGGGATACACATGAATGTAAAGATGAGAACAATAGACCCTGGGGACCACTAGACATGGGAGGGAGGGAGGAAGGTGTGGGCTCAGGAACCACCTGTTGGTTGAGTGATGAGAGATCACTGGCATCCCAAGCCTCAGTGTCACACAATATACCCATGTAACAAACCTGCATGTGTACCCTCTAATCTAGAATAAAAGTTGAAATTTTTTTTTTATTTTTTATTTTTTGAGATGGAGTCTTGCTCTATCTACCATGCTGGTGTGGAGTGGCATGACCTCGGCCCACTGCAACCTCTGCCTTTCAGGTTCAAGCGATTCTCCTGCCTCAGCCTCCCAAGTAGCTGGGATTATAGATGCACACCACCATGCCTGGCTGATTTTTGTATATATAGTAGGGATACGGTTTCACCATGTTGGCCGGGTTGGTCTCAAATTCCTGAGCTCAGGTGATCCACCTGCCTTGGCCTCCCAAAGTGCTGGGATTACAAGCATGAGCCACCACGCCCGGCCAAAATTATTTTTTTAAAAAGGGATTCTACCCACTTAGTGGGTCTGCTTTGTCTGATTCTGTTCCCTTTCTGTGTAGAAAATTGGTGGTTGGTATTATATAAAGAATGCATTAAAGACTGCTCCTCACCATGCTGCCTTCTTTTCCCCAGTCTTTTCAATATATTATTTCCTAAAGTTGACTTCTGATTTTCCTCACTGTCTTTATCATCCTTCACCCCTCCTTGTCACTTCCTCGTTTGTCCAATTACAAAGAGGCAATGCCGTGGCATCTTAACAAGGCTTTTCCCACCTTACAATCCCCGGGTTCTCTTACTTCAGCAAATGTTTGGCCCGTGAATGCTTTGGCTCTTGCAGAATGGGCAAGTGATAGCCAGAAGGAACGCTTAGAGAATGAAATACTAACTGAAAGTGTCAGCTGGTGGTTAATGTGATATTATTAAGAATCGCAAATAAATAAGTTGTGTTTCAAAACAGAAGAATGGGAGGTGACGATAGCATATATCAGGCAATATTGCACTTCAGCAATGCAATAACTTCTGAAGTTATTTGTCTCTTCACAGTCTGTTGCCTCTTTATGGTGAATTTCAAATGAGACAATGTGTACCCACCATTTATTCTATATCAGTGATTCTCAATCTTCAGTGTGCATTGGAATCACCTAGAGAGCTTGTTAAAACACAGATTGCTGGGCCCCAGACCCAGAGTTTCTAATTCAGTAGGTCAGGCATGGGGCCTAAGAATTTGCATTTCTAGCAAGTTCTCAGGTGATGCTGATGCTGCCAGTCCTGACTCCACAACTTAAAAACTACTGTTCTATACTATAATAGAAGAAAATGTATAAATGCTATCTACAGGGTTTACTTTTTTTTCAGACAGGATCTCTGTCGCCCAGGCTGGAGTGCAGTGGCACGATCTCAGCTCACTCCAACCTCTGCCTCCCAGGTCCAAGCAATTCTCCTGCCTCAGCCTCCCGAGTAGCTGGGATTACAGGCATGTACTACCATGCCCAGCTATTTTTTTTTGTATTTTTAGTAGAGACAGGGTTTCACCATGTTGGCCAGGCTGGTTTCAAATGTCTGACCTTGCATCACCTGCGCACCTCAGCCTCCTAAAGTGCTGAGATTACAGGCATGAGTCACCATGCCCAGCCTAAAAATTCTTTTAAGCAATTTACTTAAGCAGAAACATAAATGATAATACAATAACAGAGGAAAGGAGCATTCTGATCAGAATACAGGGAGTATAAATTCCTTAGGTAAGAACAAACTTGATGGGGTTAAAGAAACAGAAAGACTTGGATGGGCTGGAATATCAGAGATGAAGGAGCAATAATGGTTCCAGATGAGGCTGGAACAGTAGGCACTGACCAAATTCCATAGATCCTACATGATCACAGTTTGGAATTTATGATAGGAAGCCATTGAAATTGGAGCCATAATGAAGAGGAATGTTACAGTCTGATTTGCATTTTAGGACCTCTTTTTCCTGTGTAGAGCATAAATTGTAGGCAAATAATAATGACATCAAAAAACTGGTAAGGGGACTATTGTTGAGTCCAGATAAGAGATGATGAAGTTTGTACCAGGGAGGTCAAATGAAGGAGAAAGAAGTGGATGAATCTAGAATGTGTTTGAGCTGTAGCATTAATGGGGAATTCTTATGTATTGGATGTAAGGAATAAGACAAAAGGAGGGAGATTTACTCAGCTTGGGCCCCCTCCGGGTCCGCTGCTGAGGGGGCCTGGCCCAGGATGGCAATGAGACCACAGTGCAGCCGGCCCAAAGTCCTCAGGTTTGCCAACTGGATTATTCTGCTGCCATCATGTCCTGGTTTGTTGATCTTGCTGGAAAGACAGAAGATCTTTTAAACTGAGTTGATCAAGGGGCTGCAACAGCTCTCAGTAGGAAAGACAACACCACCAGCAATATCATATATAGCAAAAATACTGACTACACTGAACTTCACAGACGTTCAAATACAGATTCGGCATATCAGACTCGACCTAAAGCTACTCATATTTCATCAGCAGCTGATAACATTTGAAATAAAAAAGCCACCATCTTAGCTGGCACTGCAAATGTGAAAGTAAGAGCTAGGACACCAGTGGAGGCCTCTCATCCTATTGAAAATGCCTCTATTCCTAGGCCTTCATCCCAATTTGTGCAAACAAAACATCAGAACCTGACAATGAGCTGCTGCTTAATTTCCTTAAAAGTTCGCAGAAGGAGCCTACTGGGAAGGTGGAAATCAAAAAGGAAAAAGGAAAGACACCTGTCTTTCAGAGTTCTTGGACATCAAGTGTTAGTTCTGTGAACCCCAGTATAATCACCATCAAATCCACTGAAGAAAATTCTTTTGGAAAATGCATCATCAAATGCTGCCTGCACTGAGCACATCCCAACGCCTAATGAAGACGGCAAATCACATGAACTATCTAACCTTCGACTGGTCCAGCTAATTTTTGTATTTTCAGTAGAGACAGGGTTTCACCACGTTGGCCAGGCTGGTCTCGAACTCCTGACCTCAGGTAATCCACCCTCCTTGGCCTCCCAAAGTGCTGGGATTACAGGCGTGAGTCACTGCACCCGTCCTTGAACAGAAGATGAACTCTGCCTCTGGAAGTTGTAGTAATGGGTCTTCGATTAATATGTCTGAATTTGACAATGGTGAAGGCACTCGTCTGTGAAGTGTTCCTGTTCTTTTTAATGGCACAGAAACTAATCTGGCAGGAATGTACAGAAAAATTCGCAAAGCTAGTTCAATTGACCAATTCAGTATTTGTCTGGGAATTTTTCTCCGGAGATACCCCATAGCACGAGTTTTTGTGATTATATATATGACTTTGCTTCACCTCTGGGTCATGGTTGTTCTGTTGACTTATACACCAGAAATGCACCACGACCAACCATATGGCAAATAAACTGAGCCCAGGTGTTGTAATGATTAGTTGTCTTTTTCTAGACTTGGGATCTGCAAGAAGGCCAATTGCTTAAAATTTCTGAGAATGTGCACAAGATTATTTTATCACTACAAGCTTTTAATTTTTTAAGTTGTTATACAAGTATTCTGCTACCTAAATCTTCCTATTTCCTTTAAATGGTAAGAGTTTCTAAAATGGACAATAATTTAACAAGCTCAGCTCTGCTTTTTCTGAGTTCAGTGATCCCAACATACATGTAGAGAAAGATCTTGGGGTTGCTCACTTCTGTACAGACCATCTGTATGTTAGGTGACATTGATTATGGATTACAATCAGGGAAAATAATAGTATTTAGTGACAAAAATAAAAAGTTTTCTTTTTTGATTAAAAAAAGGAGAAATTAATAGGAATGATTATTAAATATTCATTGATTATGTGTTAATTTCACCAATTGCCTATTATGTTTGGACTTTATTCAGGATTAGATGCACAACAGTAAATGTGACTATGGTTTTTAATTTAATTTTTATAATATAGTGACTAAATTTAAGAATTAAACTTAGAAGCTGTAAAACTTGGCATTGTTTGATATTAGAGTTAGAATTATTAAGCAAAGTATACAGATTAGATAAATAAGGTGGAGGTATTTTTACATGCAATTGATAAACCTGACTGTGGGAATTACAGCAATATAGACCAACCAGAGGTCTTTGGACATTCTCAGAGATCCACAAATTTCCTACACAATTTTTTATACTATGTTTTCATTCAGTGAAAGTCTAAAAAAAGTTAATGTAAGAATACCTTTTCATTAATTGTCATTAAAAAACACCTTTACTTGTCTCAGGCTAACAAGTGCATGCCAAACATTACTAATCAAAAGAAGAAACGTAGTGGGAAAGTCAAGTTATAATACATGGCATGATAATATAGCAATGCTAAACTTGGGAGAAATATTCCTGATTACAGCACTTTAATTAAAAATAGAATATGAATATGGGCTAAAATTTTTTGAAAAAAATAGGCTTACTCAACAGGTAAACACATGCTACCAATTGCAAAGGCTTATTAGCACCATAAGAAAGTTACACAGAGACACATTTAGTTTGACTAATTTTTTTCACTAAAATATCCATAATAAGGGAAGAGAATTAACATTTATAGAGTGTCTTTTGTGAGTTTGTGATAGGTACTGTTGTTAAATAATATAATTGTCATAACTTTATTGTGAAGTAGAATTTTTGCCTTTTTACAGAGTAAGCTGATGCCCTGGAATATTAAGTGATTGTGCTGATGAAATTAAAAAGTGATTACAAACGTCCAGTGATAGAGTGGGTATGACGAGATAAGACTTCATTGAGGCACATTGCTGAAGCCTCCCTGGAGGAAAATTGACAGATCCTACAGGAAAATAAAGTATGCAAATCTTTCATCTCAGCAATTCTACTTTTAGATCTGTGTCCTAGAACACTGCCCCCAACCCATGATTTACACAGAAAAGCACGAGTAGGTGCTCATCATTACATTGTTCTTAGTCAAGGGGGAAGACTGAACAAACCTGGACCACCCCATCACAGAATACTCTGGAACATTTACAAAGAACAAGATAGGCCCAGAATAGGCAGCACAATATTCAGCACGCAGAGCTATTTAGGTTTTGAATCAGATATTCCTGTGCATACATACACAGGTCAGTAAAGACTTAGGCCCACAAAGTTCTACAAAGATAAACAATGGTAGTCTCTGGGAAGGGGAGGGCAAGGAGGAGTGAGAGGTCATCTGAAACTCTACTTCATCTGTGTTGTAACACTTCTTCCAGAAATGAGTCATGTATTATTTGTGTAATTAAAAAATACTTTAAAACAAAAACAAAAACAAAAACAATTGAGAGAGAGAGAGAGAACTACCTAAGATCACACCTCCAGTAGAAGCTTGATCCCTGGATCATCTCATTTCAAAACGCCTGCTCTCTCCACTGTACCCCACTACTTCTTTGTGGCTTTTATATTTTTTTCCTTCTGTGTCTTTTCTTCTTTTAGGTTGGTGCAAAGTTAATTGCAGTTTTTGCCCAAAGTAATGGCAAAAAACTGTAATTAACTTTGCACCAACCTAATATATCTTTCTCTTCTCTAAAACCTGATTTACCATCTTATGTCTACGTACTATATTTTGACGCAGGGTCCCTCCTTTCTTCTTTTATTTATGTAAATTTAAGGGATAAAGTGCAGGGTTTTTTTTTTTCTTTCATGGATACATTGTGTAGTAATGAAGTCTGGGCTTTTATTTTAACCATCACCCGAATAGTGTACATTGTACCCATTAATTAATTTCTCATCCCTCACTCTCGCCAACCCTCCCACCCTTCCCAGCCTCCAGTGTCTATTATTTCACACTCTATGTCCATGTCTATACGTAATTTAACTCCCACTTACAAGTGAGAACAGGTGCTTTTTGACTTTCTGTTTCTCAGTTATTTCACTTAAGATAATAGCCTCTAGCTCCATCCATGTTACTGCAAACGACATAATTTTTTTTATGGCTGAGTAGTATTCCATGGTGTATATACCACATTTTCTTTACCAGTGTCATCCATTTTATAAGTTTCATCCATTGATGGACACTTAGGTTGATTCTATGACTTTGCTATTGTGAATAGTACTGCGATAAACATACAAGTGCAGGTGACTTTTTGGTAAAACGATTTCTTTCTTTTTTTTTTAGTATGAGACAGAGTTTCACTATTATTGCCCAGGCTGGAGTACAATGGCACAATCTTGGCTCACCACAACCTCTGCCTCCTGGGTTCAAGCGATTCTCCTGCCTCAGCCTCCTGAGTAGCTGGGATTACAGGCACCTGCCACCACGCCTGGCTAATTTTGTATTGTTAGTAGAGATGGGGTTTTACCATGTTGGTCAGGCTGGTCTTGAACTCCTTGACCTCAGGTGATCTGCCCGCCTCGGCCTCCCTAAGGCATAAGACACTGTTGCCAGGCCAATTTCTTTTATTTTGGTTGAATATCCAGCAGTTGGATTGCTAAATCTTATAGTAATTGTATTTTTAGTTATTTGAGAAATTTCCATACTGTTTTCTCTAGAAGTTGCACTAATTTATATACATTCCCACCAACAGTGTATAAGCATTCCCTTTACTCCACTTCCTTGCCCACATCTGTTATTTTTTAATTTTTTAATAATAGCTATTCTGACTGCTGTACGATGATATCTCACTGTGGCTTTAATTTGCAATTCTCTGGTGATTAGTGATGTGGAGCATTTTTTCATATTCTTGTTGGCCACACGTGTGTCTTCTTTTGAAAAATATCTGTTCACGTCCTTTGCCCACTTTTCAATGAGATTATTTCAGAGGTTGTGAATTGATTGTAGATTCTAGATATGAGTCCTTTGTTGGATGCATAGCTAGCAAATGTTTTCTCCCAATCTGCAGGTTGTCTGATTATTCAGTTAATTAATTCTTTTACTGACAGAAGCTTTCTAGTTTAGTTAAATCCCATTTGTCTATTTTTGGTTTTGTTGTATTTGCTTTTGAAGTCTTAGCCATGAATTTTTGCCTAGGCCAATGTCCACAAGTTTTTCCTAGGTTTTCTTTTAGCATTTTTATAGCTTCAGACCTTACATTTAACTCTTTACTACATCTTGCATTAATTTCTTGTGTATAGTGAGAGATAGGAGTCCAGTTTCATTCTTCGGCATATGGCAGTCAAATATTCCCAGCACCATTTATTGAATAGAGTGTCATTTCCCCAGTGTAGATTTTTGTCGACTTTGTCAAAGATGAGTTGGCTATGGGTATGTGGCTTTCTTTCTGGGTTCTCTATTCCATTCCACTGACCTATGTGTCTATTTTTATACCAGTGCCATGCTATTTTGGTTGCTATAGCCTTGTAGTATAATGTGAAGACAGGTAATGTGATGGCTCCAGCTTTGTTCTTTTTGCTTAGGATTGCTTTGTCTACTCAGGGCTCTTTTTGCTTCCATATGAATTTCAGGATTATTTTTTGTAAGCAATGGCAACAATAGTCATTGCCATAGCAAAAGTAGCAAATATTTAACATAACTGAATCCCTTCTCTTATCACATGTCTGTACATATAGTTGTGCTTCGTACAGGTATACTGAGTCGTAGTCACTTGATCTCCCTTTGACTCACGCTGAGAACACTTGCTCTGTCCAGGCACTACAGGGAAGCTCTGCCTTCCTTGTTGGCAATTCTAGTTCTTTCCCCAGTGCATTACAATTCTTTGCCTGGTCTGTTGGTCTAATTTGTCCCTTTCAAAACTTCGTAGTTTTCCAAGGAAAAGCTTGCTTCCTGAATGAACCACTGGTCAGGCAATTTCCTTTATTAAAACTTCTTTGTGCGGCTTTCTCTTTCTTTACTTAAAAAGAGTGCGTGTCGTAAATTAATGGAGCACAGGCCAGTCACGGTAGCTCACACTTGTAATCCCAGCACTTTGGGAGACTGAAGCAGGCAGTTCACATGAGGTCAGGAGTTCTAGACCAGGCTGGTGAAATCCTGTCTCTACTAAAAATACACTATTAGCCCAGTGTGGTGGTGGGCACCTATAATCCCAGCTTCTCAGGAGGCTGAGGCAGGAGAATCGCTTGAACCTGGGAAGTGGATGTTGCAGTCAGCTGAGATCACACCACTGTACTCCAACCTGGGTGACAGAGCAAGACTTCATCTCAGGAAAAAAAAAAAAAAAAAAGGAATGTAGCCCAAAAACGTGCTTTGTTGGGTGTGCAGAATTTTTTGTTTGATTGATTTGTTTTGTTTTAATAGTTGCCAACATTCAAAAAGTAGAAGATTTTACAGAAAAATCTTGTCTTGTTCTTCACATATTTACAGTGGGCTGGAGTCCCACAGTGGCCACCCATTGAGACAGGGCATTAGTTTCCTGTTCACCACGGTCACGTGTTCCCAGCTCAGTGCACACAGGCGTGTTCCTGCCTGGCGCCCACAGACAGCTGAATTTGGAGCACACGCTTTGTTGCTCCTCTGTTTGTCCCTCTCTGTCCGTGAGGCTGTACGATTGCCTCTGCACATCAAGGTTTATTCCTTCTCTGCTCATAGATGTTATATTACTGGCTTATATTGATTTTATCCTAAAAGTGTTCTCAAAGGCTTACTACTGTTGATTTAGCCAAAACATTCACTATTCCCTCAACAAATAAAACAGTTAATCTGAGGATGTTTCTAAAACTTGATTTCTAGTGTTTTCTTTGCTCCTATAGAAGTTATTACACTTTTAAAATAACTTTTCATATTTGAAGAATAGAGATTCAGTTATTGCCTTATATCCAAATATGTTCTATCTTAGAAGAGTGAAGAGGCACCCTGTAATCCATGAGCATCTAACAAAGAACTTTTCTTATATGCAGACTTTTTCCTTTTTAAAGTCATGTTTAACCTTCCAAAAAAAGAACCAAAAGTCAGCAATCTCCCGTCAAATTACCGCCTAATTTGAATTTCATGTTATTTTATGACTGGAAAATGAATAAACTCATTTATAAAAATAATTTACCTTTCATGATTACATCTAATTGAATAACCAACAAAGTTATTGATTGGGGAGGTGAATTTTTAACAACTGAAAAAATTATTCGGAGACATTGAATGTTAAAGTTAGGTCTGAAATGGAAGAGTTTATGATAGTGATCAAAGCCCTTCTTTACTTATTTTCCTCTCACTGATCATTAGATTTGTTTTGATCTCTACCTCTTCACCTCCATTCTAATTTCAGCTTTGATTATCTATGTAAACACTGATGTTTCAGTATTACTTTTCTTTCCATTTTGATGGACTATTCTAAGCTGGCCAACATTTTCTTGGCAGTTTGCATTTAAAGCAAAAGATTTCATACTAATATAGTTACAGTGCTTTGTTTTCAACTAAATTGGTTTTCAAAATTTCCCATCCACAATGGTTTACAAATCCTTTGAAGATAAGAACAGATGGCTTTGAATTAGGGCAAGGAAAAATTCCGTAAAACTAGATTTTCTAAGTCTGTGACCCAGACGTTTCAAGTCCTTATACTTGCAGGCTGCTGAGGATCGAAAAGTTTTAATGATACTTTTATCTACATAACAATATATACTAATATGTTTGTATTGTATATGAAACTCTGTATTATATCAAACAGCAATCATAAAAGAGAATGTTCATTTTTCCAGCTACTTAATTAAATAGGATGCTGTACTTCTAATATTCTTTATAAAGAAGACATACTCACACAAATAAAATGTCTTATAAACATATGAAAGAATGCTCAGCCTCACTTATAAATGTGAAAATCCAATTGATATAGTATTAATTTTTTACCTGGCAGGATTATTAAGACCAAAAATGTATGATAATATACATGCCAGTGAAGTTATGGTAAAACAGGTATTCTTCTACCTGTTTAAAAAAAAAATCACTAAATGGCATCATTTACCAAAACTGTGTTTGGTTTTTTTCTTTTTTTGAGCTGGAGTCTTGCTCTGTTGCCCAGTCTGGAGTGCAGTGACGTGATCTTGGCTCACGGCAACCTCTGCCTCCCAGGTTCAAGTGATTCTCCTGCCTCAGCCTCCCGAGTAGCTGGGACTACAGACATGCACCACCACACCTGACTAATTTTTGTATTTTTAGTAGAGATAGAGTTTCACCATGTTGGCTAAGATGGTCTTAATCTCTTGACCTCATGATCTGCCCACCTTGGCCTCCCAAAGTGCTGAGATTATAGGCGTGAGCCCCGCACCCAGCCTACCAAAATATTTTAATGCTCAGTTCTTTTGACCTACTGATTTCACTTTCTAGGAATTTATCCTACAGGTACATTTATACTTGGGGTCAAAGACATACATACAAGAAAAATTTTATAATTGTAATTGCCTAAAATGGCATAAAATAAGCAACAATCTAGAGTTCCTCAGAAGGTTGAATATGGAGTTACCTAGCAATTCTACTCTTGGTATTTACCCAGGAGAAATGAAAACATAGGTCCACACGAAGATATACATTAACATTTATAAAAGCATTCTGTATAACAGACAGAAGGTAGAAACAACTTAAATGTCCATCAGCTGATGAATGGGTAAGTAAATGTGATGATATATGATGAAATATGATTCAGCCATAAGATAGCAGTATTAATATCTGCTACAATATAATTGAACTACAAAAACAACTAAGTGAAAGAAACTAGTCACAAACAACCACATATTACATGATTCTCTTGATATGGAATCTCTGGAATAAGCCAATCTGTAAGAGACCAAAATTAGATTATTGGTTGCCTAAGGCAGCACAGCAAGGATTGGGGATAGAGATGGGGAGTGACTGCCAGTAAGTACAGGTGTTTATTTTTGAGGTAATGTGTATATTCTAAAATTAGATTATAGTACTGGTTGCACAACTGTAAATATATTAATACCATGGAGTTTTATATTTTAAACCAGTTTATTTATATGAATTATACTTCAGTAGTTATTTTTATAACCTAACTGACCAGCAATAATGAGACTGGTCACATAAAATAAGGTAAATCCATGCAATGGAGAACTCCACTGTCATTAAAAAAAAAAAAAAGAAAAAAAATGCCCAGATTGCTCTTTTTGTGCCAATATACAGCGATATCTTTTTAAAATTAAGTTAAGAAAGTGAAGTACAGAATAATGTATGTACCATGGTTGCATTTGTGTAAAAAAATACACAGAATATGTTTCTTGAAATGTCCTTAAGAAACTAGTAACAGCTGTTGTCTTTGAGGCTTATAACTACAATATGGGGGTCTAGAAGAGGGGTTCTTCTTTTCATCATTCCCTCCTATATTTTCTTAAACGTTTTACTGTACAGATATTTATTTTACAATTTGCTTTTTAAAATTAGTTTTCTTTTCTAAAGGGAAAAAGGACAAATGAAAAAGAAAATCAATCAGTGAAACATTAAATGTGTGATACATGTAGTGTTGTTGGGCATACACAGGTATTGACAGTGGAGACCCGCCTCAGAAGCTCACTGTTTAGCTAGGAAGAAAAGGAATAAATAAATGAGAAAGTAATTTATGGCAATTTTAAATAAAATAAAAATGATCTGAGAAAACACATACCAGTGCTCTACGTACAAACAGAGAGCCTCTGAGCTAGGTGTTAACACCGGGGAATCACAGGACAGTCACACCTCACTTCAAAAGGGCAGGTAGTTTTTCAAAATCTTGCTTTTGACAGAATGATCAGATGTGTGGCAATTAGCATGTCATTTCAAGCACAGGTGGCAGTTTAGAAAACTTCTAATAAAAGTTACTGAAGCATGAGGATCCCGATCTCTCTGCACAGATAGAAATAAACATGTCCTATTGATTTTTAAGGAGCCTGCCCCATATAAAACACAACCGTGTTAGTTCCTAGAGTAATTCATAAGTAGCATTGCATACCTACTGCGTGCTTGGCAGACAGACATATTTTGAATTCTTGTAGCAACCCTGTAAGTTAAGAGTCAGTAGTCCCATTTTAATAGGCAGAGAATCTAAAACCCAGAGAAACAAAATAAGTTACCCAGTATCTTACAGCTAATACTGGATGGGATTAGTAGTCAAACCCAGGCCTCAATAACTTCAGCACAAACATTCTTTCTGCCAATCTTTCAGATTCTCCCATTGAAAATTGTTTCTGGTGTGTTTTGCAGTGAAGAATCTGAAAGTAGTATTTGGTTGTTGTGGTACCTACTGGGGTAGATTTAGGGATTTAAACTTCTTCATTCTTGGACCATTCTAAGATTCTCAAAAAAACTAGGATTAGACATGACTTATTTGAGGAAAAAGTGGTTTCTGTTTGTTTATTGTTTTCTTTGCAGTTGACGGGAGTAGACTGTGGTGTATGAATGGGACAGCCAGATCAATTAGTAGCTAAGAAGAATAGAACTATTTATTAAGAACTACCATATCATGTGTCAGATGCTTCTGCAGAGTGTGTGTATGTGACCAATTTGCAGATGAGAAAATGAAGACTTGGAGATGTCAAGAAACTTAACCAAGTCTTCATACTGAGTAATAAAAACTGGAAGGTTTATATAAAAGTGGTTGAATCTGAATTTAAAACTAAGCCTTTCATTCTTTATTTCTCCATGAGGCCATCCAAGCACTTTTAAGATGTAGAAGTAGCAAATGTAGGTTTCTGTCCCAAGAAGTTTGGCCATGAAGAAGAGGAACAAAATCAGCTGGTATCCAGGGTGGGGGAAGAGGTTAAAAAAGGATACTGTTGTGCTTCTTTAGAGTTAAAGATATCGGACCATATTTAAGATGGAAAGTGCATTGAAAAGATGAAACACACAGTTCAGAGCACATAGTAAGTGCTTAGTAAATGTTTCTTGCTTGATGCAATGAAGGAGTTAATAATAAAGGGAGTGGGTTGTACAAGGAAGCAGGCACTGATGGGAACTAAAATGCCCATTAGTATGTGTAAGGAGGAATGCCATCTTTCCAGAGAATCTGGAGCAAAGGAAAAATGGGAGAGCAAGATATCAGGAGATTTTCAGTTAGAATGCAGGACAAGTGGGGATAGTCAGATGGGGCATTCTCCATATTCTTAGTAAAATAAAAGGTAAGGTCATCTGTAGTACATGAGGAAGGTAAGGGTAGGGTCCGGGGATGAAGGAGATTACAAACAACTTTTTTTTTTTTTTTTTTTGAGACGGAGTCTTGCTCTGTCGCCCGGGCTGGCGTGCAGTGGCCGGATCTCAGCTCACTGCCAGCTCCGCCTCCCGGGTTTACGCCATTCTCCTGCCTCAGCCTCCGGAGTAGCTGGGACTACAGGCGCCCGCCACCTCGCCCGGCTAGTTTTTTTTTTTTTTTTGTATTTTTAGTAGAGACGGGGTTTCACCGTGTTAGCCAGGATGGTCTCGATCTCCTGACCTCGTGATCCGCCCGTCTCGGCCTCCCAAAGTGCTGGGATTACAGGCTTGAGCCACCGCGCCCGGCCACAAACAACTTTTATGGTAAATGTGGTAAGGTCTCAGTAAGACTGTGTTTAGTTTAGGTGTGAATGACTATATGTGGCCATGCAACCATAAGAGATTCCATTAAGTGTCCACCCAAATAGTTTTACAAACTACTTGGCACAGAGGTCACCAATATACTCTGGCAGCACCATGTGGTTGCTAGAGCTTTTCTTCTTGTTTGAATGGGCAATGCTATGTACCTACACAGGCCCAGAGAAAATAAAAGTCTATATGATGAGTTGCCAGCTCCATGGCTAAAATCTGAGACAGAGGCTTAATCATTCTCAAATAAATAGATGATGAAATTAAATAATTTCCAAATGTCTTAAGTTAAAGTAACTTAGAAATGATTTTATTTGTGGCACCCCTCAGCCTTGTGTGATCATCTTTTATGTTTATGCAGTGCTTCAAACTTTTTAAGATGCTTTCACACGTATTAGCTCATTTCATCCTTAAACCCCTTTGAGGTAGTTAAGGCTCGATCACTTCCATTTGACAGATGGAGAAACTAAATCACACGGAGATTAAGTGATTCGCCAAAGAAAAATAGCTCTTTGGTGATAGAGCTGGAGATAAAATCAAAGTTTTCTAATGCCTGGTCCAATTTTAAGATATCCCAAGAAAGCCAGAATTAGAAATGCCAAGTCTAGGGTCAGGGTTTTGTGGCAATTGGGAGCAGCAATACTGTGTAATGTCTTTGGTGTTGTAAAGGAATCCATGGATTTAAAAAGGAAGTTGAGAACCAGATCGCCACATGTTCCTTATGACCCCTCGGGACATGAAGACTTTAAGTACCTTCTTAGTCAAAAGTCACAAACATCAGAATCTACAAGGTAGATATCCTAAGTCTTCATAGATTTTTGTTACCAGAATGTTGTAAAAATATCTAGAACCAGCATTTTTGACCAGCAGAAATACATAAAATGCAAAGTTTGTGAAGTAATACAATTTCCATTTCGCATGAGTATACCACCACCCTGGTTGGGTCCTCTCTATTCATTTCCACCTCTTCTCTCCCGACTCCTTCTTCCACTGCCCTCAAATCCACTTTTCTGTTTATAGAATTTTAGTTTCTGACAAAATCTCACCATTTGGGGTAGCCTGTATTTCAGTGAACCTGGAGCCGTTCTTCAAGGCAGGGCCAGATAACCACTGAGCACTCACTGACTCATGGAGGTCTCTCCTGGTCATTTCCTTGTGGTAAAATGGCCCCGGTGCTCCACCCATTCCAGCATGCCTGAGCAGAGGAACATAACTTGTGCAATATCTCTTCCAAACTTCCAAAATTAAAAAGGATGAAAAGTTTAAATCAGAGGTTATTAACTTCCCAGATTTTTAAGAATTGTTTTTGTGTTCTAGAAAATATTGCAATTTCACTCCCCGTTATTCGCAATTCTCCCCATTTTTCTGTAACCAGTACAAACTGTTCCCTAATAAAAATATAGTCAATTTTCCTTAATTTTGTCATTAGTCACTCAAGCTCCCACTTGAGTGATTAGCAAGATGCCTATTATGTCCTTCTTGAAGCCTTGATCTCCTGTTAGAGTACTCAGAGCACAGTTCCTCTGTCTGTCTCAGGACAACAGTGGGTAGTAGGTTGCAAATTGATCTGATTAGCTCATTGCTGCTGAACCATCCTGCACTGTCCAGAAGACCAGCTCTGCCCACTGCTACAGGGATCCATATCCCTGCACAATCCTGTCATTCTTTGAGGATAACATTCCACATGGTCTTTTCAGTTCCAGTACTTTCAAATCACAGGTATCCAGGCAATCCCCCCTGAGCTTTGGGAGATGAGATACATAAGTAGATCAGAGTTTTAGGTGTTAGCTCTCAAATTGCACATCCCTAATTCGTAATGCCAGCTGAGGTCTAAACCTGTTGTTCTTTCCCCTTATTTCATGTCTTCCTTTTATGCTATTTCAAACTTCCCCGATTTCAGTTCTTGAGGGTTTTTTTTTCCAGCCAGCTAGTATCAGTCATTCATCTTTAAGAACCTATTTCTTACTAGCTTGAATGTTTACATTTCTGCTGTCTGGTTTCCAAAATCAAATTCTAAGGCATCTGAATTTAGCATCCAGAACACCCCAATACGTGAGCCTTACAGTCTCTAGAGCCAGGTCTTTCCTGCATTAAACTGAAAACACTCATAAAATCACACTAAGAGGAAAAATACAAATCAAAAAGCTGAACTTACACCCAGATTGTAGGACAGTTTGCTAATGTGTCTATTTTAACTTACTAATAATTTTCATTTAATTACCTTGAGAAGCAGTAGAGCATAGCAGAAAGTGCATAGACATCATAAAAAATTGACTAGAGTTCAAATTCTGGCCAAGTTTGAACCCCACCGCTACTGCTTACTAATTCTCTGAACTTGGGTAGTTTTCTTAACTATCAAATGGAAACTAGATAATAACATATACCCCCATAGGGCTGTTATACAGAATAAATAAGATTACATATGTAGAATGACTAGTATGGTACTTGCCAAAAGTTGTGTGATTAATTAATATTATTTAATATCATTACTCCCAGATATTTTTATCTTTATTGTTTCTATTCCTTTACTCATTTTACTGCAGTTCAATATTCATCCCCTTTCTTTCCATCAGAATAAAAACATATTTTTACTTTTGAGAATGTTAATAGTTCTAATTATATTTTAGTACACTTTATAAAGTCCAGATTGAGATTTTAGAGTCAATCATTAGATTCGAATGTCAATCGTTAGACATTAAAGTAAGTCTAACTGGTTTTTTCCTCTAGAAAAACTAAGATGCTTTTCCTTAGAATTATTTTGTATACATGCAAATGTATTCCTAGCAGTATTTGAAAGTGACCACACGTTTTGCAAAGCAAAGTGTTTCACTGCCACATACTAGTGTAACATAGGAAGACTTTAGCATATGTTCTCCCAAGGTTGATGAGGAAGAGCGAGCTCAATTAGTTTAGTGCCTCATTACATCTTTCAAATTATCTTTGACAATTTTCCAAAACTACTTTTTCTTTAAAATCTAACCACTCCTTTTCCATCTCGCCCTGCTTTCTGCTGGTTTTGCTGCATTCTCAGGTGAGCCCTACTCTGCTGGTGGCGAGACCACTGCCGGCAACTCAGGGAGGACGCCCTTCTAGTTCCAAGTCCTGTAGAAGAGCAAGCACACCCCTTCCTGGGTTGCTCAAGTTATTATAACCGCAGAAAGGAGAATAGATGTCCAGTAAGCAGAACTACAGAGGGCCCCTAGGTGCCTCATCAGAGTCTCGTAAGCCTGTGTAAAGTCAGAAAGCCTGGGTTTGGGGAAGTCAGTTTTCAGTGTTTCTAATTCAAAGGTCTCACCATTCCCTAAACCAATTCTGTATCTTCTCACATGTTGGCCTTAAGTTACTGTCCCAGGATAATGCCTCCTCCTTGTCGAAATCTTTTCCATGAAAGGATAAGTCACAGATGGCTAATAAATATTTTTCTCTCTATTTGGATGGCTTATTAATATCTACTCACAGAGGTGTATTCTCTTTGGGTACAGCTTTTAAATCATTTATGAATCTACTGAAGCATATTATTTATGAATTAAAATAACTGGATGCCATTTTCATCTGTCTCATTCACTAGAATTTTTAATGTTTATTCTATGATGAAAGAGGCATGTCAAATTAGTAAGTAATAGCTAATCAGACAAATGGTGCAGAACATTTGCTAAATGATTTAGGAGCAACAACAACCATAAAATTAAATCTCTATCTCACACCAAACTCCAAAATAAATTACTAATAGTTTTAAAGAGTTAAATGTAAAAAAAAAAAAAAAAAAAAAAATGGAGCCACAGCGAAGTAGGAGAAAATATACTGTTTATAATTATCTGTTCTCAAATTAGGGAAGGCCTTCCTAAAGATAATGTGGTGACAGGAATTATACACGAAAGGATTGATTGAATAGATTAGAGGAAAAGTCTGATATATCTCAAAATTTTTATTTTAGTTAGGACAAAAATGAACTGGATTCAACATTTCTAACGTAAATATCTTGAGTTGGAGTTTTTTATTCATGAGATTTACAGGGGAACTAATTCTGTCTACCTCCATCCCCAAAAACTAGCTGCAAAAGCAGAACTATTCTTGTGGGAACTGTTCCTGGCCTGGAGGGTCTGGAGTCTGCAGTGCAGGGCCTGAGCAGTCTTTAAGACTCCAGAAGAAGGGAAACACCAGGGTGAGATCAGAGAATGAAGAGAGAGGGCAATATGGTCAGCAATTATCCTAAGTGAAAAGCTTTGGCAAGAGGGAGAAATATCTAAAAGAAATTAGGAATGTGTTTGTGTCATATACTGTGTAAAACCTTAGCATTACCCTTGTAAAGAAATTTACAGTGAAGTGCCGTATGTTTTTTTGAAGTTTGTAAAGAGGTTTTATTCATTGTGTTATATTTTTTAATGTATGGACAGGCAAAAGCAGGATCCAAAGCAGCCTAATTACATTAAGGTCCAGTTAAGAAACAAAAAGACTAATATCCTTAATAAAAATATTTTAGAAACCAACAAAAGGAAAATACTAATTTTGAAATAGGCAAAGTATTTGAATAAATAATACAGTTAAAAGGAGGCTGGGCGCGGTGGCTCACACTTGTAATCCCAGCACTTTGGGAGTACAAGGCAGGTGGATTACAAGGTCAAGAGTTCAAGACAAGCCTGGTCAACACAGTGAAACCCTTTCTCTACTAAAAATACAAAAATTAGCTGGGCACGGTGGTGGGCATGGTGAAATCCTGTCTCTACTAAGAACACAAAGAGAAACCCCGTCTCCAATAAAAATACAAAAATTAGCTGGGCATAGTGGCAGATGCCTGTAATCCCAGCTACTCAGGAAGCTGAGGCAGGAGAATCGCTTGAACCTGGGAGGCAGAGGTTGCAGTGAGCTGAGATTGCGCCACTGCACTCCAGCCTGGGTGACAAAGCTAGACTCCCTCTCAAAAGGAGAAAAAAAAAAAGGAAAATGGTTATAAACATGAAAAAAGACCTCATTTGTGCTCAAAGGCAGGTAAAATTAAAACAAAATGTTTGTTAAGATATTATCCTCTTTTCCTCTCAGAAAATCACCCCAAAATGAGAAAGAAATTAAAATTCCACATTTAGGAAAACAAGGCAACCTGCGTAATTCCAAAGTCCTATATATGAAATCAGAAAGTCAATGGAGGAATGAGTGAGAGGAAGAGGATCAAAGCAAAGAGGAAAGATATAGACACAACTGATTCTAGTCACTATTTAGCAGATAGAACCTAGGAATTTTTTAGGTACCAGCAACGGTATGCTGATAAATGTTTAACAACCAGGAAAAACTCTGTGTGTATGTATGTGTGTATGTGTGTTATGCATATATACATACATGTAATATATTTTATTGATGTAAAGGATGAATAAGACCAGGCACAGTGGCTCACACCTGTAATCCCAACATTTGGGGAGGTCATGGCAGGGGGACTGCTTGTGCCCAGGAGTTCAAAACCAGCCTGGGCAACATATCAAGACCTCATCTCTACAAAAAGTTTAACATTTTTTTAAAAACTTAGATGGGCATTGTGGTACTCGCATGTAGTCCCAGCTACTCATGAGGCTGAGGCAGGAAGATCCCGAAAACCCATGAGTTTGAGCTTACGGTGAACAGTGATGAAGCCACTGCACCCCGGCCTGGGTAGCAGAGCGAAATCCTGTCTCACAAAAGATATATAGCACACAACATAGTAATAATAATAAAATAAACCTACTCTTTTTTGAAAATTCCATATAGCCAGTTGTTAATTTTTGCCAAATTATTTTATCTGCAGCCAACTACGGTTGCAATTAACAATCTTCTTTTGGAAGATTTGTCTTAATTCATGGTATTGTTTGCTTTGCTTCTTAGGTACTAGCAAAGGCCAGACGTCTTACTCAACAACTTCTCCGCCACTACCTCCACCATCCCATCCGGCCAGCCAGCCACCATTGCCAGCATCTCACCCATCACAACCACCAGTCCCAAGCCTACCTCCCAGAAACATCAAACCTCCGTTTGACCTAAAGTAAGCAAAAGATTATCTTGCCATTTCTTGCCCCGTCTCTTGCCACAGATTTTCAAACTATGCTTGGTTGAATGCTGAGAGTTCCATGGGAAACTTCTGGGTCTACAAAAGTGGGCAGCTGGCAGGGAGAAGAGCTGACCAAGCTGACAGTGCAAATACCCCTAGAATTGCTCAGTTCTGAGTCATTTTTATTTATCTGTTTTATGTTGGGTTTCCCCGTAAGAGTTTATTTGAAGAAAATTTCCACTGTTTTTAAAAAAGTTCTGAAGCTTTCTTGAGAACCACCAACTCCTCCACTATCACGATCACCACCAGTCCATCACCATATTTTTACTGACTGTTCATGATGTGCTAGGAATTTTATATATATCATCTTTATAACCTTATTGATTAGATAGTATCATCATTATTTCACAGATAAGGAAACGGAACTTTAGCTCTGCAAAGAAGCCAGGTAACTTCTCCAAGATCACAAAATAGTGTAGAATAAAAATTTCAACCAATGTTAGTCTGAATCCAAAGTAAGTGTGCTTTAAACTACTATGCTAAATAGCCTCCTTTAATTAAAAAATAATACAGATTTTCTCTCACCCATCAGAATTTTTGGGTGGGTGTTAGAATCTAGGAAACTTTTTTTCAAGCCTGCTTTTGCTTGAATTTTCTTAGATGGTATTTTTCAGAAATGTCAGCACTGTAGAGGTTGCTGTGCATGGGCTCTTTACCCAGGATTTAATAGAATAGTTGGTAAAGGGGAAAGCAAGTGGCAGGTTGGAATAAAATGGAATGTCATTTTAAGAAGAATGTTCAGACAACAGCAAGCATAAATCCTTAAGACAAAATGGACTAGATATTCCCTTTCTTCTCGTAGAAAATTGCTTAACATGATTCTCCTTTATCACAAATAAGTTATATCTCAACGTATTTGTACAATTTGGTTTACCTTCACTTAAATTCCCCTACTGGATTGATGTTCCTTACAACAAAAGTACTTAATATCCATAATCCACGTAATGGAAACTGTTAATAACAATATTGGATTGACAGATTCCCTGAAATGCTTGATGACTACAATTTAGGGAAAGGATAGAAAACATATTTGTCATGCAGAAATGCCATCATTTTTTAACTTTAATATGCTTTCTTGGGGGTTTAAGGATAGTAAGGAGAAGGTACTAGAGCAGCTTCATGGCTATTATCTTATATATGATCTGGGTTGTGCATTTATATTAACCGCACACCCTTCCAGACATTTGAATTTATGGATGTCAGTTTAAAGCCTCTAATCCTCCATGATATTTAGCTACTTTGTTTTTTCAAAAGGGAAAATGTGCATAGTGAAAGACTTTCAAGCTCCCATCAGAAAGCTCAAGTAAATTCCACAGTGCAGCAATCTCTGGGTTAGAAAAATTTCCCCAAGAAGGGGAAGCTAGAAATGCATAGAGGAAATGAAATCAAAATGGGCCTTGATGTTCAGGCTCAAAAGTTTATATTTCACATGAAGGGGCAATGTACAGGGTAGTCTGTAAGAAGAATTGTGAAAGATACAGGTGTTTCTGTGCTTCTCACAGCAGTAGTCCTCAAAACACATACAGGGGTATTTCCCAAACATTCCCTCTGCCAACCTGCAAGCATTCCTCCTTTTTCTAATCAAAGACCACTCTCAGGTCAAGATCTAATACATTTCCTTTACAGTCATGCAACAAGTATTTTTTGAGCCACTACATTGTGCCTTTGTAATAGGAGTTCAGGAAATATTAGTAAACAAACAAAGACCCCTGCAAAGTAGGGACTAAAGAAATGAAAATAATAAATAGGGCTGGGCACAGTGGCTCACGCCTGTAATCCCAACACTTTGAAAGACAGAGGTGGGAGGATCGCTTGAGTTCAGGAGTTTGAGACCAGCGTGGGCAAA
Source organism: Colobus angolensis palliatus (assembly GCF_000951035.1). Taxonomy (NCBI): domain Eukaryota; kingdom Metazoa; phylum Chordata; class Mammalia; order Primates; family Cercopithecidae; genus Colobus; species Colobus angolensis. The sequence continues at coordinate 4,685,875 of NW_012115489.1, read as the reverse complement.
ATAGTGAGACCCTGTCTCTACTACGCATTTAAAAATTAGCTTGGCATGATGGCGCATGCCTGTAGACCCAGATACTCAGGAGGCTGAGGCAGGAGAGTTGCTTCAGCCCAGGAAGTCTAGGCTGCAGTGAGCCTAATTATGCCGCTGCACTCCAGCCTGGGTGACGGAGCAAGACCCTGTCTCAAAAATAAACAAGTAATAAACGGGTAAAGTATATGGTATTAGCACTAGATACTTCCTAACATATTTCCTAAGGGAAAACAGAGCAGAGGTAAGTGGTGGAGGCGGAGTGTAAGGGTGGCGTTGGGGACAACATGTTGCTACTTGAGAGAGGCGAGGGTAGCTTCCTATATATGTATACTTTTGCACCAACCTAATAGAAAGTGATACTTGAGCAAAGATTCAAAGGAAGTAAGGGAGTTAGACATGAAGGAAGACTGTTCTAAGCAGAGAGAGCAGGTAGAGAGAGCAAGGAAAGGAACAGTAGGGAAAGAGTCAGCTCATGTAGGGCCTTGTAAGCCGTGACAGAGACTGCAACCCTTACCTTAAGTGAAATGGGAACCAATTAAAGAGCTAGAGCAAAGCAGTGATGTTTTCTGACTTGTGCTTTATAAAAATCACCTTAATGGATATGCTGAGAAGAGACAGTAGGTAGACAATTGTCAAAGCAGGGAAACCAGTTAGTCAGATATTACAGAAATGCAGGCAAGCTATGCAGTAGCACTGACCATGTTGAGAACAGTGGAGGTGGTGAGAAGTGTCCATATGTTGGGTGTATTTTGAATGGAGAGACAAAAGAATTTGGATTTAGGGTATGAAGGAAAAAGGGGCATCTAGAATGGGTGGTTCCAGTGTTTTTGGCCCAAGCAACTATAAGGATCATGCGTCTGTCAGCCCAAGTACCACCGTGAGGAGGCTGAGGATGTCAAAGGATGAAGATGTTAAAATTATGGCAAATCTAAAGATCTCAAGAATTTTTATTTGCACGTCTAAAATCGAGCAACACTTTGTTCCATAAAATAAAGTAAGTGTTCCAATGAGTGAAGCAGAGGAGGTTGGCTTTGTAAACAAAAAGAACTGAAGAAAGCAGACACAAAGAACAAAAAGTGGATTGGTCATTTTAAAGTTACTTTCCTTGTAAGGCAGGTACAGGGAAATAGAACAATAGAAAGATAATGGATTGGTTAACATCAGGTTACTTCAGGTCTCTCTTTGTTGTAAAGATTAAAACAGAGCTTCATTATTATGATAGAAGGTGAAAATTGGCCTCTTTGGGCAACTAGACTGTTCTGTCTCTCTCCTGATTTCCCAAAAGGCCAGATAACAACTCAGTTTCCGTTTGGTGAGCATGGGTGATTCCATTTTGAATTTTAGTCGGTCTTCTGGGGCGCAGTGCAGGAATTTAGTCCAAAAAAATGGCCTCCTAGATTTTGTTTAACAAAAGTGAGCAAGTTTTGTTTAACAAAGGTGAGGAAGATCTGGAGGTCATGGCTATGTTAAGTTTGAGGTACCTTTTAAGCATTCACTTGGGTAAGAAGTGGAGAGTTTGGGAGAGAGTTCTGGGTTTAACATAGGGGAGAAATAGGAATATATTCCACACTGAAAGTCGTGAGGCTGGTTAAGATGACCAAGGAAGGGAGTGAAAACAAGGAAGAAAAGAACTGAGCTCTGGGGCACTGTAACTCTCTGAGGCCTGGTAGGAGGAGAAGGGGCAAAGGAGAATAAAAGGAACAACCAATAAAGCAGGGGTCCTGGAAGCCCAGGAAAGGAAGCATCCAAGGAGGAGTCAGTGAGCAACTGTGTCAGGTGCTGGTGGAGGCCAAAAAGTGAGGACTGTGGAGGTCAGTGCAGGGGAAGTTGTCAGGAGTGGTGGGGATACAAGGCTGGTTGAAATGGCTTTAAAAGAGTATGAAAGGAGAGGAATTGGACAGAGAAAATATATACAACTCCTTTACAAAGAAAGGGAAACCAAAGAAATGGGACAGTAACTGATGGGAGAAATGAGATCAAGAGCCTTCTTAAAGATAGTAATAACAGCACATTTGTAGGCTGATGGGAAAGATCCAGTCAAGAGGGAAAAATGGTAAGGGTGGAGAGAGGGGAGAATTGCAGGAACCGAGCGTTAGAGCAGCGGGGAGCAATGGCTTCCCTAAGGTTTACAGTTCTCCCTAGGGCGTGGAGTGGAATCTCTAATTGGGATCAAGGAAGGAATTTCAGAAGACAGCGTGGACTTTGTCATCTGCAGCATGTTCTGCCTACTCTTTAAGCTGTTCCCAGAAGTAACTTGCAATCATATCATTCAGGTCAGGATGTCTTAAGAGTGTAAAAGAGTCCAGACAGGTGAGAATCAGAAATCCTAAATAACTAAAAAATAAAGTAGTTGAGGCCAAAGTTATATTGTATTTTAAATTGTGTTGTTTCCCCACCTAGTGGTCAGGAATCAGTGTGTTACATTTTCTGCTATTTTTACTTAGGCATTTGAAGAGAAAATGAAATGGGTCAAAAGAGCATGTTTATTATTTTTAACGTTCAAATCAACATCTTTTAGTGTAATATATTTCTTGGTACCTTTTTAAATTATAATTTTAACATCATAATTTTTCATATTAAAACAGAATCAATGGTTGAATGTTTTGGCATATCAAACAAATTACATGGTTATTAATAGTAATGAGACAGGAAAAGTGAAGTAATAAAAAATAATAAATAATGGGAAGTGACTAAGGTTAGAAAAGGAAAACTTTAAAAGTTCTTACCCTGAAGTCATTCATAGTTAGTTTAAAGGGTTTTTTGGTTTCTGTTTGTGTGCATGTTTTATTTTTTGTCTGTAAAATTGGAGGAAAAGTAAGAATTTACCATTATAACCTTTTTATTGATTAGAGATGCTTAAAATGTTCTGAAACTTGAGACTTGCCATATCAGTAGCCCTCTGCCAGATAGTCTTCTGTCACACCAGTTGGAAAGTGTTGGCTTAAGCAAGTCAGTTTTCAAATTCCTCATGGGTTAAATATAAGAAGACATGTTCCAGAGAAAGGGTTGCAAGATTTTACTCCCAGTAAGGCAGGTATAGAACAAAGTTTAATGTGTCATGTAGATTTCTTCCTCCTTCTTAAAAAAAAAATTCTGATAATTAAAAGCTAAATGCATGAATAGCCAATAAAGTATAAAGGCCAGCTGGGCATGGTGGCTCACGCCTGTAATCCCGGCACTTTGGGAGGCCAAGGTGAGCCAATCACATGAATCCAGGAATTCAAGACCAGTTTGAGCAATATGGTAAAACCCTGTGTCTACCAATATACTTCTATATTTGTATATTTATATATTAATATATATTATATATACATTATATATGTATATTTATATATTATATATGTAAATATATATAATGATAAGAGTGGAGAGAGGGGAGAATTGCAGGAGCTGAGCATTTGAGCAGCGGGGAGCAATGGCTTCCCTAAGGTTTACAGTTCTCCCTAGGGTGTAGAGTGGAATCTGTAATTGGGATAAAGGAATGAATTTTAGAAGACAGGGTGAACTTTGTCATCTGCAGCCTGTTCTGCCTACCCCTAAAGCTGTTCCCAGAAGTAACTTGCAATCATGTCATTCAAGTCAGGAAGTCTTAAGAGCATAAAAAATTTGAGACAGGTGAGAATCAGAAATCCTAAATAACTTTGAAAATAAAGTAGTTGAGGCCAAAGTTATATTGTATTTTAAATTTAAATACACACACACACACATATGTACAAAAGTTTAGCCGGGCATGGTGGCACATGCCTGTTGTCTCAGCTACTTGGGAGGCTGAGGTGGGAGGATCCCTGAGCCTGAGAGATCCAGCCTGCAGTGAGCCGTGATCTCACCACTGCACTCCAGCCTGGAGGACAGAGTGAGATTCTGTCTCCAAAAAAAAAAAAGAAAAATATAGAGGTCAACAGTTTTACATCTTTATACGTCAGGAAATAAAACACTAATAAGCATTCTAAAAATGACAGTCATTAACTTTACTTTTCCTGCTTAACTCTACATGCTATCGCATAAAAACAAAGATCTATAGTGAGAGGCCTTATTGAATAGACCTATTATCATAACTGGTAAGCTTCCTTTTCTTCTCCTTCACCCCCTCCCTCTGCTCAGTTTCTTATGACTTGGGCTGTGACTGGTTCCATTGTTTTTCTCTTACTCTCTCTATGGGGCTTTTCTCAATGCTTGGAACACTTGGTGAAATTGCTGACAGTTTGATCTGAATTTACTCAGTGCACCTGCATCTATTTCTCTTCCTCATCTCTTTTCCTTTTATTCTTCACCATCATTGCTATTATAGTCACTATTTCATATTTATTGAACATTTTAATAATATACATATTATAAATTCAGGCCTATATAAAGTGGCACTAAGATTCATATTTTGGGTCCATAAATAAAACAAATGTGTGCAGGCAAACATTGTCTACAAGTAATAAATGCTTTGCATAAATGCGCAGACACACATGTATGAATATGCTATGCAAATACCCTTCCTTTTAGAACTATTTGTTATTCATACAGGTGTTTTAGGAAGTAAATTGTTTAAATCTGGTGGTCTTTTTGATTTAACATCCTTTTCATCAATGATAATTTGCTTTAGTAATAAAAGTTAGTCTCTTGGTATTACAAGAATATTGTTAATCCATCAAAAAAATCAAAAACCTATCATGACAGGAATTATTCTAATAACTTTCTAAAAGGATAATCATAATAATAAATTAACTAGCAAAGTGACAATCCCTTTCCTTAAGGAGTTTATGCCCTGGTAGTGAAAAGAGAGACCTGAAGCAATTAACCTATAATTACAAAGGAATACAGAATAATCACTATAACGGATGGATGGATGGATGATGCAGAGAAACAAAGCAATGATTAGGCTTAAGGAAATCAGGGACAACTTCACAAAGGAAGGACTGTTTAAGGAGAGGCTTAAAGAATGGAGGCCAGGTGTGGTGGCTCATGCCTGTAATCCTAGCATTTTGGGAGGCTGAGGCGGGTGGATCACCTGAGGTTAGGAGTTCGAGACCAGCCTAGCCGACATGGTGAAACCCTGTCTCTACTAAAAACACAAAAATTAGCTGGGCATGGTGGCAGGCGTCTGTAGAATCCCAGCTACCCGGGAGGCTGAGGCAAGAGAATCACTTGAACCCGGGAGGCAGAGGTTGCAGTGAGCCGAGCTTGCACCACTGCACTCCAGCCTGGGCAGCAGAGTGAGACTCTGTGTTAAAAAAAAAAAAAAAGAAAGAAAGAAAGAAGGAAAGAAAAGAATGAGAGGACCGCAAGCAAGGGATGCTGAGAAGGCAGGATTATTCCAAAGAAGGGAAGCGTGGGCTGAGCATGAAGGAACAGGAAACCAGAGAGAGTTCAGACAGCATATGAGTTTACTGTTAATATGTGAGAAGATAATGTAAGAAAAGGAAATAGGAGAAATAAAGCTTTACAGGGCAAAGTTGATCATAAGAACCTTGTATGCCATAAAAAGAGCTATGGATTTTTTACTCTGTACAATGTCAGTGTATTTTAATGTCTTAGGTATTTTCATATTTTTAATTAATATTCAATTCATCAAAGTAAGTAATGCAAAGGCCTATTTTACTTTAAGTACTTAAATTTATATTATGTGACTTGCTATTTTATTTATATATCTAGTAATTTGTATTTAACTTAGAATTATTTTTGGGGGATCTTTAATTATTGGACAACTCACATGGCTCAAATTAAATTCTTTCAAATCAATAGTTCTGCTTATAAATGTGGCTAATGAAACTTCCTTCGATGTTTCATATTGCATGTATATATTAACATATTTAATTTCATTTTTAAACATTTAAAATATCTGAATGAACACATTTAATCACCCCACTAAGCAAAATCCTCTCAAGAATTTAAATGACTCTCGTAAATCTATTAAATTGAACCATATCCAGTTCCCATAAATATCCAATAGCATTTGCAATTAGATTTTTCTTATACTTTTTAAGAAGTATATTTATTGCAAAAAAATTTTAAGCATATAAAAGGCAGGAAGAATAGTATAATGAGCCTCCATGTTCCCTTCACCAACTTCGACAACTATAAACTCATGACCAATCTTGTCTTATCTATACCCTCACCCACTTGCCTCTTATAATATTTTGAAACTAATACAAAACATCATGTAATTTCCTCTATAAATATTTCAGTATATGTTCCTAAAAAAGTAGATTCTGTGCATTAATATAAAATACCGAGTCAGTGTTCAAATTTCCAGTTATCTCTTACAACATGTATGTCTTTTAAGTTGTTTGAATAAGAATACAAAGTATACACATCTTTGTTGGTATATATGTTTTGTGTTTTGTTGTTCCTTTTTCTTTTTTTGAGACAGAATCTCGCTCTGTCATCCAGTCTAGAGTGCAGTGGCATGATCTTGGCTCACTGCAACCTCCACCTCCCAGGTTCAACAGGTTCTCATGCCTCAGCCTCCCAAGTAGCTGGGATTACAGATGCCCACTACCACACCTGGCTAATTTTTGTATTTTTAGTAGAGACAGGGTTTCACCATGTTGACCAGGCTGGTCTCGAACTCCTGACCTCAGATGATCCACCCACTTCGGAAGACTCCCAAAGTGCTGGGATTACAGGTGTGAGCCACCACACTGGGACTGTTATTCTCTTTTAAGATATAGGTTCACTCATGTCTTTTTTTAATTCTTTGCAATTTATTTGTTGAGGATATCAAGTTGTTTGTGGATACTATAGTTCCCCATCATCTAGATTTTGCTGATTGCTCTCTATAATATAGCTATATGTCCCTCTCTCCTCTGTATTTCCTATACATTGACAGTAGGAGGTAGAGGTGACTTGATCAAATTTACTTCTTTTATTTTTTGGTGTATTCTTTCATCGGGAACTAATAATGTTCGCTTGACTCTCCTTTTTTGATGTGAGCAGCCATTGACACTGAATACCTAGACTCCTTAAAGTTTCAGCTAAAATTTAGAAAGTCTAAACCACAAATTTTAAATTGATGTGACAAGTCTAACTGAATATTTTCTAATGTAACAAATCTCTTAAATATTACAAATACATAAAAAAATTGACTGTACATACATTGTCTCAATGGTTATAAAACTTATTCCACACATTGTTTTTACTATGAGTTTGGTTTATTCCATCATGTCTGTATTTAATTCTGAATGTTCCAAGGATGAAAAAGGCTCCCTAAAGAAAGCAGTGTCTTGTCATGACAAATTTAATGAGTTAATTAACAGGGCCTTTACACTTACGCAAATAGAAAGCTAAGCATATATAAGTTAAATTTTTAATTTTCTATTTTTTAAAGTGAATTTATTAGATTAACAGTTAGTCCCTACCTATATTTACCATCTCAAGTAGAGACTGAGACAGATATCCATGATAGTTCTTCCTCAGTTACAGATGTATCCACTGAGCCCATTTTATGGTTTTAGTGATAAAAAGGCACTTCCAGCCCACATTCTTCAAATGTGGTGAAACACACATTTTGCAACCAGCATCTCAAGTAATGTTCAAGTAATATTCTTTCCTAACTCTTTAAGGAGTTTGACTATTGGACATGGGAGTGATATAATCATATTTTTGTGTTAGAAAGATGGCAAAAGTTGGAGAAGGGACTATCAGGATAGGGAAGAGAAGGTGTAATTCTGATTACTAGAACACTGACCAGATGGCTTCTGCAAAAGTCCACTCCAGAGATAATATAATTCTATTTTTGTGTCTAGCGGGAGAGAGGAGAAATGGAAGAGGGAAGTGAATTAGTATGGGGAACTGATGTAGTTTGATGATTGATTCGGCATGGGACTGAAGATGAGTGAAAAACAAAGGATGAGTTGCTGCTTGATGGATATGTGAATTGTGGTGCCTTCCACCAAGAAAAGACACCTAGTAGGGAGAGCAGGTTTAGGCTGGGCTAAAAGGAGGAAATCTCAGTTTCTGAGATGGTAATATAGAACTGGCTGTAGGACACCCAAGATGTATATATTTGAATTGGAAACTCAGAAGGGAAGCCTGGGCTAGATATTTCAACATGGAATTCGCCAACATTAAGATCATATATAAAGCTGTGGAGGTACACGAAACCATTTAGGAAAAACTGCAAAGTGAAAAAAGAAGAAGAGAACCAAGACCAGAACACAACAGAACATCATCACTTAAAAGAGAAGTCAAAAGAAAATAAACCACAGAGAAAATTGTGGGGTAGTAGCCAGAGAGACAAGAAGTGAGCCAGGAGCTATTTCTCATGGAAACAAACAAAGGAAACTCAAAGAGGGCAAAATGGCCAATACTGTCCAGGGCCACAAAGCAATCGAGTAAGATGCAATTTGAGAAGGTCCAGTGGATTTGGTAGCTAGTATTTTTACGAATAGTCTCAGGGAAGAAGTGGCAATAGGGGAAAGATTGCATTTGGGAAAGAAATGTGTGGCAGGAGAGGAAGTAGAGTCAGTGAATAAAGACAATTTTTTCTTAGCTTGGCTGGATAAACGAGGAATATCTTGTGGTAGTGTGAAGAATTCACAGAGGTAAAGTGAAGTGTTTGTTTCTTATGGAAACAGTAACTTGGGCTGAGGGAGAAAACAAAGAATGAGATAGGGCAAAGAGTGAAGTTAGCAGAATATAAGTAATAAAGCAACACATGGAAGAAAGTGGGTAATCGATGGAGTAAAATTACTGAGAATTCAGATGAAATTAATAGCACAGGTTCAGAGAGTAGAGAGAAGGTAAGGATGGGTATAACTGAAGATGAGTTTGTGGGTTAGGAAAATGTATTTTCTTAAGAGAACTCACATCTAATGACTGCTATTTTGTCAGTGAAATAAGAAACAAGGTCATCTGATTATAGGGGAGCAGAGAGGAATCTCAGATTGAAGAAAGTGGTAAACATTTTTAATAGGTGTGGAGAAGGACAATGCAAGAGAAGGCTGACTAGACAAAAAAGAGTGATGAGATTGTAGAAAAGCAGAGGGGGACACAGCTGAGATTTCATACCAATTGTTTGTAATGTCCAGAGTCAGTAAAATTGACAGCAATTTTCTCCAGCTATGTTAATTAACCTGAGAATAGGAATAGAAAATACAAATGGTCATATACATAAATAGGGATTTGTGGGGCCCAGGTATCAATAATGCTATTAAGGGCAATTAGAGTGAAGCCGTTGGAGTGAAGCACCTTGGAGTTCAGGGTGATAAAAGTGAAGCCAAGACGAAACCCTCTGGAGAAAAGGAAGGAGTCAGGGATTGGAACTATATTCTTCTTTTTTTTTTTTTGGAGACAGAGTCTTACTCTGTTGCATAGGCTGGAGTGCAGTGGTGCGATCTTAGCTCATTGCAACCTCTGCTTCCCAGGCTTAAGCAATTCTCCCACCTCAGCCTCCTGAGTAGCTGGGATTATAGGTGTGCAGTACCATGCCGGGCTAATTTTTTGTATTAGATCAGTGCAAAAGTAATTGTGGCCTTTACCTTTCGTTTTATGGCAAAAACTATAATTACTTTTGCACCAACCTAATATTTTTAGGAGAGACGGCATTTTGCCCTGTTGCCCAGGCTGGTCTGGAACTCCTGACTTCAAGTGATCCATCTGCCTCAGCTTCCCAAAGTGCTGAGATTACAGGCGTGAGCCATGGTGCCCAGCCCTAGAACTAATTCTCTTTTGTATGTGTACCATAGAACCAATTAAATGCCCTTATAATCCCAGAATTGAAGTGTTGATTTACTGCCAATTTAATGGAAAACATATCCTCCAGAAGCGATGAATGAATTGTATGAGTCTACTATGAATGGGTGGTGCTATACTCAAGTTTCCCAATTCTCCATTTTCTGCCACAAAAGCAGCATAAATATAAGGCTAAAGCCTATGCTAGTGATGTGTGAAGCTTTAAATCAGGGCAAATATTCAAGAGAAAAGAATAATTCACAAAATAATCCTTTTCTCTTTTTCATTGTAAGGTGAGCATCTGCTTGTTCCATGTTCACTGTTTCTTCTTTCTTGTTTTCAGAAACTCTGTCAATGAAGACAATCAAGATGGTGTCATGCACTCTGATGGTAAAGGACAAAAACCTATTTTATTTATTTATTTGTAAACTCAGGTACAGAACTTTGAGCTATTCATTCTTATAGACTCATTAATGGGTCATTATCATCGTTGGTCTGTGCAGGGCCCCTCTCTTGTTTCATTTGTTTATTCCCTCTTATCCTCATAACTCACTTCCTTTCTCCTCCTTCCTTACTACAGACAAATATTCGAACATATTTAATGCGTATGCGTGTTTGCACAAATTCTTCACATATTGTGACGTGTATGCATGTATTTAGTTCACAGAAAGAGTATATTATAGGTTTCTCTAGTATTTTTGTACAATCGGCATAATGTGGTTTTGGGGCCCATTCATATCACTATGTGTGTGTTTAGTCTGTTGCTGTTAACGACTGCACAGTACTCCATGGTAGGCATCCATATTTCACTTGCCTCAAACTCACTGGTACCACAAACAGCAATGCAATGCACCGTCTTGTGTACATCCCCATGCGGACGTCTCAGAGACTTATCTTTAAGATATATATCCCGCAGTGGAATGGTTGCTCGGGGCTATGGAATACTTAGGTTGACCGAGTATGACTGGCATGCTCTCCAGAAGAGATGCATCTCTCTACACTCTCATCAATCGGTCCTGTTATTCAGTTTTCCATTTTTTTCTTATGTGTATCAAACTATATCTCCTTTGAATTTCTATATCTCTGCTTACTCTTGAGTTTGAGCACTTTATTTGCTTATAAGCCTTTGTGGTTTCTTCTGTAAGTTGCCAGTTTCTACCTTTTGACCATTTTTTTCTTGGAAGTGGTATATTTTTCTAGCTGACTTGTAGGAGTTCCTTTATATTTCAGACATTAATGTCATGTCAATTTCAAACACTGCAAATATCTTCTCCCATTCGGTTAGTTATCTATTAACTTAGCCCATGCTGTCCTTCATTGAATGTAAATAAATTCTGATATAATCAAATGTATTAATTTTGCCTTGTCATTTATGCTATTTAAGAAGTCCTTTTTCCTGGAAAATAAGAATATTCTCATTTTTTTCCTGTAGACTTTATCACATGAATATATTTAGGTCTTTGATCTCTTTGCAGTCCCCTTTGAGGAGTTAGTAGAAATCCAGGATTGCCTCATGCATGGAGCCAGTTTTCTCTTTACTGTCCTCTAAACAATCCATCATTTTCTCATTAATTTAGAGTGCTACCTTTATATTATATCAGCTCTATGTGTGTGTATGTGTATATTATGGGCGTGTTTATGTACATTTGTGTATGTCACTGAATTTTCTGCTCTATTACATTGGTCTATTTGCCTGTTCTTATACCAATACCACTGTTTTTATTATTAATATTATTATATTATTCCTCTTAATATTGGAATATTCAATATTGAATATTTCAATATTCAATAATTAGTTTCGATATTACACTGAACTCTTGAGTATTAATTTTTTTAAATTCAATTAACTTGATTTGTTTGATACATGAAAACAAATCCTTGGGAACTAATAAGTAAAAAGGTGTGAAACAGTGACTTTTTTTGTACCTTGTTCCATACAAGCCCATCAAACCAAATGGACATCCCTTTTCCTAAAGGTAATAGTGTATTAATTATTTCTTGGCCTTTGCATTATTTGATGAAAGCCAATGAAATGATTTTATAATTAAGTCACCGTCATCAAATAAAAGCCATGGTAAAGATCTAAAGTACATATTTTATTTTCTATTTCTGTATCTTTGATAAAGCATAAGTTCGGTTAGATTATGAACTGTTTTGAAAATCATTATATTATATCCAATAATCTTACATTAAAGTGCTTCCTTATTACAAATGTATTAAATTTTATTTTTTTTTTAATATTTTAGGTGCTGGAAATCTAGATGAGGTCAGATTTTCTTCTCTTCTTGTATTATACTGATATAATTAGAATATTTCACAAGTATTATGATTCACTCCATATTGGTACAAACCAAATAGATGAAAATTCTTATGAGTAATGATACTTTTCCATTTCTAATCTTATTTAATCTAAAATGCTTAAGACGTTACACACCATACATCACACTGACTCATTATAATGCTTTAGTGCTGAACATAAACTTAAGTCTGACTACACATCTGATTCATATAGTAAGATAGAAAAGGAAATCTTTTTGTTTTTGCTTTCCCAGTCTATTTCTCAGGAGAAAAAAATATTTTAAACAAGCCAAACTTACATACAATGCAAGTTGTTTTACTGAGTATTTGAATTATTCTTTCAAAAATAATTCATAGTATGGTTCCTTTAAGTATTTATTCCTCTGGACTATTTAATACGTGGTTCAAATTATAAAAATTTACATTCTCGTCTTTATTTTAAGTCTAAGCAATGTAATATGTGTGTGTGAACTTTTTAAATAATAAAAATGAATCATTATCAATATTTTTCTTTACAGGAACAAGAGAGTGAAGGAGAAACATATGAAGACATGTATGAATTACACTTTTACCATGACAGTTTTCTTCAAAGATGAATATAATGTTTTGTATGAGGGATAGTGGGTATATAACAACACTAGGAGGGAAGCTTGATTTTTTCAAATGACTGTCACATAACTTTTATTTCAATGTAAAGGACCAAAAATTATTTAGTTCTCTAAGAGTTCTACGAAGAACTCTGTTAAAAAGCTGTTGTATGAGAGGCCAGAGACGTGCCTATGAGATAAACCACAGTCAGGAAATCAAAGGCAGAAATCTGATTTCTTACTCCTAGTGTATCCTTGCGCAGATGAGTTAATTTACATTACGCCTTCTTCACCTGAACGGAGCTCCACCTACAGGGGTGCTATGAAAAATAATTTATCATGGTGCCCAGATGCCAAAGTGTCAGCTGCTAAAGTGGAAAGATGTTAAAAAAAGAAGTTTCTTGGAAAAGAAATTTCTTGGAAAGTGGGTGAAAGTAGAAATGAATATATTATCTTACTTTATCGTATGTTGATCTCAGATACCTTAATTTTCTCTACCCAGTATTTATTCAACTAACTCTGACTCAAGTTTCGGAGCCAAGGTTTGCATGTGTACCTGTGAATGCGCAGGCACATGTGCATATGAAAGACAGAAAAAGAGACAAATTCTATTTATGCGAACGAACATGCAGCAAGAATGGGGCCTTTATAAATGGTGGCTTCCACTTGTTGGCACAAGTTGTCAGGGAAAGCAGAGCCTTTAGAAGGTATCCTCAGCTGTGTGCCTCCTACTGGTTTTAAAAATAATCTCACACGTTCTGGATTTTGAGAACCTTTGGCTTTTTACCTTCATCTGTACTTCAGATACCACCTTTTCTGCTATGAGTAGAAACTTCTAGGTAGGGAGTTCTGACACATCAACACCTGAAGATGCGAAAACAACCTAACAATTTTTATTCACAGAGAAGCATCCAAAGAAAGAGAGAAGAAAAGGGAAAAGGAGGAAAAGAAGAGGTTAGAGCTGGAGAAAAAGGAACAGAAAGAGAAAGAAAAGAAAGAACAAGAAATAAAGAAGAAATTTAAAGTAAGGGCTTGCTTGCTAATGAGTGAAAGAATAACATCTTTTTATACCTTTCACACAAAAGGGGTACCATTCTTGAAACTTTACATAGTTGAAGAATTACTTACTCATTGTTTTCTAAAGAGTAATTATCTTCATTACAGTACTTTTTTATCCAATACACCATCTTATCCCTTAAATAATATAATAAAATTTAAATAAATATGGTGGTTCATAATTAGTGGGCACCCAGGAAATTTATGTTGATTGAGTGAATGAATATTTACTTTTCCAAACCCATCTTGGCTCTCCCCATAATGCATTTCATATTAGCCTACTTATACTATGAATTAGCATCACACACATAAATATCCCTATGGTATGTATTATAGTGGGGTATTGGACACAGGTGTCTCCAGGGTGAACCAGACCTGCCTCAGAATAAGATTTATTCCATGAGCTACTCTAATTGCTAGTATCTAAACTTGAGTTACATTATTGCCTTTATTTTAAGTCTGTGTACATGCTGACTTCTGATACCTGCTGTTTCTCATCCCTCTTTGTCTATGTGGATTCTGACCTGTGTATTCTCTGATCTCTGGTAATTGTGTGTCTTCTACCATTACTACCACCAGTAAACGCTACACTCATGGGCTATTTTCTCCTGGCTACACTATCTTTGATGACATGGCTCATCTGGCATAGGTCTGGCATGTCAGACATATTTAGGGTGATTATCTGAATTACAAAATTATTCTTTCAAAAAGAATTCACAGTATGGTTTCTTTAAATAATTATTTCTCTGGAGCATTTAATATGTGGTTCAAATTTTTAAAAAATGATTTATATATAACTTCCCAGAATATTTATTGTATTAAAGCAAAGATTCAAAGCATGGTGCAAGGAAAACATATAGCATCAAGTCAGTTAGACAAACTGATTCAAATTCCAGTGGTACATAAAAGTTATGTAATCTTGGGCTTATCACTTAACTTTTCTGAGCCACTGATGCTTAATCTTTTAAGTGAGAATAAATGATACTACTCCAGAAAGTTTGTTACAGAACTGAAATAATGCATAGCAGGCACTGTATCATAAGATTCTCATTTGATTTTGAAAAAGCTTGCTATATATAAGTAAAATTATGATTACAGTATTAATATTAGAACATTTTACTTACACAGAATGCATGACTACCAATGTTTATATTTTTAAGTGAAAAAATAATTTCAATTAATTTATGAAAAATCTATATAGCATACTTTCCATGGAGAGCTTGTTTGTAGATTTAAAGGAATTACGTGAGGCTTTTCCATATGTTTCTTTTGGAGAAATCAGCTTTACATTATCTCATTCGTTCAAATAATATTTTTAGTAAGAAAAGATAGGGTATGGAAATCATACCATTAAATATAAACTCAAAAGTTTGTCAATACTAGGACTTCACCAGCTATATTCCTTTCATACGATGATAATAGATAATAGGTGAAAAAAAAATTAAATAAATATGAGAACTGAGCCTCATCAGCATCATGGCATATCATAATTTAACCTACATTCTTTTCTTTATTTCTTAGTGGTACATGATAATGATATATGTTTATAATTAATGTCATCATAAATTCAATAAATTAAAGGTAGAGCTTCTTCAAAAGTCGTAATGCATATTTGCATATTTGCATATCAAAAGATTCAAGAAATTCTGTTGAAAAGACACCAATTTAGGATTAGAAAATTAACAATTTGGGATTCACGGTCTAACCAAGATCATTACCCTTCTATCAATAAGCCACCATACTATTCAGAATATTAATTTTAAAAACCTCATGTAACATTTGCTTGCTATTTTTTGATTTGCAAGCTCATTTCTGAAATTTTGTGTTGTTTATAGCAAGTAATTTCTGCTTCAATTTTACAAACAATGAAAGGGGAAAAAACTCCATCTTCCAAATGGAATCCTGGCATATTCCATAAAGACACATAGCACACAGCATGGATTGTTGTACATAAGCACCATTCAGTTATTGGGGGCTGCCTTTGCAGGCCTCTTGCAGAATTCCTAGGTCAACAGATCTCTGCCTCACTCTCCTGACCCCATGCACATGTTCACCTGTCCTTAACTAGTCCTGCTTGGCCCCTGTGATTTTTTCCTAACCCCTCCTGTAAGAAAAACATTCACCCTCAATTTCTAGTTAAACCCTGTAAATGTTGGTTATAGGTAGGTTCACAAGTTGTAGACTTAGTATCTTTCAAAATTGCATCCCTTAAAGATTTTCTAAATTATAAGGAAATCTTTTCTGATTATTGTTTTCTCTTTGCAGCTAACAGGCCCTATTCAAGTCATCCATCTTGCAAAAGCTTGTTGTGATGTCAAAGGAGGAAAGAATGAACTGAGCTTCAAGCAAGGAGAGCAAATTGAAATCATTCGTATCACAGACAACCCAGAAGGAAAATGGTTGGGCAGAACAGCCAGGGGTTCATGTGAGTGCAAATTTTTCTATGGCTTCAAAGTGTTTTCTTTGCGAGGCAATATTCAATGTACATGTTCCTCCAGGACTCCTCATAGGCACCAAGTTAGGAGTACTTTACAGAGTGGACAAAGGGAGGAAAATGTTAAATGGCAGGTATAGTTCTGTCTTCACCTCATCTGTTATCTTTATTGTGGGAAACAATGTAAAGTTTTATGTTATTCCAGGAGGAACAAACAGCAGTAGGTTTTTCATTGATGTTAAAAAGAAAAAATGCTTCCTGTGAATCACTTTAGAATATTTAAAATAGAAGGTAGGCTTACATTAAACTACAACAGGATTAGACTTTGACAGAGTACAGTAAAATGTGGGTCTACTTGGGAGGTCTACAAATCAGAACTACAAGAAAATAAATCAGGGGAAAGTTTAAAGAGCAAATGTGCAATTGATATTTTATTCACAACTTTAAAATATTTAAACTACAGTTGCCTGAACATAAACCTTTCCCTTTTTGGTAGATGGCTATATTAAAACAACTGCTGTAGAGATTGACTATGATTCTTTGAAACTGAAAAAAGACTCTCTTGGTGCCCCGTCAAGACCTATTGAAGATGACCAAGAAGTATATGATGATGTTGCAGAGCAGGATGATATTAGCAGGTATGTGCAAGTGCATACTGTAGAACAGATCAAACTGTCTCCTTGTCAGAAATTTTGTATATTAAGATCCTAGAATTTTACCCTCCATAACTCCTACTGCTCTCTATCACTAAACTAAATGACCACTTACAATAACCCCAACATGGGTGAAAGGTCATTTGAAACTCTATAGTCTTTCTTTTGATTATATGCATCAAATGCTACTTGAAATATAGTGGGCCATTTGCCAGATCTTGTAAACTGTGTTGTCATTCTAAAACACTTTTATAATGTTCATTATGACTTGATTTTAGGGATATGCCTAATAGAAATATGATTTGGTAAAATATGAAGCATAAAATATAAAATTTAGCCCATTTTTTCTCATAGATCTCTGATTCTAAATATATTTGTTGCTATTTTTTGAAAATATGACAAAAATGATTTTTATGGCAACCTCAGTTTGCTCTTTAAAAGTAAAAACTGTTTTTTTAATGATCCTAAGTATCAATTAAGGGTCCAACTTTCCATGGCCCATTCCACTAGATTAAAATGACCTTCACTTCAAGAATTATGGGAACACCTTCCTGGTATAGAGGAACAGAATAGAACATCTTTTCTGGAGGACCAATGAGAAGAGATTGGCCATCCCTCCCTTGTACCTCTCCTTCTCTTCTTTCCTTTCTCAGTCTTCTGCTTCCTTTCTCTCTCCATCTCTCCTCTTCTTCTCTTTGTTCCGGCTCTTATTTTTGTCATTCTTTTGTCTCTTTTGTACTTTTCTGTTCCCTTTCTCCTTTCATTCCTTCTTTCCTCCAATACCTCCATTTTCAGTTAAAGCCATAATCCCCTCAAGTTGAAAGGAAAAAAGAAGGAAAATCTCTAGTCCAGTTCAGAATTTTTATTTTTTTGATGACTAACTTGTAAAACTAGGAAACCCCCATTGTGATCCTAAAATACATAACCTGTGCTAGCTCTTCACCTGGGTAAAACTGTGTCTGCATTCTTCAAAACTCAAATTTCAAGGAAAGCAATCTTCATTGTCAGCCATTTCTAAAACGCCAAATTAGTTGAAAAATACACTGAAAAAGCACATGAAGAATTAAATTTTCCTCTTATAATCTTTTATGTCAGAGTATCAATTAAACTTGTTATGCCACGTTCTAGCAGTGTTGTCTTTCTAAAATGAATTATAGTCTGCTATGGCTTCTTACCATGTTCTAAACATAAATTATGCAACATATACCAAAATATACAATGCATGCACTAGAGTTTGGAGATCATTAATTGACTTTAGTCAAACATCGACCTAGTATGAATCTGTAAATGCCAGTTTTCGGGTCTGATGAAGTTCCAAATTGTCATATTCTGTAATTTCCAGAATTTTCATAAGTATGTCAAGTATATTACCAATGTATATACTTTGCATGTGCCTTTTGTTTGTTTTTCAAAAAGCACATTTCCTTAATTTTTGGTGAAAGAATTCCAGTTACATCAATGAACGCATATTTACACTGATGTGCATACTCAAGAAAAAATAATAAAACCAGGAAAAAAATGATATTCTTAAAATGAAACTTTGTTTAACCATATTGGGTGACTATTTCCCAAAGCTAGCATTATCACCTTTTCCCATTTTATTGAATCCATACATACCATAACTCTAAAAACCTGCTCTACTTTAGTAAACATGTAACAAAAAAAATCTTATATTTAGTAAAAGCAGGAAGTTGGAAGAGCTGTATGGTTTTAATGCTCAGTATCTTAAACGAGTATAGCCCCTCAATATTTACTAGCATCTAGCCCTTCTTATGCACCCTTAATAAGGAAATTAAAGAAGAAGCCATTTCTATACATGTTTTATTTTTGAAACTGCAGCTGCTGCTGGCAGAGATCTCATAACAGAACATGCTTTGTTCTTAGAAAAAGAGAAGATGCTGAGTGTAGCCAGCAGCTTGCCCTGGCAAGAATAGGAAGAGAAGGCATCATCTTCTCCCTCCTGCTCATGACTCCTGACTCAGGCACTCTACTGGCTCTTTCCTGATTCCCTAGAGTGAACAGCAATGGCTGTGAGTGCTTCAAACTCAGGGAGCAGACTTGAGGCTTCAAAGCACAGCCCCTGACAGCTGTCCTTCTCTTTTTCTTCTCCACTGAAGCAGTATCTACAGTGAATATGAAACATTGAAGAAAAGGGAATTGCAAATGCAAATATCCCTCTACCATTTCATAGCAAACCTTCTTCCTTCCATATATACATCTCTCTCCCTCTCCTCTCCTGTCACGCCTTGCTCCTTCTACCTCTTCTTCACTTCATCAAATATTATACATTCTAAACGACCGTTTTAGGAAATTGAATAATTGCTCTAGACATGAAATAAAACAGGAGCTTTGCTCCTTATTCCAACAACCCTGTTCTTTGAAAATTGGTATAAAAATCCAAGATGAAAAGTATCTGCCAAGAGTGGCAGCCAAGCAGAATGCAGCTCTTCGTATAATTCCAACTGCCTGCTTCATGCATCAAACTCAGAGGGAAGAGTCAGGAAAAATAAATGTCAAAATGGTACATAAGCAAGCGAGCGTGTACTGCAACTTCTTCAAAAAGCAGTTCCTTATTTATATAGGAAGACATTTATAGCATGTTTTCCTACAGAGTTCCTGACAGCAACTTTATGTTTTTATTTCAAATTCAACAGGAGATCTGCATCAGATCAATTTCTTTCACTTACTTTTAACGTTAGGAAATCAGATATGTGTACTATGTAATTGTCCTCTAAGACACTAACATTAAACTGTTATCTGTTGCTGGCAGATTAACCAACGTGGAAAACTTGGGGTATAGTGAGTGCAGCTAGGTGTAAAAGTGGGCGTGGTCAAGTCACTTAATTTCTCAGAGCCTGGTTTCTTTTCTGTATAATGAAGGAATTGAAGAGATGACTTCTGGGATTTTTTCCATTCTCACAGTCTGCGTTTCCTTTGATCTCACAGAAATCACATTTTAGTGGGAGATATAGGCAGGAAAAGAGACAATTATAACATAAATGCTAAAATAGAGAAAATATATAATGATATGAAACTAAATAAGAAACATAGGCAATCTGGATTTAGAGTCAACAGCCATACCAAATAAAAGCCCCCTGAATAAGAATTCAAGTTTTTGAAGTTCTCCCTTTAAAGAAAAATGACTGCTATTAGACTAAGAGTAAAATGCTGTGGTCAAAATATATTGAAAGACAATTTAATTTAACACAATGATAATTGTGCTATGTGACTCATGGAATAATAATACCCTTGGGGCTTGTTTTAATGGTCCATCTAGTGAATGATGTAATAATGTATCATCTGAAAACAACCTCATAGAAAAATGTCAAAAGCAAACAATATCATCATTTTCTCTATCATATGTAGCATTGTAATTAACTTAATTCTTCTTGTTTTTGTTTGTTTTGTTTTGTTGCCCTGTAATTACCCATCTATGATGATAAGAAACGTTTTTTCCTCTTCATATATAACATTCTAAGAACTTTCAACTGGAATGATATTTCTCTTTTGAATAACTGATCAGAATATGTACCTGTCTTCTTCCTAGCTAAGTAATTCACAGATTAACTTCATATTTCTGGGTTTTTTTCTAGCCACAGTCAGAGTGGAAGTGGAGGTAAGCCACACACTTCTTCAAATGACGTCTTACAATTGATACATATATTGGCATGCATTTTTGGAGAACATGTGTTATTTTGTTACATGCATAGAATGTGTATTGTTCAAGTCAGTGTGTTTAGGCTATCCATCATCATGAGCATTTATCATTTTTATGTGTTGAGAACATTTTGAGTTCTCACTTCTGGCTATTTTGAAATGTATAATGTATTATTGTTAATCATAGTCACCCCACTCTACTATTAAGCATTAGAACTTATTCCTTCTATCTAACTGTATGCTTGTACCCATTCACCAATCTCTCTTCATGTCCCCCCAAACACATTTTTTTATTGCTTTTCTTTTATTTATTTATTTATTTATTTATTTATTATTATACTTT
>NW_012115489.1:4650635-4665092 GCF_000951035.1 Colobus angolensis palliatus | reverse complement strand
TGCAATCCCTCCCCCCTCTCCCCTCCCCATGATAGGCC
Source organism: Colobus angolensis palliatus (assembly GCF_000951035.1). Taxonomy (NCBI): domain Eukaryota; kingdom Metazoa; phylum Chordata; class Mammalia; order Primates; family Cercopithecidae; genus Colobus; species Colobus angolensis. The sequence continues at coordinate 4,665,054 of NW_012115489.1, read as the reverse complement.
CCAGTGTGTGATGTTCCCCTTCCCGAGTCCAAGTGATCTCATTGTTCAGTTCCCACCTATGAGTGAGCCCAAACACATTTTTACATCCCTTTCAGCCTCTGGTAACAATCACTCTACTGTCTACCTCCATGAAATAAACTTTTTTAGCTCCCACATATGTGTGAGTACATGCAGTATTTGTCTTTCTATATATGACTTATTCCACTTAATATGACCTCCAGCTTCATCCATGTTGCTGCAAATGACATGATTTCACTCTTTTCTATGATCAAAGAGTATTTCATTGTGTATAGACCAAACTTTCTTTATCCATTCATCCAAAGATAATTAGGTTGATTCTATATCTTTGCTACTGTGAATAGTGCTGCAATAAACTTGGGGGTGCAGATATCCATTTAATATACTGATTCCCTTTCCTTCAGAAAAATATCCAGTAGTGAGATTGCTGGATTGCATGATAGTTCTATTTTTAGTTTTTTTTGAAAAATCTCCATAATGTTTTCCGTAATGACTGTATGAATATATATTCCCACAGACAGTATGAGTTTCTTTTTTTCCACATCCTTGCCAGCATCTGTTATTACTTTTCTTTTTGATAACAGCCATTCTAACTGGGGTAAGATAATATCTCATTGTGGTTTTGATTTGCATTTCCCTGATGATTAGAAATGTTGAACATTTTATCATATACCTGTTGGCCATTTGTATGTCTTCTTTTGAGAAATGTCTTTTTAGATCCTTTGCCTGCCTTTATATGGGATTGTTTGGGAATTTTGCTGTTGAGTTGATTGAGTTTTTGTATATTCTGAATATTCATCCCTTTGGGGATGAATGGTTTGCAAATGTTTTCTCCCATTCAACAAGTTGTCTCTTCACTCTGTTGATTGTTTGCTTTGCTGTACAGAAGCTTTTAGTTTAATATAATCCCATTTGTCTATTTTTGTTTTTGTTGCCTGTGCTCTTGGGGTGTTAGTCATGAAATCTCTACCTAGACCAATATCTTAGAATGTTTTCTCTATGTTTTCTTATAGTTGTTTTATACTTTTAGGTCTTATGTTTAAATCCTTAATCCATCGTGAGTTGATTTTTGTATATGGGGAGATGTGGGGCCTAGTTTTATTCTTTTACATATGGATATCCAGTTTTCTCAGCACCACTTACTGATGAGGGTGTTTTTTTCCCCAGTGTATGTTCTTGGTGCCTTTTTCTAAAATCAGTTGGCTGTAAATATGTGGCTTTATTTCTGGGTTCTCTACTCTGTTTCATTGGTTTTCGTTTCTGTTTTTATACCAACGGTGTGCTGTTTCGGTTACAACAGCCTTGTAACATAATTTGAAGTCAAGGAGTGTGATGCTTCCAGCTTTATTCTTTTTGCTCAGGATTGCTTTGGCTATTAATGCTCTTTTTTATTGCATACAAATTTAAGGATTTGTTTTTTCCTATTCTGTGAAAAATGACATTGATATTTTGATAGGGATTACATTAAATTTGTAAATTGATTTGGGTAGTATGGTCCTTTTAACAATATTAATTATACTATATGTGAGCATGGGAAACCATGCACTTTTATCAGTAATTTCTTCATAAGTCTTCATCATGTTTGTGTATATTAATGAAAAAAATGCTTTAGTTTACAAATAATGAGAGAGATCTTAATATGATGGAAAGAACACTAGCTTGAGAGTCAATAAACTGGATTCTAGAGCTGGCCACCAAGTGACTCTGAGTAAGCCACTTCTTTCTTTTAAGTTTGTTACAGATCACATGGTGACTCCTCTCCAGTGTGTTCAGGACAGTCTTGAGTTATGCCAGTCATCAGAGCACAATTAAAAACAGCATTCTCCTTCACTTTCAGAAATGTTTTTGTTTAGATGATAACCTATCTAGTCACCTTGACTATAACTCAATGGCCCCTGTATTTCCCAGCACCAAAATAAGGGATTTGATCTAACACCTTGCAGTGCGAAAGTTCTCATACTAAAAGTCAAATTTCAAGGTCATTCTACATATTTTTTGCACATAGAAACTACTCAATAAACAATTGCTAAGTAAATATCTGTCAAATAGCAAGTCTTCTGAGGAGCATAGAATAACAAATGAAACTGGAAACATGTGTTTCTTTCAAAAATGTGTATTTACAAAGTCACTTTTCACTTCTTTCTGTTTCAACTACCATCAATATTTACAAATTCACATTTCATCCCACTGCTTTTCTTCACTTGTGTCCTGATCAGTATCTTTTCCTAAATGTCTCCTGACCATTAACTAGTTAGCTAGATTTATATCACCTCCTCACTTCTTTTCCCACAATAAATATTTAACTCCATCCCCTATTTAAGTTCACTTTTTCCAATGTTTTTGTACCCTCATTCCTTTCAACTGAAGTCCACAGTGCCTCTTAGCCCTCATTTTGTTATAGTAATTTCACCCCTAAGAATTCTTTATAAAATGATCAACAAAGTAAATAATTACGGGATAGTAGGAAAATAGTGTGTTTTTTATTTAAATGGCTTATATGAAAGTGAAATGTTCTCTGCAGTTAAATAAGGAAGATTTATAATGAAAATCTGAGTGATCATTACATAACCAAATTACAAAATTAACAAAAGGTTTTCCTCCAATCCAAATGAAGGGATATTCCCTCCACCACCAGATGATGACATTTATGATGGGATTGAAGAGGAAGATGCTGATGATGGGTAAGAATAATCAGTGAACTGCTTTTTGCAAATTATTATATATACATTGAAATTTAGTTTTGATTTCCAGTTAAAATAAAAAGCAGAAAATAGTGTTCTTTCTTACATTACCCCACATGATTTGAATGTTTAATTAACAACAGTTGTAAACCGGGAAGTGTAATTGCACCACACTTCAAACAAAGTGTTTGATTGTTTGGAAGAACCTCAGTAACTATAGCAAAACAAGTGAAATGAAAAAAAAAAAGATAAATTATAGGTGTTGAGGACATTTTTAAGCTTTTTCTAATAAAGTCTTTATTGATCAATAGTTTACTTTTACAACAATCCCTGAAGAGTTTATCAGTTGCATGGCTATCCCTTGTGTAATAACATGATTATAATATAGGCAACCCAAATAAACTGAGACCTATGCTACCTATGGCAGAACCAGAATTGAATACTTAATCCTTTAGCTTAACAATAAATATCTGCTCATTTATAATAATTATAACAATTTATAAAAATAAAAATACTTTAGGTCAATAAGAAAATAAATTTTCTTTTTCCATTTTAAATGGCATATTTAAAAGTTTAAGATTTCTTTCTTTTTTTTTTTTTTTTTGAGACCTGAGTTTTGCTCTGGTTGCCCAGGCTAGAATGCAATGGCACGATCTCGGCTCACTGCAACCTCCACCTCCCAGGTTCAAACGATTCTCCCACCTCAGCCTCCCAAGTAGTTTGGTTTACAGGCATGCGCCATCACGCCTGGCTTATTTTGTATTTTTAGCAGAGATGGATTTTCTCCATGTTGGTCAGGCTGGTCTCGAACTTCTGATCTTGGGTGATCTGCCTGCTCTAGCCTCCCAAAGTGCTGGGATTATAGACGTGAGCCACTATGCCCGACCTAAGATCTCTTAATTACATTTTAATCATAAATAAAGCAAAATTGATGCTCTAGCCTTGTTTTTTTGAGACCAGGTCTCACTCTGTTGCCCAGGCTAGAGTGCAGTGGTAGGATCATAGTTCACTGCAGCCTCAAACTCCCAGGCTCAAGCAATCCTCCCACCTCAGCCTCTGAGCAGCTGGGACCACAGGTGTGCACCATGGCACCCAGCTAATGTTTTTTACTTTTAGTAGAGATGAGGTCTCACTATGTTGCACAGGCTTGTTTCAAACTCCTGGGCTTAAAAGCAGTCCTCCCATCTTGGCTTCCCAAAGTGCCAGGATCACAGGTGTGAGCCACTGCACCCAGTTGTTTAAAACTTAATCCTTAGAGACTTGCTTCACATTTTAAAAAGTGGGAGAATGCTCACTTAATAGGAAAAAAAGATTAAGTTCGTAGGAGCGGTATTCAATCACCATGATCTATAAACTTAATAACACTATTTTGTCCAATAAAATGAGTTGTTTACTGCCTGAATTATTAATGTGGTATAATTATAAGGAATCTGAATGTCCACACAATGTCTTCACTTGCCACTGATTATTACATTCTGATCAATGCCTGCATGCTCCAAAGCTCCACACTACAGGTTCAAGAGAAGAGTAATACGTGGTCCTGGGGGATTTTGAAGATGTTAAAGGGAAAAGATGACAAAAAGAAAAGTATACGAGAGAAACCTAAAGTCTCTGAGTCAGACAATAATGAAGGTTCATCGTAAGAATCAACCAACCAAATCCAGTGTATAATAACTACACTAATATGTATTTAATCAAATGTTACTAATATTCTATAAGCAATAACCAAATTCTGATAGACTTAAAATCACCTTAATGCAATTTTCCATTAATCACCTTAGCCCCATTTATGGTGTCACCTTTAAGGTCATGCGTTACATAAAAGAAGGCCAAGTACTCAGAAATCATCCTGCAGTTCGAAGATATATTTTACTTTCTTCACAAAAATGCGCAAAAACACACATGTACACGTAAGTGCACACATACCCTCTCACACTCATGCACACAGTCATACACAAACACTAACACACCCATTTAGTAGGACCTTTTAAAATACAGCATTACATCTGAAAACTCACAATTCCAATGCCACATTTTACTACAGAGTATTTTATATTGAGTACTCTTCAAAATATACACTCTTTTTTAATAGTTTGAAATAAAGAACATAATTTTGAATTATTTTCTAAATGCAATAATTAAAGGCTTTTAACTCTGTTACGCTATGATATATTAATAATTTTTCCTGTACTAAAAGTATTCTAAATATCTTAAGTTTGTCCAAGTAAAATCTAAGGCATAACTTTTCTCATTCCATTCCAAAAATAACCCTTTAGTATACATTCCATACATATGAATTTGAAAAATCTTAATTATATTCCCTGGTACAAGAAAATCTTCCTGTTTTATATTTACCTCATGAATTCACCACATTTAGCTTAAGTCTTTATAAGATGTTAATTCCATATAGCATTCCCAACTGGGTTGTAAAACCCCAAAGCAACAAGTCAATACACAGTACACTTGAAATTCTAGGAAAACACAAGAAACCTTGTCTTCTCTTGAGCAGCATTACTCAAATATAACCCTTACTTAAAAATGAGAGGGTTTTTTTTTCTGCTTCAATTAGATACTATCCAAATCTGATTTGGGATCATCTGAATTAATGATCCCTCACACTCTATTCTAACCAGTCATTTCTGTCCTGTGCACCATTCTTTCCGTGGGGTGTGTGTGTGTGTGTGTGGTGTGTATTTAGAAGTCATTTCAGAAAATAGAAGCATGGGTCTTCTTCTGTTGCAGTTAAATGCCACCTAATCCTGATTTCAGATCACTTTAATTAATAAGCTGTCCCTCTCCGGTTTAAGTAAATATTCCTCTTATTCACCATTTTCCTATTTGGGAATATATATGCACATATTGGGAAACATGGTCATATTCCTATGACCTCTGTTAATTTTGAGTCTGTATTTCTACTCTTCAAATAAGCAGTTTGGAGGCAAAGATATGTATGCCACAATGCCTCCAAAATACTGAGTCCTTTTCATTTACTCTGGTGTGATATTATACCCAAACCTCATATAACAAATCTGGAAATTTTGATCCAATGGCTGTGGGCGAAATAAACCAATTGAATATCTTGACTCTGCACGTTTTGGCAAACATTTGGGGTTCAAAAAATGTCTTGCTAAGTTCCAAATTGATAAACAGAAACGGACTTAGTGGAGAAACGGAGGATGACAAAGAAATAATGGTCAACAGATGAAGTAACCTAATATGCCTCCAGGCTGTTGCCTCTTTATACTCTCCTATATAACTGAATCAATTTCTGTGTTCATGTTAGTCTGATTATAATTGTGTTCTCACTTTCTTTGTAGTTTCCCTGCTCCTCCTAAACAATTGGGTAAGTAATGAAAACTAATTGTATGTTCTATATGTTCATTTCTTGCAGTGTGGTAGTGGGAAAGCATTGGATATAGTCACAGTAACTGCATTAAAGTCCTGACTCTGAAAATAATAAATTGTGTAACCTTGAGCAAGTAACTTTACCATGGGTGGCCACAGGTGCTCAATGATAAAATAGCAAGATGAGAAAAATAAAAAAGATTGATAGTTTTTAAACTGTTCTTCCAGGAGCCACTATTGGGTTAGGGATAAGTGGGAAGGGATGAGCACCCATTTTCCCTGTGTCTCCCAGCCCCAGTTCAGTCCAAGCTTGATATATGAGACTTCTGCATAAGGATATCTAGAAACATGCCAGATTACATGCCAGTAAGGCTCTTCTAAATCTGATTTCTTTGAATATTTAAATGGATAGTTTATATTGTATTTGGAAAATGTTAAATATAACAGCTTCTTTATACAATTTCAATCAGTTACTATTTTTTCCCTGAGACAGATCTTTAGATGTTTTTAAAATTTACTTTGAACAAAATAAAATGTTGTCTTAAGAATATTCAGGGACTTTCAAATAGTTTATTTATTTTAACTTATAAGTATATTAAAAGAGAAACCAACACAGAGGTAATCTATTCGTCCATAGACCCTTTATCTGACATTAGAGCTTTCTTTTCAGTTATGTGAAAATATGTAAGGGATAAACACAAACTGATCAGTGCCTGATAATAAGCTTGTATTCCAATCTATAATATTTTTAAAGTATTCAAAAAATTAACTCCTCAAAAAGTAGGTATAAAATGGAACAAAAGTAATCAATTCTGTAAAAAATAAGATTTTGTTAGAATTGCTTGTTGTTCTTAAATATGTTTTAAGTGCATGTGCACGGAATAGTAGCTTTTGACCCTTCTAGATGATATTTTTCAAAGTATTTATGTTTCATGCAGCTGAGCAAGTTTCATCGTGTGAAATTAATTAACCTGAGTACACACGAGGGTGGAGGATATGGAGGGGGGGAATTTATAAAGGGAAATCAATTCCTTGCCATTACCAGAGAGCATTTAAACTTTTTACGGTAATGACTCCTTAAAATACTTGCAATTTCTTCAACTCAATCTCTTCAGCTTCATTGGCTGTAGAGCAATTAATAGTTGCAGAGAGGAAGCATTCTTCCTTAATTTTTTATTTATTTTATTTTATTTTGTTTTGTTTTATTTACGAGACGGAGTCTCGCACTCTCGCTCAGGCTGGAGTGCAGTGGCGCCATCTCGGCTCACAGCAAGCTCCGCCTCCCGGGTTCACGCCATTCTCCTGCCTCAGCCTCCTGAGCAGCTGGGACTACCGGCGCCCGTCACCACGCCCGGCTAATTTTTTGTAATTTTAGTAGAGACGGGGTTTCACTGTGTTAGCCAGGATGGTCTCCATCTCCTAACCTTGTGATCCCCCCGCCCTGACCTTATTAATAAGAAGTCTAGAAGGGAGAAAAAACTCTAATGATTGGAAAAGCCATTGAACCAGTTAAGGTCACGACAACTTTTCTGCCAATACTGTTTCTCAGTACCTGTTGGTATCAGGAGTATTTAGTTAAAAGAAATAATCTTTCCATTTAAAGGTGGTGCCACTCCTAATATCACTGTAAGGTAAAAGGTAATGGGAAACGGATCAGTGAGGCGAAGGAAAGGAGGAAGGAAGGCGGGAGGGGGACATTTAAATAGGATGATATATATTATCACAGCACCCTAAATCCCATAAGAATCTCAATTTCTATCTCCACTTCATCCTGCCGATGGCCAGTAATGTTGATTTGTTTATCAGCAATTTGCCACCCCTGACATTCATTGTACTTATAGATCTTCAGATAATCATAGCCACTGTTCCATGAGTTTTTTTCCAGGTAACAATGATTATCATTATGGTCACTGGTTTTTTGAGGATAATTTAACCCATGGCAAGTTCCCCTTTCAGAAGCAGACAATGCTTTCAGGAGAAATGTACCGAGACACTAGGAAAACTTTTATTGTCCTTGAAGCAATCTTTATATTAAAAACGTCATTGAATGCTCATATCAAAATCTAACAGTGCTTCGACCTTTGATATTTTGTCTTTTGTTAGACATGGGAGATGAAGTTTACGATGATGTGGATACCTCTGATTTCCCTATTTCATCAGCAGAGATGAGGTAATTAAAATGCTTTCATTACAATGAAGTAATGAAAATGAGAATACTCAAGAAAATTCAACGGAAATAAAAAGCCAGTGGGATTGTGTGTCGACTGTGTGCGATCCTGTTGGCTCTGACCTCCTCTCTAACGCTGTGTTTCCTTCCGATCTCAGCTCTACCTCCCTGCGAGGTTTGAGAGTAGGTACCCCCAATCCATCGTCCCAGTCTCCACCCCTTTCTCCCCTCATTCTCTTCCATCCCCCTGGTTCTGCTCCTTGTTTCCTGATTAACCTTGGGCTGTGACTCACTGATGTCTGGTTTATTTATTCATTCATTCACTGGGGAAACATGTTTAAGATCTTGGTCACAACTAGTCTCACTGATTCTTCTCCTCTCTTTATTTGTACTGTTTTCCCCAAACCTTTTTTTCTTGAATATACTTCTTAGCTTACATCTCAGCTCTCACCTATCTTGTTCAAGCCACCTCTGTCTTCTACAAGATAGTTTCCTTTATGAAAACGAGAAAAAAAAAAAGATTTATTTGTAAAAGGACTTTTAGGTAGGTTACATTCAAATCTTAAAAAATTAATTTTAGGCTAAAATTGTATAAAATCAATTAATATCAAGTAATACAAAAGGAGTGCCTTTTGGATTTTTTTTTTTGAAATAGAAAATAACATGGTAAGATGCTTTCTCAAAATCCAATAAATACATGAAATGATTTGATACATACTGAGTATAAAAGCAAGAACACCTATCTAGCTTTTTCAGGAAAAAAGAAAGATGACTCAAAAGATCTTGTATTTGAATAAAGGATGAAAGTAACATAAATGGAATGCAGTAAGTGGTGTCTTCTGAGTTGTACTGGTAAAAATGCATTGGTAAATGCTAAGTATTAATTTTTGCCAAAATTGTTAAACTAATTTTATGGAACTAGAGAGAGTATCAAGATCAAAGACTCTGAAGGGAAAATATGCCATCATTCATGTATGAAGATCAAATTCCACAGGCAACACAAATAATAAACATGAAAAGAGAATCGTTGCCCTTTTTTTAATTCTCCGTGAAACAAAAATGGAATCTTCAGTAATATGTCCAAGTTTTACTATTTCTCACCAGTGGTGTTTCAATCCTTTACAATTGTTAATGCTTTTTTGGTTTTTTTTGCTTTATATTACTGTAGAAATGCCATCACATTCCATAAAATCACTCTAGGAACCCAGAGTCACACACTGGCCGTATTCTTCAAACAAAATAAACCCCGGCTGACTAAGCTTTATGGGATATGGACAATTTTCTTCCCCATTTTGCTTATTTTCAGAGTTTAAAGCAAGTTTGTGTTCTCCAATGTCGTATTCTATTTTTAAATAAATTTCAATAAATTTTTTAAAAGATGCCTTGTAGGACATTTCTAAGTTTCATGTATATTCTGATTGCCCCAGAGAGTTAATCTGGGACAGTATTTCCACAAATGCCCAGACTACCACAGGCAGGCAGTACTGCGGGCAGACGCAGAACCTGAGCTAGATATTGTGCCAATTCTTTCCACAATGAATAAACTAAAAGCTAAGATTCCAAAATTGAGAATTAAACTTAAAATAAATTGGTTACAAACAAAACTTTATCTTAGATCATCTAAATAAAAATTCTTATATTCTAATTTTTAAAGTGCTCACTAGGGATATCTACAGACCTTCCCTACCATTCATAATTTAACCCTAGCGAATGGTTTTCAACCTTAGTTACAAATTAATATCGTGTGGGAAGCTCTTAAAATGTGTCCATCACTACCTGGACCTCGCTCAGACTAAATTAAATCTTAAAATTAATTTAAATTAGAATGTCCAGGAATTGGGCAAGAGCAGTAGTATGCTTTAAAAGCTTCCCAGGTGATTCTGTGTGTGGACAGGCTAGAAAATCACTGTTTTAGGCATATTCACTTATATTAGGGTAATTGGTATCTACAAAATATAGTGGATTTCTATAAATGGATCCTAGCAGTTAAAAATAATAAGTCCATTAACTCATGTAAACACTTAGGATGTGCTTATCTTTCTTACTTTCTCCCTCTTCCCTCTCTGTCTCTCTCTCTCTCTCTTTCATATATACACACACACACACACACACACACACACACAGACATACACAGACAATTGATAAAGTGATGAAGATAAAGATCAATAATAGCCATATTTTTTTAAAAGCTCCTTCTTATGATATTGAAAATCTTAACTGTTACACAAGATTTTTTTTATTAACCAAAACTCTGGCTGCATTTTAAGTAGATTTGAACAACATAACATACAAATGTTATAAACCATAAAAATTGATTCTTTTTTGAAGTCTTCTGTTTTAAAAAGCCCTTCTTATGACATTTGCCAAGCTACATAATTATCTAGAAAGGGTTGATAATTTAGGGAGGTTTAAGAATAGATTAAGTCATATGAAACCGCTGACATGCAACCATGTTTAAACCATGACTCAGTGATTTTATGTGGTTCAGTATAAGAAGGAATCTAATCTCTCACTCCCATTTTAATTCTCATAGTCTATATTCGCTTGAGGAAACCCTTCTACATTTTGAAATGTCATCATTTATTACAGTGACAGTTACTGGATTTCTAACAAAAAGAATTAACTGAAACAAAAAGTTAAAAATATAATGTTATGAATTGTCTCTGTTATGGACTATTCTTTTAATATTTTCTAAACAAAGTGTTGCTTTATGTGTGTTCTGCCATCCTAGTCAAGGAGCTAATATTGGAAAAGCTAAGACAGAAGAAAAGGACCTTAAGAAGCTAAAAAAGCAGGAAAAAGAAGAAAAAGACTTCAGGAAAAAATTTAAAGTATGTCATATCTAAATATTACACGAAGTACGAAGCTCTACTGAAAAATCTAATGATTTTTAAGTACCAAAATGCACACTTTAAAGTGTAATTATCAATATTACAGTTAGCTATTATAACCCTTTTATTTTGAACAAAATTTATTTTAGATTTAAATTTATTTTATAAAGAATTAAGCAAGCTATGATATGCACAGTATTCATACTGTGATAATCATCTAAATTTAGCTGTCCTTTGGACCTTAATAAGAAGGTACTAAAATAATTGTTATATTAGATTGATGAGGTCATGAATGATGTTTGTCCCTCAAAATTTTCTTTAATATTCCTACATTATATTTCTAAAACACTGATTATCTCTTTAGCAAATACCTTTTTAATAAATCAATCAATAAATAAGTTGTTTCAATAATGCACATAAACCAATAATTTAAATGTTGTTCTCTTTTTTTTAGTATGATGGTGAAATTAGAGTCCTATATTCAACTAAAGTTACAACTTCTGTAACTTCTAAAAAGTGGGGAACCAGAGATCTACAGGTAAAACCTGGTGAATCTCTAGAAGTTATACAAAACACAGATGATACAAAAGTTCTCTGCAGAAATGAAGAAGGGAAATGTAAGTCACTGCTTATACTACAATATATACATATATGTCACCCCAGAATTTAACAACCAGACATGTTTTAGTGACGACTCTGTGTTTACTAACTCTTATCTTTTTGCTCTATCCTTTGTAAATTGTGGCAGTCGTTCAGAAGTTGATCATTATGCTGTGCTGAAATCAATGTATTTTATTCTCTTTTTATTTACCACATACTATCTATATACTCTGTGTCAAAAATAATGCCAAATTACTGCCTCCCAAAGCGCAGTCCTACAGACCATCAGCATCAGAAAGCCCTTGTGTGTGTATTAAAATCGCGGTGTCCTGGACCCACCCTTGACTTGCTGAAACATGAGTTCTAGAAATCAGGTAAAAACGTGACGATAACTTTTTCCCTAGCTTGTTCATGTATACACTAAAGTCAGAACCACTGTGCTAAAGTAGACAGTGTCTCTTGCTCTGGCCTGGTTTTAAAATTATGTAGAATTTCAAATTATACAGAATTGTGTAGAATTCTGGATATTTCACACCTAGAATTTCCAGTTTTCTTACCTTGCAAATTCACTTGTTTTCATTTCTTATTTGAACACACTTAGTGCAACATACTATTCCAAATAAATCCAAAAAAGTTCCTGTCTCCTTTGACTTTATCAGCTATTAAAGTTGACAGATGGGAGCCAGGTGCGGTGGCTCATGCCTGTAATCCCAGCACTTTGGGAGGCTGAGACAGGATGATTGCTTGAGCTCAGGAGTTTGAGACCAGCCTAAGCAACACAGCGAGACCTAGTCTTTACTAAAAATCAAAGAAAAATTAGCCAGATATAGTGGTGTGTGCCTGTAGTCCCAGCTACTTGGGAGGCTAAGGCAGAAAAAATCACTTGAGCTGAGGAGTTCCAAGCTGCAGTGAGCCATGATCGCACTGCTACACTCCAGCTGGGGTGACAGAGCGATACCCTGACTCAAGAAACAAACAACAAAAAAAATAGAAAATTTCAGCTGACAGATGAAAATATGTTTATCAAATTTCAAAAGAAAGCTTATTTAAAATCCAGAGAAGAGTAATTCAAAATTACATTGTCTTATATTTGAAACTGAATAGCCACCACAGCTGCCCCATATCAGCTTAGTCAATCTGCATGGAAAACATGGACTCTGAGTTTAATTTTAATGGGAGGAAGGTGACTCAGGGACAGGAACTGAAATGGAGTTTCAAGAATAAAACACAGTGACTCAAGGGTGGAGGAAATGGATGTAAAGTTTATCACGGAGGAGGTGTGGTTGGCTTTTCAAAGGAAAATACGGAATGTGGGTACAAAAGATAAAGGGCCGTGGCAGTGTAATACTAAGATTGGAAGTTCACTGAAGATAATGTGTAGAAAGATACCCAGGGGACAAAGAAAACCCCCATTCAGACTAGGATTTGCGAGGATCTACCTTAAGGAATAACCATAAGTGCAAAAAGCATCAAATTGCATCAAAAAATATTTAAAAGTTCAAAGATTTTTAAATTATTAAATGTTATGATGAATATACCCAATTGAATGTTCTAAATGAAAATTATGATAGTAATATGATGAATCTCTCATGACATATGGTAGAAAAAGTAAGAAAGCTGTTTAATTTGGGGTAGGATTTATAGCCATGTTATAAAATCATGCAAATAAGAGAAACTGAACTAAAAAAAAAATTAAATACCAAAAAAAGGCTCAATAAGGTGATAAGTCTAAATGGTATGTTTTCTGTCCTCTACTTTCCAAATAATTTCCCATTTTTCACAACAGAGAATTGTCCTAGTATTTGTCACATAGACCTCTCTCCGGGGCACAAGCTGAAGCTTGTGCATATCTTGCCCTTGGTATGGTAGAAGAAAATCTTTCCATAGTGACCTAAGTCTCCTATGCTTAGCAGCAAGTTTTATCTAAAGCAATGCTCCTCCAACTTTGAAGTACATACACATCAATGGGGATCTTGTTGAAAATGTAGAAGTGAGGTCTGACACACATTCCAAGTGATCTCATTGTTCAATTCCCACCTATGAGTGAGAACATGCGGTGTTTGGTTTTCTGTTCTTGTGATAGTTTGCTGAGAATGATGGTTTCCAGCTGCATCCATGTCCCTACAAAGGACACAAACTCATCCTTTTTTATGGCTGCATAGTATTCCGTGGTGTATATGTGCCACATTTTCTTAATCCAGTCTGTCACAGATGGACATTTGGGTTGATTCCAAGTCTTTGCTATTGTAAATAGTGCCGCAGTAAACATATGTGTGCATGTGTCTTTATAGCAGCATGACTTATAATCCTTTGAGTATATCCCCAGTAATGGGATGGCTGGGTCAAATGGTATTTCTAGTTCTAGATCCTTGAGAAGTTGCCACAGTTTTCCACAATGGTTGAACTAGTTTACAGTCCCAACAACAGTGTAAAAACGTTCCTATTTCTCCACATCCTCCCCAGCACCTGTTGTTTCCTGATTTTTTAATGATTGCCATTCTAACTAGTGTGAGATGGTATATAATATAAATAACTCTTACTATTTTGAGATACATTCCATCAATACCGAATTTATTGAGAGTTTTTATCATGAAGGGCTGTTGAATTTTGTCAAAGGCCTTTTCTGCTCCCTTGAGATAATCATGTGGTTTTTGTCTTTGGTTCTGCTTATATGCTGGATTACGTTTATTGATTTGCGTATGTTGAACCAGCCTTGCATCCCAGGATTGAAGCCCACTTGATCATGGTGGATAAGCTTTTTGATGTGCTGCTGGATT
>NW_012115489.1:4636369-4649166 GCF_000951035.1 Colobus angolensis palliatus | reverse complement strand
GTAGTCATTCAGGAGCAGGTTGTTCAGTTTCCATGTAGTTGAGCGGTTTTGATTGAGTTTCTTAGTCCTGAGTTCTAGTTTGATTGCACTGTGTTTGGCTTCCCCATAAAGTGATTCTGCAAAAATGCCAGTGGCAAGTGGAGAAATGAGATAGGGAAGCGAAGGCAGCCAATAAAGTCTTATTATCAAAAATGTTACCACTTGGATTATTGGAGCTTGATCCTGCTGGAGACCCTCAAGTGTTAGTGTTATCCCATCCAGTGGGAAACAAATTGGGGTATTTATACACCAACTCCTGTCCTTCAGGAGCTGAAGCCTATTCCTGGGAAGGTAACCAGAAGCCAGAGAAAAGTCATCAGTGAAAAAAATTTTAAATGCAAGTACTGTCAGTTGGATATGCAGTTACTCACATGGTAGGGATGCGGGTGTAAGGGAGAGGCACTAGGAGCATGTTACTGACTTTCAGGTTAAGTATTATTCCATGATTTAATCACCTTATCTGCTTAATTTCAGTTTTATTTTTCCTAACCTCCTGCCTTTCTTAATTTTTACAAACCTGCTTACTCCTTCCATGGACTGGGTCCTTGACATTCTTAATTTTTAAAAATAGCTAATTCATTCTTCACACACCTCTATAAGATTGTTTAACCCTCCCTCTCCTAGATGATTGCAATAGCCTTTCTAGTGATATGTCTATCTTTGTCCTTACACTCAGAATCCATTTCCCCACAATGTTATCCAAATATTAATTTTAAAAATATAGTATTTAGGCTAGCACATAAAACTCTTTATCATCTAGGCTTACCCTCACCCACTGCTGTTTTCCATCTACAACTGACACTCCAGAAATACAAACTATCCACTTGTCATTCCCTGAATAAATCTCGTGTTTTGGCCAGCCGCAGTAGCTCATGCCTATAATCCCAGGACTTTGGGAGGTAGAGGTGGGCAGATCACTTTAGGTCAGGAGTTTGAGACCAGCCTGGCCAACATGACGAAACACCATCTCTACCAAAAATACAAAAATTAGCTAGGCATGTTGGTGCATACCTATAATCCAGCTACTAGAGAAGCTGAGGCAGGAGAATCACTTGAACCCAGGAGGCAGAGGTTGCAGTTAGCCGAGACTGCGCCTCTGCACTCCTGTCTGGGTGACAGAGAGAGACTGTCTCAAAAAAAAAAAAAAATTATGTGTTTCATCCTACTATGCTAGGAATTCAACTTGGAATGCCCATGATTCTCTATTAAAAACAACTCAGTTGTCATCTAAAATTAGAAGCACCCCCAGTCCCTACTCCCAGCCACACCATCACAGTTAATCTCTCCCCAACTCTACCATGATACTTCTTTTGCTGCTGTCATTGTCATTATTGTTTTATCAATCTATTACTCTTATTAGACTCCGAGCTTCAGAGTCACTTCAATGAAATGTTCTCAACATTGTATTGTCGACACATTACACAATGCCTTGCACCTTGCATGGGACTTACTGGATTGAAAGAAACAATTTGGAAACTGCAGTTGGATAGCCAGATGAAAGTCTGACATACAGACACTCACAGAAACAAGTCCGCTGAATACTTTAACTGGTTAGAAGACAGAAGTTCTCTCCTTTAGCTTTAGTGATGTAGTTAGATTGTTACATGCCATTGCAGAGCCTCTAAATCTTTTGGTTCTTTATTTCTGCATCTTCTGTTTACAGATGCCTTTGCATTTGTAACCGAGCACCAAGGTGAAACTGATGTTATCCTTACCCTCCATTCTTCTTTAATCCATTAGAGAAAGAAAAGTATAGCCTATTTCAACCTAAAGTTTGTAATGATAACAATTAAAAGCTAAAGCAAGAACAACAATCCCTTACAGTTACGGAGTGGGGCATAAGCCACTTTTACAGGCATTATCACATTCGATCAAGCCTCACCCATTGACTTGTAGACGCTCCTACTGTGTAGACATTGAAATCGTCGATATAAATTTCTGGCACATTGCCAAATGTTTAGTTTCTTGCTAATATTTATACATACTCCACAACTCTATGTCTCATAAGCTGTGAGTTTTCCCACCTCCTGTCACTGAAAAAAACTTTCTACAGAAAATGTAGAATGAGATACTTTTTGTCTGAGTTATTTGTGGCCAAAATGCTCTCCATTTTCTTTAGGCATCAAAGACCAAGGGATTTTAAAGGTGCTTTCAATCTTCCCAAATCCAATTGATCATTTTTTTTAACCTACATAATTTGTTTTCAATTTTAAAACAACACATGCTCACTGAAAGAAAATTTTTAAAATTTAGAAAGTTAAAATGTTGTCCAAATATGAAGCTCCAGAAATAACAATAGAAACAGGGAACAGGGGAAGAGTGAACATTTTTATAAAACTAGGATAATAATTTATAGTCAGTATTATACACAACACTCTGGTTTTTCTTTTATTATGAGCATTTTCCGCTGAAATTGGACATTGTTCCACTTGCCTACGTAAATCTATACAATATGATTTTCTTGTTTTTAAACTGCGTGAGGCCAAATTGAGTACATTTAATTTTTTTTTTTTTTTTTTTTTTTTTTTTTTTTTGAGACGGAGTCTCGCTCTGTCGCCGGGGCTGGAGTGCAGTGGCCGGATCTCAGCTCACTGCAAGCTCCGCCTCCCAGGTTCACACCATTCTCCTGCCTCAGCCTCCCGAGTAGCTGGGACTACAGGCGCCCGCCACCTCGCCCGGCTAGATTTTTGTATTTTTTAGTAGAGACGGGGTTTCACCGTGTTAGGCAGGATGGTCTCGATTTCCTGACCTCGTGATCCGCCCGTCTCAGCCTCCCAAAGTGCTGGGATTACAGGCTTGAGCCACCGCGCCCGGCCCATTTAACTTTATTTCTGGATTTACCCACAACAAATGAAATAATGATGAAATCGTATGTTTTCATTTTTATTAAGTAAAAATTTGAAAATATTAGAATGAAGATAATTTCCACTTTCCCAAAGATTATTTTCTATTTCCTTGGTGAATCTGTATTCACAATACCCTTCTAAAAGGTGAGTCATTAGTCCTGAGACACATCTGCACTGTAGCAAGCAAACATTTGGGGAAGAAATTAACTGGCACATATGGGGGGTGGGTGTTATTTTCCCGACTGGCTCTATCCCACCACGTATTGCAAAACATTTGTTTCAAGCCATTATGTTCTGCTCTATAAATGTGAAGTTTCCAAATAATAATGTCATATGATATGTGAGAATCCCTGGTGTGCCCGCACTCACAATATTACAGTGCTAAACATAGCTGCCCTTCTACATGATACAGATCATGATGAGATTTTTGTTGTTGTTGTTATTTCATGTGTTTATATTTTTCACTAACATTCCCTATAATAAATGTAGATATGTAACATGAACAAACAGATTTTCCTACTGCAAAAAAATATAGATATATTTCTAGGACCTATAATGGAGAGATTATTTACAAATTTATGGTAAGTCACTTGTTTTGACACTGTCATGAATCATGCTTTTAATAGAATGAAGTTTTAGCTGAGATTTTTAAAGGTACTAGACAGCAAAACCTGTATTGTATTAAAACTCATTTACCCTGTAAAAAGGCTATATAATTGTGATTTTATAGCTAGCAAGCCCCATGTTATCACATCATTTCTGCAGCACAGTACCATCTCACACTCCATCTCCCTAATACATTTTTCTTAAATAATATTCCCAATTATTGATGTTTATGTATTTCACACAAACACACAACAGCAACAAAGTATTCAACACAAGAGAAGGCTGCTCTTAGAACTCTTGAACACACAGATATAGGAGGGAATGGAAATACAGGTTGAGAATCTAAGAGAATACGTTTTTTATAAGCAATTTGTAAAGTTGAGGTATTAAGCTGTTTATCATGAATGATTAACTTTGGTCATGTAAAGGACTGTTTTAGCTCTCTACATTTAGTGTTTTATCCAAGCCTGCAAAATTTTAGCATAAATTAGTTTTTAAAAATAGATTACCTAAAAGTGTAAGCAAATAAAAATCTTTAATTTCTAAAAATGGTTATCACATTCCCTTTGTTTTGAACTTTATATCTGATGCCAGAATAAATGCAGTCTCTAACAACAGTTTATAACTCTTATATATTTCTCTATTTATCATCCAATTTTAGCTCAGAGAGTGTATGAAGTCCTACCAAATCATACGAGATTGACTTCAGTGTTGAAAGCTTCAGTTCATATACATCATTATTTTTAAATTATTAACATCAACATGAGTATATTATGGGAACATTTACTATTGTGTTATTTTCCAATTTGTTTTAGGAAAAAATCCAAAATGAAAGCAGAACCCCCAATTTTAACTGATAAAAAGAAGTCAATGGCTGGCTATTACTATCTGTAGAAAACTGTTCTAATTTTAGTGTAGCCCTAAGTATAGGCATAGATAAAAAGTTATTTCAGTTATGAGGACCCTGATACAAAATCCGCAATTTGTTCTATAAGCTTGCTATTTGCACAGATTTTTCTCTTTTGAGAGACACATGTAGAATTGAATTTGTTGGACATGAGCTTATCCCTTTAAAAAAATTACATTAAATTATTATGTATACCTTATTTAAAAAGAAAGTCTGTTAATATGAAATGAACTGTGATATCAAAGCCTACCCACGGACTATAGATATTAATTGTAGATATTCTTGCATTAATACTTTTTGCTACTTTTTCATTAATTGAAATATGAAGGAAGGTGCAACATGTTCTAATTTTTTTATACTCTGAGTAGTATGTTACTGTGCTTTTATTATCTTGACATATTTCATTACTTTCCTATGTTCCCAGTGTTTCATTACTTTTCCTACTTCTAATTTTTTATAATCTGAGTAATATGTTATTGTGCTTTTATTATCTTGGCACATGTTTCATTACTTTCCTACTATGAGAATTCAAGGATAACTTTGATTCTTTATTTTCCAAATATGATACTTATAAATAGTTTTTATTAAAAAGTGATAAGCTTCTTGATAAAATATTTTAGTGGAGTTTTTTTTTAACCCAGTAACACTTCAAGGGAAAGTTCATTTTCTTAAATGTTAATGTATAAATTCAGTTTTATGATTCTAACTTTTAAAAAATATTTTCATGTTTAATCAATGGCAATATGACATCAATACATTTAAGTAAGTTTATCATTTGTATTATTAATTTTTGCTTATGAACTTTCTCCTTATAATTTGTAACATGTTTGCTTTGATCCAGAACTAAAATTAGATCTAAAGTGGACCAAGATCAATAGATTGACTCACTGAGAGAAATTATTTAGAGATTGTATTGAGGAAGCAACAAATGGTACTAATCTCAAGCATACAACAGATTTTAGGTACTAACACAAAACTAACAATTCCAAAGATTAGTGATATTAATTAGATATCAGCAGGCATTTTCTTAAGAAAAACAGTTTATATTTTTCCCGAGAAATATTTGCACAATGAGGGGCAAATATAAGGTGCCCCTCATATAACAACAACAACAAAACTTAGCTTTCCTGCATAAAATATGGCTTCTTTTCTACTTAACCAGGCGTCACAGAATCCATAGTGTGTGCTCTTCCAATAATGCTTTTGCTCCATGAGTGATGAAATGCAAATGTTGATACTGTCCAATAGCAAAGCAGTAGAGGAATTTCTTCCATACAGAGTAAAAGAGACCTGTTTGAGACTATTTACAATGCATAGTCCCCGTAGTAGTCAATAGCTGGCTGGCATCTGAAAGGGGAGTTGAATACAGTTGTATCTCTGCTCAATATAATAAAATTTTATAAAGTAAGTCTTAGATCTGGTGGTATTTAAAATACTTGCCAATAAACTACTTTTATAATCCATGCTTACTCAATTCTTCCTAAAACTGGGTCATGGGGTAACACATTGAAGAAATAGATTAAAAATTGAAAGAACTCTGTTCTATAGCCTACAGAAGCTTAATGAAAAAAAGTTGCTTTTTTTTTATTTAAAGGAGAAAGGAGGAAAGATTGAAATTGGAGCAAAAAAGAGACATATTAGAGAAACAGAAAAGTTAGGGAGAAAAGGAGAAGAAAGGATGGACACAAAAGTAGACACAAGTAAGAAAAATGGGTCATTTCCAGAGATAGATACAATTATTCAGTATACTATGATTACTCTATTGTGTTTTGATTTCCTGAAAGAAATAGTAAAGATTTTTCAAACCTGTATTATTAATGAAATGCATTTCCTTTTTCCTTCATAGATGGTTATGTCCTTCGGAGTTATCTAGCAGACAAGTAAGCCCATTTTCTTCTACTACTATGCTTGTGAAAAGAATTTTGTGCTTTTCTTTTAAAAATATTTCTAATCTTATTTAAATAATGTAACCTACTGAACTATCATAAATAAATTTAAAAACAATATGCTATACTAACATTAACATGTTAGTATCCATAATAAAGGTAAGGTTTTCATAAAGTGCTACTCTTAAATAGGCAAGAAGCCCTCATTTAAAATTGTACAGCTCATAGTTAATAGTTTTATATATTCATTAGGCTCTCAGCAAACACTGAAGACAGGTCAAAGCCAGTAACCTTTTCATTAATATTTTACATTTTACTTGCTAATGCAATTGATTGAATGGAATTAATTTGGGACCAATTAGTGACTTCACAGTAGGTGCTAATATCACCTGTTAACAGTTCATAGTTTAGCCCTTAATTAAGGGCTTTGCTTCACTCACACTAGGCATAGTAGAGTACTATGTTGCCTTTTTTGGAAGCATGCCAGAGAAAAAGACAGTCGTCAATGATTCTTCTATTCTTATGAATAAGACATTGTCACAGTCTGTCACAGTCTGGTACTCGTGTGCCTTTGGAGTCCCCCGAAACATAAGATTCTGTCCCAAGTAACCCAGTGTAAGAAATGAACTCCATTATCAGGTTAGGTCACATGCCAATGCAAAGATTTACAGAATTCAGTGCAATGAAAAGACCCATGAGGAGTCACAAACTGTGTATCCATCAACAACCTGACACCAATCAGAAAAACACAAATCGGTGTGAAGAGCTTTGTCGGCAAACTAGTGGTGGCCAAAGAAAAATAATCATAATACCTTTGTTCTCCTGAGCACATTAATGACAATGGGAGGCATGAGACTTTCAATAGGTTTTGTTCTATGAAAGTTACAAATTTTAAGGACAGAATATGTGGCAAATAATAGGACAACATTTGCATCAGTGATTATTACAGGCTGATTGAGAGAATCTAGAAAGCATATTCTGTAAGTAATTGTTGGTTCACCACCTATTGAAGCAAATACTTAGTCAATGTTAATTGTATAAATGACAGAAAAATCTATCCTTCCTGCATTTGGATGAGATTTCCATTAGCCAAACCCTTCCTCCATCTCAGAGAAAAGATCCAAACAGAAGACATAGGGAACTCACAGCATCTGCCATAGCTGGCAGCAGTTTGAAGGGCCTGGTGCTGCTTCCATGATAAAGCACAGAGATTGTACAGCAAACACTAAGTCTGGTCTAAGTGAAAAAGCCACCCTACATTTCTGAATTTTAGAAGTATATCTTGCATTTCAAGGCAATGTTCATATTTATAATAGTCTCTATTTTTATTTCTTATATAATCTCCTGTTTGATTATAAGTTACTTAAAAGCAAAGCTTGTCCCTTACTCATATTTATGTCTCCTGGTACATAGAAGGGACTCAGTATGTTTGTCGGATAGAAAATATCACAAAGATTCAGGGCCAAGCAAAACCTAAAATGTGTAAAAGTAGCCAAAATTACTATTATGGATGCTACCTATCATCATAAGTAATAGTTTTAAAATTATATAAGAATTAGCATAATAATAATATCTTGGTTACTTATTCTGTAACGAATATTTACATATTTTATTATATTTGTGAGTTATAATTAAAATGTGAGAGTGATGCAACCATTTCCTATGCCAATTATTATTGTGTTTCATTCACCATTTGAAATTCAAGTGAAAGTGTGAATCGGATATTAATAGATATAAAAGTCCATTGCTGCTTTGAATTAAGGCCCCCGACGGGAGTGTTGTTCCATGATGTTTAGTACATTGTTAACAAACATGTCTTACAAAGATGAGTAAGGCATAGTCTATGCTCTTGAAGGATGTTTTAGTTATTCTGTACGTAAAATGAAACAGAGGACTAGATTAAGTCAATGAAAGAAGAGATAATGAATATCAAATTTATTTCTACTTAAAAATGCATACTATGCTTAAAAGCCTTAATTGTGCCATATAAAATCATACTGTTAATCTTCTATATATTGCTCTAATGCTAAGATGATAGTTTCTTCAAAATAAAAATTTTTTTTTACATTTACAGTGACGGAGAGATCTATGATGACATTGCTGATGGTAAGTCTTATGTAGTACCACCCCAGCGAACAGTCATAGTGAATTTACTGTTTTTATAAATACTAAAAATAGTTTGTTGGATTAGAGACTTCCAATCTGATCAGAATTTGAATCATTTGAAAATGTTAGAAGAGGTAAATGCCCTGGCATAATGGGGGGACAATACCACATTTCCCACAAGATGGAAAATTAAGGAAAAACCTCATTTATTTCTTTTGAAAACAGAAGTATAAAAATGTTTGGTAAATTTTTTACTGTACTGTGACTCATAATAAGAATTTCTTTTATCCAAACAAATAAACATTTTTGGCAAATAGATAGGTACTTATTTCATAACCAGTAATACCAATATTCTCTAAGCATCATATAGTTCCAAACTATAATCTAAAAAATTAATCACAGTGAGCCGAGATCTGGCCACTACACTCCAGCCTGGGCGACAGAGCGAGACTCCGTCTCAAAAAAAAAAAAATTAGTCTAACTAAAATGATGCATGGTGTTGACCATGATGTCCTTTAGTCTTTTAAACTTACAATTCTTGATCTTTAATATCTTCAACCTCGTTCAGAATGACTACCAAAAAGTAAATGTTTAAGTGCCACATAAAATAATCTTGAGTCTCATTTTAATAGAGAATAAATCTGTCCAGAAATGTTGTTGGAATTATATACTAATAAAAGTTAAATATATGGTCTTCCGTTTAACTCGTTTTTTATCAAGTGAGCCAGTTCTATTTTTTTTAATCCTTAACCAAGAGAGTATGAATCACCCACGTTTCCAAACTTGGAATACTTAGAGAATATGTTTTTAATAACCATATTTAAATTTGTATTTTTTTCTTTCAGGTTGCATCTATGACAATGACTAACACTCAGCTTTGGTCATCCTGCTGTGTTCCTTAGGTGCCAGTGTGAAGTCTGGATTTTAATTGGCATGTTATTGGGTATCAAGAAAATCAATGCACAAAACCACTTATTATCATTTGTTATGAAATCCCAATTATCTTTACAAAGTTTTTAAAGTTTGAACATAGAAAATGGTCCCTCTGCTTAATTGTTATCTCAGAAGACTACATTAGTGAGATGTAAGAATTACTAAATATCCCATTTCTGCTTTGGCTACAATTATGAAGAATTTGAAGGTGCTTCTTTTAGACCATCAGTAAATAATCCCCCTTCAAAAAGTAAAAAGAAAAGAAAAAGGAAAATCATTCAAGAAAAAACGACCTGTCTAAAAAACCCTAAGGAAGAATAATAATGTAAGAAAGGAAATTTTAAAACATTTCACAAGAAGAAAAATTATTGTTTATACTTCTACTTATGGTTATATCTTATATTCTCTATTCAAGTGACCTGTCTTTTAAAAAGGCAGTGCTGTCTTACCTCTTGCTAGTGGGTTAAATGTTTTCAAAAATTAAAGCGTAGAAGAAGTTTTGTATAAAATTTGTCCCTATTTGTTAATGGTATATAAATGTTAATTATTTGATATGAATGTTATGCATTTAGTATGCACATTGAAGTCTAAACTGTAGAAGAGTCTAAAAAAAGTTCTCTTTTTGCAGATTCACATGCTAATGGTTTAATTCTGTGCTCTGTTTAAAGTACTATTATAAGTAGAGTAGATCTGAATGAGGATAACCCTAAAATCATGAGGAATGGAAGAATGGACCTTGAAACTAGCTAGGCTTTTATGGCATGGCACCTATTTATAATGAAGACACTTTTTAAAGTTTTTGTTTTTGTTTCAATTACTGCTGCATTTTTTTCTCTTTTTTTAAAAAAACATTTTACTGGAAAGTTGGCCAGCAGAGGGAGTAGAAATTCTTAAAACTCTAGTGTTTGGATTGGGCCATTCTCTAACAGTACATACTCATTCCCAAAGCAATCCAAAAACAAAATATGAAGCATTTGGGTTTCAAATGTTAAGAACACTAAATAGCATGATTTAAAAAATGAAAAATCCTAACACCCAAGAAAAGAAGATATTAAGTGCTTTTAACAACTCCTAGAGTACAAAATGAGCAAATCCTAATGCTGGCCCTTTTACTAATGAACCATCAAGTGATATTGAATAAATTATTTATCTTCTCAGTTTCCTCATCTGTAAATTACAAGATTAGACTAAGTAAGTTTTTCCAACTCTTCACTACCAATTACCTTAGGCTTTTATAATGCTCCTCCTACTTCAGTCCTATGTTTCAGAAGTTTTTGTCTATTTTTTAAGCTCATTGATGAAATAATGATTAAAGCATTCTCCACATTTTAATATTATAAAGGCCCATTGGAGTTTCTGAAGTGGCCCCACAGAATTGAAATAATTTCGAATAACTGCAAAGGAACTGAAAATCTTCACAGAGATGAAGTGGGGTTTCCATTAGGTGCTTTGAAATTTGATAATAAATCATCAGCTTCCACTGGTCAATATACAGATTTTGGGTGTCTGAGGCCCCCAGATTAGAAACCACTAATCTCCAAAGATTCCCTCCAATTATGAAATATTTTGATGTCTACTTTTAGATAGCATTAGCCAGTATATGACCATGTGATGAATTTCTTTTCATACTACATAAAATTACCTGGTTCAAAAGTGGTTTTTGTTTATTAAGTTTGGTAGTAAATATATATAATACACAGAAGGATAGTTTTTATGCTGAAGTTTTTGGCCAGCTTTAGTTTGAGTACTCCCTGATAAGCTTGCTAAACTTTCAGAGTGTCCTGAGGCACTTCCAACCATCCCTCCTCCTGCCTTCGTTGAGGCAGACTTGCATTGCAGTCTGACAGCAATTTTTTTTCTGATTGAGAATTAATCAATTCAATACAATGCCAGTTTTTAAAAGTCGAAGTTAGATCAAGAGAATATTTCAGAGTTTTGGTTTATACATCAAGAAACAGACACACCTAGGAAAGATTTACATAATAATCATCTTAATGTGAAAGATATATTTGAAGTATTATTTTTAATATATTAAATATGATTTATGTTATAGTCTTATGTATGGAATTTTGTCACTTGAGATGAGCTGCAAATAAATAATACCTTCAGTGGATAACCTTGCCTCCTACTTCATTAAAAAAATTGAGGCTAGCCAGATTCAGTGCCTCACATCTGTAATCCTAGCACTTTGGGAGGCCAAGGCAGGCATGTTTCATGAGCCCAGGAGTTCCAGACCAGCCTGGGCAACTTGGTAAAACCCTGTCTCTACAATAAATACAAGTAATTAGCTGTGTGTGGTGGCACATGCCTGTAGTTCCAGCTACTTAGGAGGCTGTGGTAGGAGGATCACTGGAGCTTGAGAGGTTGAGGCTGCAGTAAGCCATGATTGTACCACTGTCTCAAAACAAATTTACCCTGTCTCAAAAAAAATAAATAAATATTCTTTTTAATATTGATGCCATCAGGCTTCCTCTCCCTTAACTTGATCCTACATCTACAAAAGAGTCTTTCTCTGCATCCAACTCTGACTCTTTAGCTTCAGCCTCAGAAGATGGGATATCTCCTCTTCAAGATCAAACCTGCTACCAAGGCTCCTAATACTTTGACTCCTATTTTAGTGTCAGAAATTAAGATAACTAAATGCAATTCCTTTCAATTCCCTACAACCTTCGACCTTAACCCATATCCAGACACTGTCCCAGAGAATAAGATGTCATGCCTTAAATTCAAAGCCATAACCTTTGGATCCCATTTCTTCCTGCCTTTTCTGTAGTGTTCGTCCTTTACAATTCATTCTTTCTCATTCTCCTTCTCCCTTTCTTCCTCCCTCTCTCTATCCCTCTTCTTTAGGTTTTCCCACTGTACAGATTCCTTTCTCTAGACTTACAAACATTGAAATCTTTCCCATCTAAAAAACAACATGAAACTTTGCCTTAGGCCTAAAAACCTGTCCAACTATAGCCCGTTTGGATTTTTTTTTTTTTTTCTCATTTCATTGATTTAAAATGGCAGGGTACATGTGGCAGCCAGGAGAATGTGCCTAAAAGACCTCCAACTATGGGGCATTTAATTGTCCAAAAGTCCTCACCTGCTGCATTCTGAAATCCATCACAATGTTTGTGCCAAGACCAGGCTGTTCTAGCTAATGACTGAGAGTTGCAGGGATACTGAGGCAGGCCTATTCCTGAAAGACACACAACTCCTTACATGGCCAACTTCAGTTTGAGGACTCCCTGACAAGCTTGCTAAAGCTGCAGAGTGCTCGGAGACACTTCCAACCACCCTCCCTCCTGCCTTTATTGGTACAGACTTGTACAGCAGTCTGTCAGCTCCTCCAGCCTTCTCCAGCTCCCTTCCCATTTCCTCTCACACATGTATTCCTCCCCACCCACACATGTATTCTTCCCCACCCACACATGTATTCTTCCCCACCCACACATGTATTCTTCCCCACCCACACATGTATTCTTCCCC
>NW_012115489.1:4609956-4636319 GCF_000951035.1 Colobus angolensis palliatus | reverse complement strand
ATTCTTCCCCACCCACACATGTATTCCTCCCCTCCCACACATGTATTCCTCTTCACCCACACATGTATTCTTCCCCACCCACACATGTATTCTTCTCTACCCACACATGTATTCCTCCCCTCCCATTTTCACTCCATCTTGGTGTCTGCTTTCTAGAGAATCCAAACTGAACACAGGACATCTGGAGAGTTTGTAAAAATACACATTTTTTTCTGCAGATCAACAAATAAAAATCCCTAGGGAAGAAACTTTGGAGTTCATTTTTCCTTAACTCTAAATATGAGTTTAATACTCAGCCACGTTTGAGAATCTCCCATCCCTATTCATCCTTTGCCATATGCTCAGGGTATATTCAATCTTTAACTTAACTGCAACTTGATCTCTGCTATGATTACTCTGAAGTCATCTCTACATGATATCCCGCAGGTGCCTGTAACTCATGGAAATCAGAAAGGAACCTTTTCTCTTTCCCCCTAAAATTAATTATCCCTCCTATAGATTTTACCTCAGTGACATCTGAATCATCCAGTCATCCGAGCTCAAGACATGGAGGCTGCTCTCTTTCTCCTCTTTTATTCTTCATCTATCCAGTGAAATATCATTAAATAGAGCTCCTAGAAAACAAATGATTTTGTCTTATTTGTTTTTATATTTCTTACTTTATGTTGTACTTGAAGCCCTTCATTGTATATTTAATAATGAAAGAATCAATGAATGATGTGTCTGCAAGAACTGTGTTAATTCTGTGGGCTGCCACTGTAATTTTTTCTTAATTACTATTTCAGATGCCATAAGAGGTTAAATGAATTGATGACCAAGAAATCCCTATTTGATTTACCAACACATAAGTCATTGGCCACCTTAGACAGATTCCCTGAAGCAATCAAGACCAAGCTGATTGCAATGATGTCACCCATCAGGCTTTCTGGAAACAGATGGCATAGAGTTTGAGGGAAGAGATGTCTATTAAGGATCAATATTTGTGAAAGGAACAGGAGGAGGCAAGATAGGGCAGAGAAAGAGGTTGAACGTGAACGTGATGCAAGCGTGACAAAGATTCAGCCGACCAGACTGGGGCCTCTGGAGTAAAGGTGGCCCAATACTTATCTTCCTTCAGGCCAAAATAGCCAGCCTTTGGGACTTTGCCTTGCTCATGGTTATCTGTGGGCCATCCTGGGAAGGTCATGACCTGTACAAGATGACATTGCACAATCATGAACAGTTTCCGTTCTGTTCTCTCCAGGAAAACAGTAGGCTGTATGTACATTCTCCTAAAGTAGTCTGGAGCATAGGCACAATCTTCAGCTTTATTGGCAAATTTGGGAAATGAATAAATGCTCAACAGGTACTTCTCATCTTTGGGGGTTCATCTGCAACCAGCAATTCCTCTATAACTCTCTCCACAGCCTATTGAGTTAGAAAAGTTTCCCAAATGTTGGAAAGTATATTTAAATATCAACCTATTAATGGTCTTCCTCCTCAGTTTAGATAATGATTCAGTTATTATTCATGATTGGCAGCAAGCAAGAGAAATTTACTATTGCCCTTAAGTAACTTACTCATGAGTCAAACTCCCTACAGAGAGAACTCCATTGACTGTGCTTGAGTCATGTGCCTGACCATGTGGTGGAGGAAGGGAGGGTTCTAACCCTTCAGCTCCCATAGTAGCAAAAAGTCACCTAGAATTATCCTCTCAAACAAGACTACACTTAGTGGTGGAAAGACAATTTCCCAATAAAAAATTTAGGGAGGCCAGACACAGTGGTTCACGCCTGTAATCCCAGCACTTTGGGAGGCCGAGGTGGGCAGATCACGAGGTCAGGAGATGGAGACCATTCTGGCTAACACGGTGAAACCCCATCTCTACTAAAAATACAAAAAATTAGCTGGGTGTGGTGGTGAGCGCCTGTAGTCCCAGCTACTTGGGAGACTGAGGCAGGAGACTCACTTGAACTCAGGAGGTGGAGGTTGCAATGAGCCGAGATCACACCACTGCACTTCAGCCTGGGTGACAGAGCGAGACTCCGTATCAAAAAAAAAAAAAAAAAAATTCAGGGAAAGCAAACTCTACCGCATGAGTGAAACAGGGTATATAAAAAATTTTTTTTTCAAACAGGGTCTCACTCTGTTGCCCAGGGCGGAGAGCAGTGGTGGCATCATAGCGCACTGCACCCTTGGCCTCCTAGGCTCAAGCAATCCTCCCACCTCAGCCTCCCCAGTAGTTGGGGTTATAGGCATGTGCCACCAGGCCTGGCTAATTTGTTATTTTTGTAGAGATGGGTGTGCCCAGGCTGGTCTCCAACTTCTGGGCTCAAGTGATCCACCCATCTTGGCCCCTCAAAGTGCTGGGATTATAGGCATGAGCCACCACAACCAACCAAAAATATTTTAAGAGAAGATCAAGCTATATTCTGCTTACATATTAAACACATATTAATATTTCTCTGATGTATTATTTTCCCTCAGTCTTCTTGAAGAATTTGATCCTTTAGCATTCCTTGCTCACTTTTGATACAGACATTGTTAGAAAATTGGTTTTGTCATGTGAGAAACATCATATTGGCATGATGATAAATGGTAACTGATATTCAGTTTTGGTATGGAGACACTAGAGAAGGTGGGGGACTGTGGCAAACTGTAGAATATAAGCTCTGTCCATGAGAGTGAATTGCTAATTATGCTGGGTATCTTCTGTTTGGTCCTCTGAATTCCCCCTCTCCAGTCTTCTCCATCTTGTTCTGTGCTTCTTGAGACCAACCATTATGGACTGCCTCAAGAGGCTCCCTTGACTTCTAGCTGCCAGTTTCATTGGGCCTGCAGGGGAGCAATAGCACTCAGTGAGAGGGACAGGGAGTGAGGTTTGGATATTTATTTGTTCAGCATCCTCTCAGGGAAATCCTTACAAGCTGGAGGTGTCCTTTACTCAAAGGCCACAGCTCTGTCGGACAGGCTTTTCCACATTGTGCTGGCTCTCTGGGTTCCAGTGCTTCTCCCTGGACTTGCTCCTTCAGGATTGCAACCACTTCCTGTGTTTACCAGCCCTTAGGGTACTGTGTTTTACTTTGTGGCTTCCTGACACACTGTTCACACATTTGTAAACAATCCCTGAATGAAGCCTTCCTCAAATTTCCCAATTTGAGTTTGCTATTTGTTTCCCACGTTAGGTCCTGTTGATGTATGTATGACTCAACTCTGATGAATTGTGAGCCCCGTGTTGATTCTCCTCTTTTTCAAGAGAGGCTGAATAGCAAGGTTTATATATAAAATTTCCACTTGTTTTTATCATAAATTCAATTTTTTAAATGCACTATTCAGAGTAAAAAAATATCTCTGTAGGCCAGATTTGGCCCATGCAGTTAATCTGCAATCTTTGCCATTTTTGATAAGAAATAAATCAGATGAAGGACAGGCCACTCTAGCTATCCAACCCTGCCAATAGTGTGCAAACTTTACGTACGGGTGAGTGATGGACAAGATGTATTTAGTGTCTATAACAGCCCGATTCCATCGCTTTTAGTAGCACCAAAGGCCATCGAGTGGTCTAATAAGAATATGATCATAAAAAAGTAATGTGACTGCACAACATTCTTCAGCATCTGAAATGTTGCAAATACCACCACCTGAAGCCAAACAGAAGTCTAAAGTCAAACTGTGGTTTAGGACGTGCTCAACTGAGAATAATATTCTCATAGTAATGTAGGCTGTCTGAGGCCAGGTTGTTATCAGCAATGGAGAGAAGAAATATCTGCTATGACCACCAGTGTAAGCCCTCTCATCTCAGTTCTTGGAAATAGATATTAGAAATATTGTCATATTTTTCAAAAACTTTATATTAAGTTCAGTATTTAGTAATGTAAACCACATCCTCCCTTTCAACTTGATGATCTCAACACATATGTAATCACACATGAAAGCTTAGGTCTCCATCATGTCTCTAGCAGCAGTACTAAAGGGAATCTTTTTTTTTTTGAGACGGTGTCTCATTCTGTCCCCCTGGCTGGAGTGCAGTGGCATGATCTTGGCTCACTGCAAGCTCCGCCTCTCCGTTTCACGCCATTCTCCTGCCTCAGCCTCCTGAGTAGCTGGGACTACAGGCGCCGGCCACCACGCCCGGCTAATTTTTTGTATTTTTTTTTTTTTAGTAGAGACGTGGTTTCACCGTGTTAGCCAGGATGGTGTCAATCTCCCAACCTCGTGATCCACCCGCCTCAGCCTCCCAGAGTGCTGGGATTACAGGCATGAGCCACCGCGCCCAGCCAGGAATCTTTTTTAAGTTAGGATGAAATTTAGGTTACTATACTTAAGCAAATTCAATATGTTTGTCAGAGCTTCACCCTAAATGGTGGAAGCTGTGTTAAGTAAAGCACTGAAATCCTCCCACATGCCTCAGGGGACCTGAGTTTTCTTTTGGCTTCTCATCTTTAATACCTATGGATCTCAAAGAGGTACACTAAGCTATAGTGGTTACCTAACTTCCAAGATCTCAATAAATGTGCAGAACTACAAGAAACAAAACCACAAGGTATTAAAGAACACATATAGGTGTTTGTCCATTCATCTAGAGGAGAAACAACAACCAAAGATCTCCACTATTCATAATGTATCTATCTATAGAAGTAGACTTACTAGGAAGATATCTTAGGTTGGTGTTTTCATTCATTTGGACTGCTATAACAAAGTACCATAGACTGGGTGGCTTATAAACAATAGCAATGTATTTAGTACAGTTCCGGAGCCTGGAAAGTCCAAGATCAGGCTGCCAGCATGGTTAGATTCTGGGGAGGGCCCTCTTCTGGAATGCAGACTGCCTAGTTCTTCTTGTCTTCACTCTACAGCAGAGAGTGAGCTAGCTCTCTGGCCTCTTCTTAGAAAGGCACTAATCCCACCCGGGAGGGTTTCACTATCAAAGACTCAACCTCCCAATACAATCCCTAAGCCCACAAAGGTCCAACCTCTCAAAGACCCAATCTCTAAATACTGTCACATTAAGGATTGTGTTTCAACATATGAAACTTGGAGGTGTGGTGAGCACGAACAATCAGTCTGTAACAGTCCGGTTCCCTAGAAGCAGAGCTCCAGACAGGAATTCTTGTGCAAGGGATTTGTTAAGGGTGTGCTCTTAGGAGAAACCCGTAAGGAGTGAGGAAGCAGGAGAGCACAGGAGAAGAAGTTAGACAAAGACGCAGAGGTAGCTAAAGTCCAGTCTCACCTGATTCCATAGCAAGAAAGGCATCACTAAATTACATCACCTTGAGGCAAGGGAGCTGGGTTTTTATACGCTCCCACTCAGTCATTTTAAAAAATGAGGTGGCCAGACGTGTTGGCTCATGCCTGTAATTCCAGCACCTTGCAAGGCCAAGGCAGGTGAATCACAAGGTCAGGAGTTCAAGACCAGCCTGGCCAACATAGTAAAATCCCGTCTCTACTAAAAATACAAAAAAAAATTAGCCAGGCATGGTGGCGGGCGCCTGTAATCCCAGCTACTCGGGAGGCTGAGGCGGGAGAATCCCTTGAGCCTGGGAGGTGGAGGCTGCAGTGAGTCAAGATTGCACAATTGCACTCTAACCAGGGCAACAGTGTGAGACTCCGTCTCAAAAAAAAAAAAAAAAAGAAAAAAAAATGAGGCTTAGAGACGATATATGATTTGCACAAATTACAAAGCCAATGAGGCTTACACCCTGTGCCCAAGGTCTTAATTGTGATATCCTGCTTTCATTTTATATATGATACACACTTCTCCCGTATCTCACTAAATAATAATAATAAGCAATAAACAAAGAAAAGCTTGAAAATTATCAGTGAGACATAAGGAAGTCAGAAATTAGGAAAATTATTAGTTCTTTTTTTATGATACAGATGACAATCAGAATAAAAATAATATTAAGTGAGGTCAAAGGCCTAGTTTTAAGAAAGGAAGTTGTAAGCCTAATGTACACATTTAATTAACATTAGATAAATTTGGTATTATGAGCTATACAGTTTAAAATAACTGAAGAAAAATGATGACAACATGGTATGATTGACTGTTTAGCAAACGTATCTGAGTTTACATATCCAGAACAGTATTGTTCCCTCCAAAGTAGTCAATATGAGGGGATGTATACCTATTTCAATATTTTGCATAAAATTAGGATTTATTAGCATATCAAAAGAATACCTGGCCAGGTGCTACAGCTCATGCCTATAATCCCAGCACCTTGGGAGGCCAACGCAGGAGGATTGCTTGAAGCCAGGAGCTCGAGACCAGCCTGGGCAACATAGCAAGACCATGTCTCTACTAAAAATAAAAAATATAAAGTTAACTGGGCGTGGTGGGGCATGCCTGTAGTTCCAACTACTCAGGGAGGCTGAGGCAGGCAGATCCCTAAAGCCCAGGAGTTCAAGGCTGCAGTGAGCTATGATCACACCCACTGCACTCTAGCCTGAACGAGAGACCCGTTCTAAACACACAAACAAAACAAAACAAAAAACAAAAGGGATAATGCACACCTGTGTTTATTACAGCACTATTCACAACAGCAAATATATGGAATCAATCTAAGTGTCTATCAGCAGATGAATGGATAAAGAAAATGTGGTATATATAGATAATGAAACTCTAATCGGCCATAAAAGAGAAAATCCTGCCATTCGTGGTAACATGGATGCAACTGGAGGTTATTGTATTAAATGAAACAAGCCAGGCACAGAAAGACAAATACTGCATGTTCTCACTCATATGTGGGAGCTGGAAAAGTTGATCTTATGGAGATGGAGTACCTAGAGGCTGGGAAGGGTGTGTTGGGAGGGGTGAAGCGTAGGAAGAGAGGGTGGTGAATGGGTACAGACATACAGTTAGCTGGAAGGAATGTCTAATGTTCAATAGCACAGTAGGGTGACTATATTTAACAATAATTCATTGTATATTTCAAAACAGCCAAAAGAGAAGATCTGAAATGTTCCCAATACAAAGAAATAATAAATATTCAAGCTGATGGATAGCCTACACACTCTGACCTGATCATTACACATTCTATGCATGTATCAAGATATGACATGTACCCCATGAATATGTACAAATACTATGTATCAATAAAATTGATTAGGATTTTTTATTATGCCAAACAAGGGAGTGCAGAAGGATTCTATTGTCAAATTTGCCTTTAGGACTTAGGGAAAATTGCTTTTTTAATATCTTCATTACTAAAATATAATGTTTACCCTTTGAAAGTGGATTTTACTTTTGCAAACAGGCAAAAATCACTCAGAGTCACATATGGTGTATAAAGTAGGTGAACAAGCAAAGCAATACTCTTGTGAAATTAAGCTGTGACCTTATATTAATGATGGTTTCTTGTTTATCATAAACTGCCCCTAACCTTTCTTAGTATTGGAAGGTAAATTTGATTGAATGTTTCTTATTTTATTTATAATAATAGTACAACAGTTTTCCATCTCTCTCTCAGTCACTTTTTTAAAAATAATTCTCTTGTTAAATAAAACATCACAAATACATTTAAAGCTACCTGTGTACCTCATCCCAATTACTCTTTGCTTCCTCCTTCCCTCCTTCCTAGGGAAAACCAGTATCCAATTTTACTGTTTATCATTTCCAGGCATTTATTTAAGCTTTTATTACATACGGAAATTTTTCAGTATTATTTTGTTGGTGTTTTAAAAAGCTTTATATAACTAGTATCATACTGTATGTACTTTTCTTTTATCTTTAACTCTTTTTTTGGAGACAGGGTCTCACTCGGTCACCCAGGCTGGAATGCAGTGGCATGATCTCAGCTCACTGCAGCCTCCGCCTCCAGGGGTCAAGTGATTCTCGTGCCTCAGCCTCCACCCCAGTAGCTGGGATTACAAGCATTCACCACCACATCCAGCTAATTTTTATATTTTTTAGTAGAGACGAGGTTTCACCATGTTGGCCAGGCTGGTCTTGAACTGCTGACCTCAAGTGATCTGCCTGTCTTGGCCTTCCAAAGTGCTGGGAGTACAGGTGTGAGCCACCGCGCCCACCCTGTATATAGTTTTCTGCATCCTGCTTTCATTGCTCCTCATTATGTTTGGAAAAGTTATCTCATTCTGTTGAATTACTAACCTACAGATATTTCTGTTTTTCAGTTGAAGGCCATGTTTGATTGTTCCCAATATTCTTGATATCCTAAAGAATGTTTCTCTGAATGTTCATGTCAGAATTTCCTAGGACACACGGATGAAGTTCTCTCCATGTCATATATTCAGAAGAGGAATTACTAAAGGGTAGGGTACGCAGGTCTGCACATCCCCCACTTGAATTCATAGTGCCACATGGTCTTTTGTGTCTTGTTTAAGAAACACTTACCTTCACCAGCTCATGAAGATATTATCCTATATTTTCTTCTAAAGTTTTACAGTTTTACCTTTCATTTTAAGTTATTTGAATCACCCAGAAATGTAGATCTCCCTCCCTCCCTCACCCCAGTGTGAATAAGCAGATAAATAGTTTCTCTGGGCCATTTAGTGACTGGTCCAAACCTCTCTACCAACAAATAATCCTCCTGCTTCAGCCTTCCCAGCAGCTGGAAATACAGGCATGCACCACCACATCCAGCTAACTTTATTTATTTATTTTATTTATTTATTTTTTTACAGTGTCTCATTACATTAACCGGGCTGACTTCAAACTCCTGGCCTCAAATTGTCCTCCCGGTCCTCCTGCTTTGGCCTCCCAAAGTGCTGAGACAAAGGCATCAGTCACCACACCCGGCCTCTTATACATTTTGATACAATTTACTTATAAAACTATTTAAACCCAGCACTTGAACAGCCTAGGCAGCAGAACAGGACCCTGTCTCAAAAAAATAGAAGTAAATATGAATAAAACATTTAAGATAGATATTGCTATTGCAGGTAGATTTTAAAGTACCTATGCAT
The DNA here is from genome assembly GCF_000951035.1 of Colobus angolensis palliatus. Classification (NCBI taxonomy): domain Eukaryota; kingdom Metazoa; phylum Chordata; class Mammalia; order Primates; family Cercopithecidae; genus Colobus; species Colobus angolensis. The sequence continues at coordinate 4,627,418 of NW_012115489.1, read as the reverse complement.
TGGGTTTTTAATTTTATATATTTTTCCTAATGCCTACTTGATTACTTTTCAAATCCATCTGATCCTTTTTAATTGCTTGTTTTGTAGTCATAGTTTTTTAGTCCATCTTTCATTCTCTTAAACATTTTAACATCATGATTTGTATTATGTATGTAATAATTTTATTATCTGAAATTCTTGGTGGGGAGTATCATTTTCCTCTTTTGTGATTCTGCTGATTCTTGCTCACCTTTGGGTGGGCTTTTTCTGAAGGAATCCTGTGATGTCTGGCACGAGGGTGCATTTTCCGGAGGTTTATTTCTGCATCTTTCGGGTGTCTCAGTTGTACTAATTCAGGACCTCAAGAAAATATATTTACTTGGAATTTCCCAGACTTTGCCAGTAGGTGTAGATGGGAACCTTAAAACTCCATGACAGCATGCTTGAATCCTCAAGGGAGCCTTTCTTTCTACACCCAGAGTCCAAAACTGGACAGAAACGGGAACCTCAACATGTCCCTTGGCTGGAATGATAATTTATTCTAACTCACCTTTTTCCTGAAGACCTTAGGCTCTATCTGTGAGAGAAGTCTTTCTTTCAATTTCCCACCTTTGCATAAACCCAACATCTTATGTTTCCAGAACTACCTTTAAAACACAAGTCTCTTGAACGTCAACATTGTCAAAAGACCCTGGGAAGTCATCATGTCAGCTGCAGCTAACCATTCTGGTTTCCGGCTCCCTAGAAGCCAGTCTTTCAATCCCCGGGGATTTCCCTTCTTTTCTTATGATATCAACCAGACATTCAAAAAAACACTTATTATCTCTTTTCCTGCATTATTAGATATTTTGTATATCAGAAGGTCTTTCATGGTAACCTTTCCATTGAAGTGTTGGATTCAGATGTCCCAATATCTTTTTAACTTCCAGGTACCTGTATCATAAGCATTTGACATTATGACTCTAATTACAGGTTTTTTGTTTTTTGAGACAGAGTCTCACTCTGTCACCCAGGCTGGAGTGCATTGGTGTGATCTTGGCTCACTGCAAACTCTGTCTCCTGGGTTCACGCCATTCTCCTGCCTCAGCCTCCTGAGTAGCTGGGACCACAGGCACCTGCCACCACGCCTGGCTAATTTTTTGTATTTTTAGTAGAGATAGGGTTTCACTGTGTTAGCCAGGATGGTCTTGATCTCCTGACCTCGTGATCCGCCCGCCTCAGCCTCCCAAAGTGCTGGGATTACAGGCGTGAGCCACTGCACCCGGCCAATTACAGGTTATTAAATTACTTATTGAAGTGTATTTTGTCATGTGACATTAGTCATTACAAATATAAGCCAATTTAAAAGAGAATGAAATGAAATTCCTTCTTGGTTACATTATTTTGGTACTTCTATACCTGTTTTCACTGTGTAAGCTAATTTTTAAGTACATTTTTATGTGGCAATGTTGCTTCAAAAACATTTTAAAGAATAATTTCTAGTTTCCTTTTTTTAAAAAAGGAAGTTAAATGAAAGGCAATTTCCAACGAAATGAAGTGCACCAGGAATATACAATTATGAAAAAAAAAATTACTTGTCAGAGACATTACAAAGGCAGAGTTCCAACACAGCATAACAAATGGCCAATTGTGATCATGTTTATCAAATAATTTGGTATTTCTTTACATATTTTAAAATGGATTAAATTTGAAAAGTAAAAAAGTATAATACCTATTCACATTTTCACTAGGCATTTTTGGATTAGTTGCACTATCATCAGTGAAAGAAGAAAGTATTTTAAAAGTTGAATCAAAATTTCTCATAACATTACTAAGTTACCATCAAGTCAGATTTTCTTAAAGCCTCAGTCCCAACTACTTGTTTTGGCTGAAAGTATGTGAAATTCATATATGTGTGTGGATTATCAACACCACCCTGCAATGAAAGGGATTAGCTCTGTTACAACAAAATGAAAAGCATATAGCTGAGATAGGCATAACTGCTAAATATTTTGTTACTTCAACTTTTGAAGCATTATCTGTAAATTCCATTTCCCAGCTTACCAGGTGGGTACTTTTAAGTATAGAGAAATTTTGTCCTGAACATGATGTATACCTCAAACCCACAGAAGAAAATGTGGCATCTACCTAATGCTCTCAAACTGTAGTGAACATAATAATCACCTCTGTATTGAAGATTTGGTATTTTTGGTCACTAGGCACCCAGTCTATCTTTTTATTAGCACCATGTGCTGGATTGTCTGTTTTTGACTTGGACAGCAAAGCGCCAGGTTTAAGGCCCTGTGCAGAAAAGAGTTAGCACAGCAGGCCTGAAATTGCTGCCTTAAAAAATCCTACTTGGAAATGTGGCTTTGGGTTGCTGTCTGGGGACTTGGAGTTTGAGAGGACTTCCACCATTCCCAGAACTGGTAAGAGTGGCTCGCTGTGCCTAGACTGTACAAACAATATGATTTACGCTGAACATCTGCTTTATTCTGGAAGTGTGGAATGTTGGTTCATGCTAGGCAGAGGGTACTTATGTGACCAGCCCTCAATAAAAACCTCAGGCACTAAGTCTCTAACACGCAGACTTAGGAAACAACATTTCAAACATGCTGTCATAAACTGTTGCTGGAGGAATTAAGTACGTGTGTGACTCTACAGAAGAATTCTTGGAAGTTTGTACCTGATTTCCTCTGGACTTCACTCATTGTGCTCTTTCCTTTTGCTTGTTTTGCTTTGAATCCTTTCACTGTAGTAAATTATAGCCATGAGCATGACTGTATGCTGAGTCATGTGAGTGCTGCTAGCCAAATTATCAAACCTGGAATAGTCTTGGGGACCCCCACACAGAGTGAAAACAACACATCCCAGAATCCCTTTCCCTATAGGGTTAGAATTGGCCAATGAAAAAAATTGTGCAGCATTTGGAAAACAAGCACCACACAGAAGTTATTACTATCAGAAAGTCCCAGCAGTCAGACATGGTAATGGACAGACACAAACATATTCAGTGGGTCACAGACGATCCTTACTTTCCTGCTCTGAGCTCATGTCTACTGCTGGCTTCATTGTTTATATTAGTCCATTTTCACACTGCTATAAAGACATACCTGAGCCTGGGTAATTTAATTTATTTAAAAAAAAAAGAGGTTTAATTGACTCACAGTTCTGCATGGCTGTGGAGGCCTCAGGAAACTTATAATCATGGCAGAAGGGAAAGCAGACACATTTTATGTGGAAGCAGGCGAGAGAGCAAGCAAAAGCAGGGAAAACTGCCTTACAAAACCATCAGATCTCATGAGAACTCACTCACCATTAGAAGAACAGCATGGGGAAACCCACCCCCATGATCCAGTCACCTCCACCTCCACTGGGTCCCTCCACGGGGGATTATGGGAATTACAATTCGAGATGACATTTGGGTGGGAACACAGAGTCAAGCTATATCACTGTTCAATTCCATCCCCAAGCACACCACCAAGCCCTTGGCTCCTGGCCTGCATAGGTAGAAGCTTCCACAAAGGCAGTGGCTTCCACACATCTCTCCAAATCTCCCAGATGCTGTCCCACCTGAAAACCAAATATACATAGTTTCTTGCACTTTTCATTCTTGAGTGTAAATGCAACAAAGACGCATGTATAAAAAGGCAAGTACAACAAGTGTGACTAAGATCACCTGCTCCTAAATGACAAGCTATTGTTGTCAGGTATTTTATTTCTTTCCTTTTCAAACCATAAAATTAAAACGCTATTATTATTAAAGGCAGAGTGTTTTTGTTTAAATTTATCTATATGTTTTACCAATTTATTTACTTATATTCTTTCTTGTATCTCAGATTGTCATTCCAAGGCCACTTTCTTCTTCTTTAAGTACACATAACAAAGTTAATTTAGTCAAGTCTTGTAGTAAACATTCCCATTTTTTATTGACCCATAATAATTTACATATTTATGGGGTACATGTATTTGTTACATACATAGAATATGTAATGATCAAGTAAAATTATTTGGGTATCCATCACATTGAGTATGATTTCTGTATCACAAACCTTTCAAGTCCTCTCTTGCAGCTACTTTGAAATACACAATACATTGTGCTAACTATAGTCACCCTACTCTGCTATTGAAAATCAGAACTTATTTCTTCCAACTCACTGTATGTTTGTACCCATTTACCAATCACTCTTAATCAGCCTCCCTCCCACCCACACGCACTTTCCAGCCTCTGGTATCTATCATTCTATTCTTTATCTCCATGAGATCAACTTTTATAGCTCCCACATATGGGTGAGAACATGCAATATATGTCTTTCTGTGCCTAGCTTATTTCATTTAACATAATGACCTCCAGTTCCACTCATGTTGCTGCAAATGACATGATTTCGTCCCTTTTTATGGCCAAATATATTCCACTGTGTATAAATACCACAGTTTCTTTATTCATTCATCCATCGATGGACAGTTAAGATGATTCCATATCTTTGCTAATGTGAATAGTGCTATAATAAACATAAAGGTGCAGATATTCCTTTGATATACTGATTACCTTTCCTTTAAATAAATACCCAATGTGGGATTACGGGATCATATAGCAGTTCTGTTTTTTTTTTTTTTTTTTTTAGAAATCTCTATGCTGTTTTACATAATGAATGTACTTATTTACATACCAACAGTGTAAAAGAGTTCTCTTTTTTCCACATCTTCATCTTTTTTGTCTTTTTTATAATAACCATTCTAGTAAGATGATATCTCATTGTTGTTTTGATGTTCATTTCCCTGCTAATTAGGGATGTTGAGCAATTTATTATAAACCTATTGGCCATTTGTATGTCATCTTTTGAGAAATGTTTACTCATGTCCTTTACCCACTTTTTAATGGATTATTCAGTTTTAAAAATTGAGTTGTTTGAGTTCCTAGCATATTCTGGATATTAGTTCCTTGTTGGATAAATAGTTTGCAGATATTTTCTCCTATTCAACAAGTTGTCTCTTTATTCTGTTTATTGCTTTGCTGTGCCAAAGCTTTTAAGTTTAATATAATCCCGTTTGTCTATTTTTGTTTCTGTTGTGTATGCTTTTGGGGTCTTAGCCATAAAATCTTTGCCTAGACCAAAGTCCCGAAGTGTTTTCCCTAATGTTTTCTTCTAGTAGTTTCAGAGTTTGGGGTCTTACATTTAAGTCTTTAATCTGTCTTAAGTTGATTTTTGTATACAGTGAGAGATTAGGGTGTAATTTCATACTTCTGCAAATGGTTATACAGTTTTCCCAGTACCATTTATTGAAGAAGTTGTCCTTTCCCCAATGTATGTTCTAAGTGAGTTGGTTGAAGATCAGTTGACTATAAACACATAGATTTATCTCTTGATTGTCTATTCTGTTACATTGATCTATTTGTTTTTATACCAATACCATGTTGTTTTGGTTATTATAGCCTTGTAATATATTTTGAAATTGGGTACTGTAACACTTCCAGCTTTGTTCTCTTTTGCTCAGGATTGCTTTGGCTATTCGGGCTCTTGTATGGATCAATACAAATTTTAGGATTGACTTTTTCTGAGTCTGTGAAAAATGACATAAATAATTTGATAGGAATTGCATTAAATCTATAGATTGCTTTGAACACTATAGTCATTTAAATACTGTTAATTCTTACAATCCATGAGCATGGAATATCTTTCCATTTCTTTGTATCCTCTTCAATTTCTTCCATCAGTGCTTTCTTAGTTTTCCTTGTAGAGATAGTTCACCTTTTTTAGTTAAAATTATTCCTAGGTATTTTTTTTGTAGCTGTTGTAAATGGGATTGCCTTCTTGATTTCTTTCTCATCTAGTTCATTATAGGTATATAGAAATGCTACTAATTTTTGTATGTTGATTTTGTATCTTGCAACTTTACTGAAAGTATTTATCAGGTCTCAGTTTTTTGGTGGAGTCTTTACGTTTTACTAGATGTATGATCATATCATCAGCAAAAAGTAAAATTTCACTTCCTTTTTCAAATTTGGATGTCTTTTACTTCTTTTTCATGCCTGATTATGCTGGCTAGGATTTTCATTACTATGTTGAATGGGAGTGGTGAAAGTAAGCATCCTCATCTTATTCCAGTTCTCAGAGAAATGGCTTTCAGCTTTTCCCCATCCTGTACAATGTTACTTGTAGATTTGTTGTATATGGCCTTTTTTATGTTGAGGTATGTTCCTTCCACGCCTAGTTTGTTGCAAGTTTTTATCATGAAGGGATGTTAAATTCTATCAAATGCTTTTTCTGCACCAATTGAGATTGTATGTAATCAACCATATTATTTTTCTCCTTCATTGTGTTGATGTGATGTATCTATCATGTTTATTGATTTTTATATGCTGAACCATCCTTGAGACACATCCCTCTTGATCATGGTATATTATTTTTTTATGTGCTATTGGATTCGGTTTTCTAGTATTTTGGTGAGAACTTTTGCATCTATGTGCATAAAGAGAGTTTGGTGTGTAGTTTTCTTTTTTGTTGAATCTGGTTTTACCATCAGGTTAATTCGTGCTCCATAGAATGATTTAGGGAGAAGACCCTTCTGTTCGATTTTCTAGAATTGTTGAGGAGACTGGATGTTAGTCCTTCTTTAAAGTTTAATAGAATTTGACAGTGAAACCATATGTTTCTGAACTTCTCTTTGTTGGGAGACATTTTATTACTGCTTCAACTTCGTTATTTGTTATTGGTCTCTTCAGGTTTTCTAAGTCCTCCTGCTTCAATCTTGGAAGGTCGTGTGTGTATAGGAATTTATCCATTTTGTCTAGGTTTTCTAGTTTGCTGATGTATAATTGCTCCTAAGAGTCTCATGATCTTTTGTATTGCTGTAGTATCAGTTGTAATGTCTTCTTTTTCATTTCCGATTGTGTTTATATGGGTCTTCTCTCTTTTTTTTTTTTTTTTTTTTGAGACGGAGTCTCGCTCTGTCGCCCGGGCTGGAGTGCAGTGCCGGATCTCAGCTCCCTGCAAGCTCCGCCTCCCGGGTTTACGCCATTCTCCTGCCTCAGCCTCCCGAGTAGCTGGGACTACGGGGGCCGCCACCTCGCCCGGCTAGTTTTTTGTATTTTTTAGTAGAGACGGGGTTTCACCGTGTTAGCCAGGATGGTCTCGATCTCCAGAGCTCGTGATCCGCCCTTCTCGGCCTCCCAAAGTGCTGGGATTACAGGCTTGAGCCACCGCGCCCGGCCGGGTCTTCTCTCTTTTTTATTGGTTATTCCAGCTAGTGATTCATTGATTTTATTTACTCTTTTCAAAAAGCAACTTTTTGTTTTATTAATTCCTTATATTACATTTTTAGTCTTTATTTCATTTAGTTCTGCTTTGATTTTTATTATTTATTGCCATCTACTCTTTTGTGTCTGTTTTATTCTTGCTTTTTTAGTTAGTTGAGGTACATCACTAGGCTGTTAATTTGTGTCTTAGTAAAAGTATATGTTTACTTTTTTGATGTAGGTATTTACTGCTATACACTTCCCTTATAGAACTACTTTTGCTGTATCTCACAGGTTTGATTTATTGTGTTTACATTTTCATTTGTTTCAATAATTTTTTAAAAAATGTTCTTGTTAATTTCTTCATTGACCCAATGTCATAATGTCATGCAGGAGCATCCATCTGTTTGTACAGTTTCAAAAGTTCCTCTTGTTATAGATGTCTAGTTTTATTCCATTCTGGTCTGAGAAGATACTTGATATGATTTCAATTTTTAAAAATTTGTTGAGACTTGTTTTGTGTCTTCACATATGGTCTATCCTGAAGGATGTTCCATGTGCTGATAAAAATATGTGTATTCTGTAGCTGTTGAACAAAATGTTCTGTAAATGCCTGTTAGGGGCATTCGTTCTAATGTGCAATTTAAATCCAATGTTTATTCGTTAATTTTCTGTCTAGATTATCTGTTTAATGCAGAGAGTGGGGTGTTGAAGTCTCCATCAATTATTGTATTGGCGTCTATATCCCCCTTTAAATTTAATAACATTTGTTTTATATATCTGGGTGCTACAGTGTTGAGTGCATATATATTTACTATTTAAAAAATTATTTAGAGACTGGGTCTCACTGTATTGATGAGGCTGGTCTCAAACTCCTGGCCTCAAGTGATCCTCCTGCCTTGGCCTCCCAAAGTGCTGGAATTATAAGCATGAGCCACTGCATCTGACCTATTTACTATTTTTATGTAGGCTGGCTGAATGATGTTTTTATAATAAAAATTTGACTTTCTTTGTCTCTTTTTACTGTTTTTGACTTTGAGTCTGTTTAATTTTTTTCATTGTTTAGTTTTCTATTAGTGAGTATTGAGAGCTATTTATAGAGCCTGCATACAATTACTTTATCAGATACATGAATCAAAAACATTTTCTCAGTCTGTGGCTTCTGTTTTTATTCTCTTAAAAGTGTCTTTGCAGGAGCAGATGTTTTTCTTTTTGATGAACTTCAATCCATCAATTATTTCTAATATTAATCATGTTTCTAGTATAGTATGTAAGAACTCTTTTCTTCCACTCAAAGCTACACAATTTTTTTCTTTTTTTTCCAGAAGTTGTGTAGTTTCAATTTTGCATTTAGATTTATGATTCACTTTGAGTTAATTTTTGCATACAGTGTAACATATAGATCAAGGTTCATTATATGTATGTGGATAGCCAATTGATCCCACATCATTTGTTGAAAAGAACTATCCTTTCTACATGAATAGTCTTTGTACCCTCATCAATAATTAATTAAATATATATACTTTGTGAGCTCTTTATGCTATGGTTGGGCTCTGCATCCCTGCCCAATTCTCATCTTGAATTGGAATTCCCATAATCCCCACATGTTGAAGGCAGGACCCGATGGGAAGTAATTGGATCACGGAACACTTTCCCCCATGAAGTTCTTGTGATTGTCACTGAGTTCTCACAAGATATGATGGTTTTGTAAGGGACTTCCCCTTTTACTCATTTGCTCTCTTGCCTGCCACCATTTAAGACATGCCTCTTCCCCTTCTGTCATGATTGTAAGTTTCCTGAGGCCTCCCCAGCCCTGCGAAACTGTGAGTCAATTAAACCTCTTTTCTCTATAAATTACCCAGTCTTGGATATGTCTTTATAGCAGTGTGAGAACAGACTAACACACGTTATTTCTGTCCTATTAATTTATATGTCCATCCTTTCTCTAAAGTTGTCTTGTCTTCACTCTGGCATTAGAGTAAGTCTTGAATTCAGATAGTGTTTCTTTAGTATTGTGCTGACAATTTTAGACATTTGCTTTTCTATATAAACTTTATAAGCATTTTGTATATCTACCAAATAACTTCTTGAGTAAGCTTTGGTGTTTTCTGTCTTTGAAGGATTTGGTCCACCTCATCTAAGTTGACAAATTTATTGGCATAAAGTTGTTAATATTCCCTTCCTATACTTTTAACATCTATAGGTTCTAGACTAATGTCCCATCCTTCATTTTAGATAATTGTTATTTCTTGCTTGTCTCTTTTTTCTTGGTCAATTTAGCTAGAGGTTTATCCATTACAACTTCATTTTCTCAGCCCCAATCTCTCTCTCCACTTCTTCTGGGATTTCAGTTACACATATTTCAGACTGTCCGATTTTTTTTATATGGGTGGCTGAGGCTTTTTCTTCTTCCTTATTTCCCCAGTCTTTTTCTTCTCTATGCTTTTTGTTGGTTTGTCTTTAAATTCACAACCCTTTTCTTTTTTAGGGTACAATCTGTCATCATTGAGGGAATTTCTGACTAATATATCATCATTTCTGGCACTGTATTTTTCATTTCTAAAATTTACACTTGGTTATTTTTTTACAGAATACATTTCTCTCTAGAGAGTCTCCATCTGTTTACTTACTGTGTCCAACATTTCTTTTAAATCTTTGATCATATTTATGAAATTCTATTAATTCCAATGTCCATACTTTCTCTGGTCTTGGTCTTTTTTTTTTTTTTTTTTGGTTTTGGTTTTTTTTTTGAGATGGAGTCTCACTCAGTTGCCTAGGCTGGAGTGCAGTGGCATGATCTTAGCTCACTGCAACCTCCGCCTCCAAGGTTCAAGCGATTCTCCTGCCTCAGCCTTCTGAGTAGCTGGGATTACAGGCATGCACCACCACGCCTAGCTAATTTTTGTATTTTTAGTACAGACATGGTTTCACCACATTGAACTCCTGACCTTACGATCTGCCCGCCTCGGCCTCCCAAAGTGCTGAGATTACAGGCGTGAGCCACTGCACCTGGCCTCTGGTCTTGTTTTTAATTGATTTTTTTTCTCATGAGGATGAGTCACATTTTCCTGATTTTTCAAATCTCATAAAAATGTTTGCTGTATGCTGAACATTATCAGTGTGATGTGTTGGAGGTTGGAATACTGTTTTATTTTTAATGAGTTTAGTTTTAAACCCTGTTCTTTATTTATTGGGAGATCAGCTTGATCCTACTGAGGCTTGACTTTGAACTCTATTTAGGTATATCTATAGTAGCCTTATTCTAGGACGGAGTATCCTTTTTGATAACTTATGGCCATTGGGGGTCTCAGTGCAACCCATTTCCTAATGTATAGCCTTTTGGGGTCTTACTTGAATACTCAAAGGGTTCACCAAAGTCTCTTTACTTGCCGGTTGGATGTCTTTCAGCAAGCTGCAACCTCTGGAATCTCCATTTAGTTCAGAGCCTCCAGGGGCTGTTCTTTGCTGGGTTTCACTGAGTCTTACCCTATGCTTGTCCAGCTTAAAATTCAGCTAAATAAGCAAGGGGATCCCAGTGCAGATTTCTGGAGCTCCTACTTTGTACAGCTCTCTCAACTCTGGTATTCTGCCCCTCAACGTTCGATTACCTCATTATCTCGACTTCAATCTTTTTTTCCTCCATTCCGTAAGACTGCTGCTCTGTTTAGGTTCCATAAATTTTGTGTTGTATTTTCAAAGCTCGAGGGAATGTGAAACTCACCTTTTTTGCTCCTTTTATGTCAAGGTCACAGTGCCACACTACTGTCCAATGCCTAAAAACTGCTGTTTCATATATTTGTCTAAATTAACAATTATTTATTGTAGGAAGGCACATCCAACTCTCATTATTCTGTCATGGGTAGAAGCATAAATTCATTTGGAAAAATTACTTAATATAGAATAGCTACTTTGTATTTAGCTTCATATCATCAATATCTGAAGTCCTTGGCATAGAATTCTGCTGATTTTGATTTCTAGATTCTTACTCATAGTCAGTTTTTTTCTATGAGTTTAATGATCTTTGAATGTGAGCTTCTATTTGTTTGATGTTAATATGTGATGATCCTTGGAACTGATGAAGTAATGGGCTTTACCCAGAAAGGATTTGTAATTGCTACTGCCGAAAGCCAGGGGGCACTACCAACCTGGGTCCACTTTGGTCCACTTCTAGGATCCTGGACTTAACGCAAGAGCCTGATGTTCTGCTTTCCTACCTTTTAGTGGCTTAGTCTTCGGATCTATATAGCTAGAGAGGTCAATTTTTCCAGTTTTCTAGTTGCTCACTGCTCCTCATTCTGACTTCAGTGTCCTATTTTGTTATTTTTTGTGTGTGTGGAGGAATTTGGGGGAATTTTTTTAGTTCCCTACCCTGTACCTGCCCCCTTCAAAAAAAAATAAAATAAAAAAAAAGAAATAGAAAAGCAAAAAGAAAAGAAATGAAAGAAAAACTTAAACTACTGATATTTATTAAACATATTAACAATGGAGCTGTCATCTTGTCAGAAGGTTAAATTGATACGAGTCATATAAGTATTCTGAGTGAAGATGGGAGTTCTACAACTCAGAAGAATTCACAACAGTCTCTCAGGAATTCTCTGCACTTTGGCATAAGGCCATATACTTTATCTAGTCAAGTGGATTTAGGAGGATATTATAAACTATTCCTCACAAAATGTACACATGGCTTAAGAAGAATCTTGCAAAGAAATTGTATGTAAGACAAATAATAAAAGCACAGTACAGGTTTTAAAATATGGCAGAACTGATACTTCTGATTTTAGCTTCAGTACTTTATCAGCTTCAGTACAAGGAAAAAGCAATGATAATGCAATCAGATGTCACAATGTCAGCCAACATTTAAAAAAATTAAAAATATTAGAATTATGTGAAATATGAATTTACATGCATTATACTTCACTATTATCTAATTATATATTGTTCCCTGAGATGTCAGCTATTATAAAGCTCCTAGGTTAGCAAAATATGTTTAAAATAAATAGAAAATAAAGATAATTTTCTGTATTTTTTTTCTGTGATGTTAGAAGTCATGCAATATCGAATCCATTACTTTGCAAAAAGAGTTTTTTCTTTTTTCTCGAGGTAGGGTCTTGCTTTACCACCCAGGCTGAAGTGCAGTGGTGCAATCATAGCTGAACCTACCCTTGAAAATCTGAGCTCAAGGGAGCCTCCCACCTCAGCCTCCCAAATAGCTGGGATTATAAAAGCATGACATCATGTTAGATAACTTTATTATTATTACTATTATTACTATTTTAGTGGAGACGAGATCTTACTGTGTTGCCTAGGCTAGTCTGGAATTCCTGGGCTCAAAGGGTCCTCCTGCCTCAGTCTCCTAAACTACTGGGATTACAAACATGAGCCACTGTGTCCTGCGAAAAGAGAAAGATTTCTTATTAGCAACAGACAAAAAGGAACATATCTGTTGGGAATATAGTACTATTTCCTGCTGTGGTTAAATAAATGGTTGGGAATTAAAAAAAAAAAAAGCAGAGAAAAATATTTGTTGACAAAACTAAAATGCAAACCTATTGGTCAACCAAGGCAGAAAAAGGGGTGGGGCAGCGGAAGGCTGAAGATTTGAAGAAAAAGGCATTTGAACAAATAAGCATTATGGAAGCTTTGCTGTATGTGCAATTGAATGAAAGCATAAATATTTCTAACTATGTCTTAGTTTACAGTGTTGGCTTAATTCTGTTCAGTTTTTTCTGTGCCATCAAAGTAAAGTACCAAATACCAGGTATCCTTATCAGTAAGCAACTTCCTTAATAAGAGCAATGTTTCATGAAAATCGATGGAGCAGTTCCCATAAATTTAAAAAGGGGTTCATACGGAAGCACAGATATAGCAACACATATGATAATTTTGTATAAATAAGACATAAGACATTTAAAAAACAGTTTAATTTTCACACACTTTGAAATGAGAAGTGAAGAAAGTCTTTTATTATACAGATGTTTACTGTTTATTCAGTGGTAAGCTTTTTTTTTTCATGATGACTGGTGGCTTCCAGTAGCATGTTACCTATCAGATTTTTTTAAAAAATTAAAATTTAAAAATTTTCCTTCAAAGTAAATGTGATAACAATAACTAAGAAATTGAATACTTTCAAAAAAACCTGTGCTAGGATGACAGCATTTAGGAAATAGATATTTGAAAGTGTTTCAGTTTTGTGATTTTTTCCAAAAAACCTTAAAATATAAATATGTCATATATATAAATTTTCGTATCTGCACACTTGAAAATCATGGGAACAGAGTTTCCCAATCTGCTTAAAAATCTTTCAGATAAATGGTTTTGCAACCATTTTGCAGAAAATTTCTAAATGTTATGTTTTCTAGTTTGATAGGAAAACTGATTGACATTAGGGAACATGGACATTTGTTAGCCAAATTACATTTCAAAAAGCTTTTGTATCACTGGGTGGATGAAATGGGAAAATGAGTTTTATGGTTTAGAAATGCAGCCAATGAAGTAGTTCTTCCATTTTTAACTTTGTGTTTTGTGAGGTCTCAGCTATTAAAACCCTATACCCACATAAACTCTTCTTAAAACTAGACTTTTAAATTTCAGTATCACAAAGTATATAACATGAAATGTCAAAAATAATGAAGTATATTCAGCCCCATTGCTTTGTATTTGTGTCATTAGTAAAGTAACATTAAAAATTACTTTTAACCATTTTTATTTCATCTTTGTTTTATGTTCTAATTTAATTTAAAAAGTGAATATATATGTATTGCAGTGTATGTGCAAAAGTTCTTTTTTTAATGAACAGATGCACAAATAATTTTGATTGTTTATAGTAATCTGTTAAGCAAGTCATTATTAAAATCAACTGTTTATAATTTTGGTTTAGAATAGCCAACAAAATTTTTCTAAAATAGTTTTCTTAAAAAAATTCACGAGTAAAAATTTGTTTGGGAAGAAGGAAAATGAGAAAATGGGAGAGAAAAATCACTCAAAATTCTACCATCTGCAGATAATCACTGTTGAAATTTTACTGCATACCCTCCTAGATTTCATTTTTTAACGTATCTTCATCTTCCATAAACACAGGTTTATTCTGCATTTAAAACTGTTTGTCATAGATAGTCTTTAAATAATTATTTAAAAGGAAATTTATATGAGATTTTGGGACAGAGATTAAAATTTAAAGACACAATACTCATGGGCTCTGTTCTGCTGTGACCAAGACATAATTAACACTGGATGGGATTATAACATTTGTTAAATTAATTCATTGCTTGTCATGTCAATGGCCTTTAGATGTCTCAAATGTGTCGTTTAACTATGAAGTTACCAAGAAATAGTCTGACCGAATTTTGTGGTTTTTTACTTGCTTTATCTTCAAATGGCCTATGTATCAAGGCAGAGAGATTAAAGGGAACTAAGATTTTGATAAGGCTTTTGCTTCTGTTCAGTATTACAACTGTATCCCAAACCGATGAAATATGGTTTATATGCTAAAATTATTAACTGCATGCAAGAGGGTAGAGAATAGAATCAAGCGAGTGACTGTGAATGAAGTAACTGTATCTTCAGAATTAAGCAGTTATCTTCCAAAGGTATGGTCCTGGACTTGATCTTCTTATAGAACATTTTTTATCAATGACAAACACTACCAGAAAAAAAAAAAACAGTCATTGACACAGCAAATGAAACCTAGCTGGGAAACGAAAACTAAGAAGAGGAAGTCACATTCTCAATGACCAGATTAGAATCAAAATAAAAATTGGAGAAGTAGTAAGAAGTAAACAAAATGAGTAAGTCATATGGGTGGGCTAACGGATGCAAGGAAGAAAAGAAGTTTCAAAAGGAGGAATAGCCAGCAATTGGCAAGTATCAAAGTAGAAAACTTAGGGGTTTTAACAAGTATCAATCTGACTACAATCAATAAAGTAGTGCTACTGTTTAAAAACCAAACACATCATAAAATGTATTCCTTACTAAAATTTACCTAAACTTCTGCTTCCTAATTGAGTGTCACTTCCAAATACTAATAACTTGTTCTTTTTTTACCAGACCTGCCATTCATTCTGAGCAAATATGGAGAACCTAATCACTCAAACGACTGAAATAGTAACAGAGCAAAAACTAGTTTCAATGGAAGATTGAATGTAATTTTTTTCTCCTGCAAGAAATAGAGTAATTGAATAATTGTCTTCAATAGGAACATACAGTTATAATGATAAAATACTATTGGATTTAGGCACTTAAGTACCTCAAGTAACTTAAAAGTAGATTAGTTGTACTCAACTTTCATAAAACACTGAGAGAAAATGAAGTTAAATTGTATTGGGAAGGAGTTAATGTAGAATATACAGGGATTTTATAATATGATAAAAGATTGGTCGAAAATCAGAACAACTGTAAGAATCTGGTATAATTTATATTGATAGATCTCTACTTTTCTATAAGGGTGAAATGTAGTGATACATGGAGGGTTGAAATCCAACCCTCTGCCAGACCTCAAGTTTTGTGATTTTTGTTTTAGGCAGTAACTAGAATAAATAAATTACACCAAGATTTTTAAAGCTATAACAGAGGGAACACGTTTGTTGATATTAAAACTACTACTGGTAATGCCAGGAAACATTTCTTTAAAGTACTGTAACTGTGTTATATCCTTAAATCTAAGTGCTGTATCAGTCGCAGATATATGAGTGTAGACTTGGTTAAAAAAAAAAACCCTGGAATATATAGACAATTGGCAATATTCTAAGGAAGCAGTGTTCCTATTTTATTTTCCAGATGACGCTACTTTATGTTCCTTTTATTTTTTTCTTACCATTTATTTTACAAATGATATATATTAACTATAGGATATTTAAAAAAGTAGAGACAAACAAACAAGAACAAAAAAGTGCACGTATAATTCCACAAATGAGGGGAGAAAATCAGTTAACATTTTCATGTATATTTTCAGACCTTTTTCAACATACATGTATATATAAAAATATTTTATAATGCATACTTTTAATTTCGTACATATTTAAACTTTTATAAAAACAGGAAATTTGTAATCTTCTGCTTGATTTAATATCATGAACATTATTTCCTTTTACTAAGCCTACCTCTTCACTTTTAATGGTTGACATAATTTACATAATCCCTACCTTTGGTCATTTAAGTGTTTCCAAATGTTCACTGTTATTAACAACTTCAACAAATATCCCCAATATTGCCTTTTTTTTTTTTAAAGTAAGCAGAGCATTGGAACAAATTAGAAAACCAAGGCACTTACTCATCCAACAGATATTTATTGAACACTTATTTGTGCCAGATATTGCATTAACTGGGAGCTGGGAAAACAGAACTGGTTAAGGCAAGATCTCCACTTTTAATGAACTTTCAGTCTCCTGGAATAGAAAGATGAGCTGAG
Source organism: Colobus angolensis palliatus (assembly GCF_000951035.1). NCBI lineage: Eukaryota > Metazoa > Chordata > Mammalia > Primates > Cercopithecidae > Colobus > Colobus angolensis. The sequence continues at coordinate 4,610,820 of NW_012115489.1, read as the reverse complement.
GAACTGGAGACCACAAATAGCTCCTCTCTTTAATGTACTTCAAGAGAAAGCTGCTGGGTCAGTGGCCAGGTGTGTGTGTGTGTGTATTAACTAAGCAGTTTCTAGAATTAAAATCCCTAATGTTAATAGGCTTATGCATAAAATAGATTAATCCACAACATCTGCATGATCCACGATCTTAGGATCTGCAGAGACAGAAAAGCCGGACACAGTACCCAGCAGCCTCGCCCCGGCTCCCGGCAGAGAAAACCCTCTCCCCGGCCTCCTGGCGCTGGCGCGATCCCACCGCGGGGACCTCTGCACCCCCTTCTCGCGTCCTACGCCTGGCGGCCAAAAACAAAACTGCCCAACCACTTCCATTTGGAGAAGCCCTCCTAGCCGAGAGAGGCATCCTGAAGATCAAGGGCGAGGCTGGAAAAAAAACTTTGTTCCGTGTTAACTTAGTAGGAGCAAAGCGATTCCAGGAAGGGAGGCTCAAACTGTGCGCAGCGTTTTAATAAAAATTGTTTCAATGGATACACGGGGGAGCGGGGCAGTCTGTGGCAGGGCTTGAGAGCAAGCAGGAGCCTGGCAGGCCGGCGAGAGCAGGTGGCCCGCCGGCCGCATTCCGGCCTCCTTCTCCCCGCTCGCCTGCGTTTGGACTACTGCTTCCGCGGCGGCCGAAGGGGAGCATCCTTTACGCTGCCAACTCGCATCAATGGGACTTTCCTCGTGGGAACTGCCCCTCCCGGCGGACGTGCTCTCCGGGTCCGGTGTGGGCGGGCGGGCTGGCGCAGCGAACTTCGTGCAGACCTTGGGTCGGCTCAGTGCTCTTTCCGCGCCCGGGCAGAGCCAGCACCACCAGCCGCCGTCGCCGCCTAGGGG
>NW_012115489.1:4409339-4609436 GCF_000951035.1 Colobus angolensis palliatus | reverse complement strand
CGGCCCCCGGGAGCCGAGCCCGGGTCCGCCTCTCTGGACCCATCCCCCTTCCCGGCGCCCGCTTCCCTCGCCCGAGCCCTTCTCCGGGCCTCGGGCTGTTGCGGGTGCGGGGGAGCCCCGAGTAGAACTCGGCAGACCCAGCGACCCTCTGGGCTCGAGCTCGGGCAGAGTGGTTTGCACCTATGCTGGAGTCCGGCAGCCCAAGCTGGGGGCAGCCGGGGGGAGGTAGAGGCTGTTATTTAGGTTGCAGGAGGATGTTTGAGGAAAGAGCGACCACATCCTGCCCTCCCCGTCCCCGGAGCAGAAGCCGGACCTGCTCGGTGTTTGCCGACTTCGTGACTGCTTTCCCCTTTACCCACCATCCTGTGGGGACCCGCAGCATTGATAACTTCGTAGTGAAACCTAGGACTGGTCATTACTGCTAAATGTCTGGTTTATGCTGTTTCCCTTCTGCTTCCCTTTCCCGGGCCGCTGAGACTGTAGTTGGCTAAAGACCGCCCCCTCACCCTGCTGCAGGTTCATTGTTTACCTTCTGCGGTGGAGATGGGTTTGTTTACACCTTCCAAACTGAGGAAACCCGACTTATATTTTTAATGACCCAATCCCGTTGCTAGCCAGTGTTTCTTGTATCACTCACAGTACTAGAGTTTATTCGACATTATCTCGTTGAAGATTTAGTAGTTACGTACAAGATTCTTTTCTCTTCCACGATAAACAGGATTTAGCCTGCTAATTCCGACGAAGTCGTATTTCACACGAGCTGTAGCTTGGAGTGTAACCCTGTTCAGCTGTACAGAATCAGTTTCTGAGATCTGTAAAACACCTTAGGAAGTAAACAAACAAAAAAAAACTTGTTGTAGACATTCTGTATGAGATCAGTTTTTTACGCTATGTCGTACCTGACGTAATGACTGTTATCTACAGTAATTTGTTAAACCTGGGCTCCTTGTTTGCTAAGGCGAGAGTGAAAGCGTAGTGCATTTTCTAATTTGTTTTATTTTGCATATCACATTGTAAGATCACTGTTTGATGAACTGAATGGTCAGCTTTCACTTAGCTACAAGAGTACATTTTTATAACTTAGTATTTTATTCTGAAAGTTCAGGGACTTAGTTTTGGGGAAATTAGGTCCTTTTACAAGCCAGTTTATAAAATATAATACAATATAATAGAACTTAAGTCCTGGAAATGCCTACTAATTCGATTATCAGTGCACTGATTTCCAACATTTTTTTCAGCAGATCGGTTTTGAGAATTAGTACAGAAAGATGTAAAGCTATTTACTCCTGTGCAACTGTTTGGAAACTTGGCTATAACACACATATGACAAATCTATGTAAAACAGATTTTCTGGTAAACTTCCTAACAAGGATAATTTCTACAATTTCAGGTCTGTAAAAGATGTAATTAGTTGAGTGATTTAATTTATATACAGGCATATGTGTTTTGGATGAAGGCAAAAGGGGCACTTAATAAATTTGAGTTTAACTTGTGCATTAAAAACCTGCTTAGATGTGGTGCCGGAAATAATATAGTTGTATTTTAAATTGAGTTCCTCGAGCTCCTATGTATAGTGGTTTCTCTGCTTGGTATCAAAATGTTGAGTTGTGGAAGAGCTTAGGTACGCATCTGTTTTGATAATTTTGGTTTACTCCAGTTTTACTGAGGCACACAGGTAACTCTGTTTACTATTTAAAATGCTATATTAACAGAATTTAGTAAGCACCTATGTCCATAGGTGTTTCCAGGTTAATATAAATAGTGCAGAAAATGCTGTTTCGGCTTGCCCTGACAAAATGTACTTCAGTTTGGAATAAAATATACACAGCCATTTAAAACTGATTACAAAAATAAAGAGTGAGAGATTATATGAGATCTGTATTTCTAAATCATAAGGAAGTTTAGAATTAATCTGAATTAGTCATTTTATAGTGATACTGTTGTTTTAAAAAGTTGCTGTTGTGACAAACATTTAGTTCAAAGAAGGCTTGAAGAAAATTCATGAGGAATTAAAGTTTAGCAATAATCTGAGAACTGTGAGGCAGTTTGGGTTGCAGCTGAAGGGCAGCTGTTTGTGGATTAGATTACAGTATGTAAAAACATAAAGTTTGGGCAACCAAAAATTTTTTTGTTTAATGCCAAGGCAGTGTTTGCTTTTATTCTTATTGTTTTAATTTAATCTTTGAGAGATTCATTGTGTATATACCTAATACAGCTCATTATAAAATAGAGGTGATGGTCATTGTAATCCCTAAAGGAGCCATCAATGTGTAGTGAGAAGAGAGTTGACTATAAAGTCAAATCATTCTGGGTTGTAACCTCAGCTGTGAGATTTAATAGTTGGGTGATTTGGGGCAAGTTATTTGACCTTGCTTTACTCCTGATTTATTCATTTCTAAAAGAAGAGATAACTTCAAAGAGTTAAGAATGTGAAAAGTAAATGAGCTAGTTCTTAATTAAAGTACTTAGCAAAAGACCGGATACTTTGTGATATTTAACATTAGTTACCTTCCTACATTGTGAAATCAGAATTGTAAAACTCACATTAAAAATACTTCAAACAGTTGTTTTGAGAATTATAAACTTGTTAATAAGGAATTATGGTATTCGAGCTTCTTTTTTTTGAAACATACTGTTGTACTAATTGGGCATAGTCTATCTGAAGTTGAGTTCTTGAATACAGCAACTGTAAAGTAATCTGTGTCATTTCCAATAAATTAAGTGAAGTGCAATCTTTTATATTCACTTCGGATAAAATGTGATACTGTATTTCATAGAATCTTAGAATTTTTCTCCGTGACACCAGGAAATTTCATACTATTTTAATAATAACTTGGCTAGCTTTGCAAGCTTCTTGAGGCTCCGAAGAATTCTAAGTTTCATTGGGTTTGGTACCGGTGTTAGTGCTGTGGTTCATACATAGAGCACCTCAGTTAAAAATTGTTGATGGATTATTTTTTATCTAGTTTAGGAACTTCATTGTAGTAGATTTTACAGTCAGCGTATTGGTTAATTGTTGCTTTCAGTTTTGTTCAGACAACTACTTAATTTGTGAAAGTCCCCAACATTTGCTAATGATATTATTAAATACTGTCTATAATGCATGCCAAAATGTATTTTGAAGCCCAAATGCTTCCTCTCGCAATTTGTAATGCAAGGATAGACTGTCATTTCAGTCCAGTAGTGCATCTCTTACTGGTACTGAATCACTTGAAAAGATACAGTGTTCTTCCTGGGTAAACCCCTCCTGGTATACTTTAATTATTGTGTTCAAAGTGAATTCCCAGAACATGGACACACTAGTTCAAATATAATTATTAGAATATAATTTATTTAAAAGTACAGTTGAGTTTTACAATTTTTGATTAACCCCTTTACGTTTCCACTAAGGACTAAAAAACTGTTTTGGTTGCTGTTTAATACCTAGAAAAGTAGAAAGGTTATCCGAAATGATGTATATTTGAACCCTTTTTATTTTCTAATTTCTTCTAGTTAGGAGTTTACTCATTTGTTTAATCGTTCAGTTAGACAAAATGGACATTGACTGAACATCTGTTATATACCAGATGCTGAATTAACTGCTGAAAGAATAAAAATGAAGAAACTGTTTCCCCCTTTTAAGGGGTTCATTGGAATATGTAAGGAAATGATTGCAGATGGAAAAATAAATTAAGTAATCAAACTATATAGGAAACAAAGGTAACACGATAGTAGCCAGAGGAGAGAATGATTAACTGTCTGATGGGTAAAAGGATCAGAGAAGTCTCATAGAGGGGTTGAATTCTTAAAAGAATAATGGTGAACATAGTGGAAGGAAATATGTGCTCTCTTGGGAGTGTACTATACCCTGGGAAGGGGAAAGTTAGGAAGCAGAGGAGCTGCCTAGGGTGCTGCTGATACAATCTGACATGATAGAAGACCATGATAACAACCGTGGCGTTAGTTACAGAAATGAAGTCAAATACATTTTAAAATGGAAGAATTATCTAATTTGCTTTCTCCAGATTTCAGACTGATTTTGTAGTCCCCGCACTCTATGCAATGAACTTTATTTCCTTATAAAAAAGGTAGAGGCTGCCCATCCAGTGTGAATTCCTCGATTGTCTCCCCAGACTTACTGTCTTTACCCTGATTCAGAGAATAAAGCATTTCTATTCCTTTCCAAGGGTAACTTGAAAACACTTTTATGCTTCTAATACTGTTTCCTCAAGATTCTTTGTAGAACTAAGATCTTCTCTTCATTTCTCCCTTCCAGTTGGCTTAGTTTTCTCATGTTCAGCAAGCAATTATTATGTTCTTCACATGGACCAGGTAACTATGCTAGTCATGGGCTGAAAGTGTGAGATATGGAGTGATAACGACAATATTACAAAACTGTTTTTTTTTTTGAAGGCTCTACAGACAGAATAGTTTGTCTTCACTCCACAACTTTATTGCTTAACCACTAAACTCTTATAAGCAAAAGTCTCCCTCTGTACTGAAAATAATTTCTTAAAAGATGCTGGTAACCTCTTGCAAAATTTGTGAGCATTTTTAAGTTCCACATTCTGCTATTATAAATACTATTACTATAATACTAGCTTTGTGCCAGGCACTGATTTCATTATTTTACTTGATATTCAGCAGCTGTTTTAGCTACACTTATTATCCCTATTTTACAGTTGAGAATACAGGCTTTGAAATTTTGAAGGACCAAAACTCAGATAAGTAACTTAACCAATGTCACAGGGCTTAGTGAGTGACTGGTATGTGTCTGGTAATCATCTCAGAGTTGTGATGTGTAAAACTTTGCACCCCAAAGTGTACCTGCTTTTCACATTCTAGATATTTCTGCCATCTATTATTCAAGCTAAAGATCCACTGCTTATCCTTTGTTGTGTTGCTAAACTCCTCTGATTTGCTTCTGAAATAGTTCTTGAATTCAGTCTCTCCTTCTGTTCCCATTGTCAGTTCATATCCTATTATGTCATCATGTGACAGTAATGTCTTCTCACCTTTTTTCACTCAGTCTGCTGTATGGCTGCCAGGATTATTTCCCAGAAATCTAGATTTGATCTTGTTTTTCTCTTAAATGAAAAAACAAAACAAAACACATGCACACATTTTCTAGGCTAATTGTTGCTCACAGAATACAGTCCACATTTCTTTAGCTTGGCATTCAAGGCCTTTTTTGATTTATTCCCATATGGTTTTCTTCTGTACTATTTTAACTGTACACATCTCAGTATATCTGCCTCTTTGCATAGTTCACTTATTACACACAGTCCTTCTCAAAGAGGATTGGGGAGAGTTTGCCAATTTAAAGCACCAACCCCCATTCCTCTTCTTTCTCTGTGGAGACTGTATGCCCCTACTTGAGAATCTTTTAGTCAAAGAAGAATGTTTGCTATTCCTTGAACATGGCATGCAGTTTCATATTTGCTTGACCTTGCATAGGTATTTCCTTTGCCTTGAATTGCATTTCCAGCACAGTTTATCTATAGAAGTCCTAATTCTTTAAGGTTGAGGTCACATGCCACTTCTGGAGATCCTTCCTTATCCCAGTGGGAATTTATTGCTTCCTTCTCTACTTTTTTACATCTTTATTTTATTCTTTTCTAAATTGCACTTACCATTGTCTTACTTTATCTCTTTGTCCAGTTTCTTCCCCCTTCACTAGATCTTTAGCTTCTTGAGGGCAGGTGTCCTGTTTTACACATTTTTAACATGCCCTTCCCCCAGCATCTATCAGATAATCACTGAAGCATTAAGTGACTGGAAAAGGGGAGTGAGAGACATGGGAAAAGGAATAGTACAGTATTAAGGAGATTAGAAGGAAAAGAGTGCTTTAAGTTTGCTGTCCTGAGGGACAATGAAATTGGTGGTGCCATAAAATGGAGAAGTCATTTGGGGAAGGATAATGAGTTCAGCTTTGCACCTTGAATTTCAGGTGATTATATAAATATGTAAAAGGTGGCAGAAAATACTAGAATGGAGGTTTTAGTTCTAAATTTCTGATCTGATTGCTCTGTGTATAAGACGTTGAGAAAGGGGATATAAATGGAGAAAGAGCTTAAGATTTGAATGTTTGAGGATAGATAAGATGATGAGGGTGTATATCATAGGGTAGGAATCAATAAGAAGAAAGGATTTAACAGAAGAGAGGAGAGAAGATTGTGATCTCTTAAGCTAAAACAGTTTGGATGTTTGTCCCTACCCAAATCTCATGTTGAATTGTAATCCCCAGTGCTGGAAGTGGGGCTTGGTGGGAGGTGTTTGGGCCATGTGAGTGGATCCCTCATGGCTTGGTGTTGTTTTTGTGATAGTGAGTTCTAGCAAGATCTGGTTGTTTAAAAGTTTGTGGCCCTCTTACTTTTTCTTACTCCCACTTTGCCATGTCAGATGCCTACTTCTGCTTCACCTTCCATCTTGGGCAAAAGCACCCCGAGGCCTCCCTAGAAGCAGATACTGGCACCATGCTGCCTGTATAGCCTACAGAACCAATAACCAATTAAATCTCTTTTCTTTTAAATTATCCAGTCTCAGATATTTCTTTATAGCAGTGCAAGAACAGCCTATTACAGAAAATTGGTAAGTGGGAGTGGAGCATTGCTCTAAAGATACCTGAAGATATGGAAGCAGCTTTGAAACTGGGTAACAGGCAGAGGTTGGAAGAGTTTGGAGGACTCAGAAGGAGACAGAAAAATGAGGGAAAGTTTGGAACTTCTTAGAGACTGGTTGAATGGTTGTGACCAAAATGCTGGTAGTGGTACGGACAATGAAGTCTATGATGATGAGGTGTCAGGTGGAAATGAAGAGCTTAGTAGGAACTGGAGCAAAGGTCACCCTCATTATGCTTTAGCAAAGCATTTGGCTGCATTCTCTTCATGCTGTAGGGACCTGTGGAAGTTTGAACTTGAGAGTGATGACCTCTGGTATCTGGCAGAAGGAATGTCTAAGCAGCAAAGTGTTCAAGATGTGTCCTAGATGCTGCTAACAGCCCATGCTCAGATGTAGGAGCAAAGAAATAACTTAAAGTTGGAACTTATTTTTAAACAGGAAGCAGTACATAAAGGTTTGGAAAATTTGCAGCCTAGCCATGTGGCAAAGAAAAAGCTTTTTCAGGGGAGGAATTCAAGCAGGCTGTAGAGCAACCACTTGCTAGAGATATTTGCATAATTAAATGGATGCCAAAGTGCTGATACCCATGACATTGGAGAAAAGGCCTTCAAGGCATTTTAGAGACCTTGACAGCAGCCCCTCTCATTGTAAGCCCAGAGGCCTAGGAATAAAGAATGGTTTTGTGTGCCTGGGCCAGGCCTTGCACAGCCTCAAGACAACTGCTCCCTGCATCCCAGCCACTCAGGCTTCCAGCCTTGCTCAAAGGGACCCAGGTACAGTTCGGGCTGCTACTTCAAAGGGTGCAAGCCATAAGACTTGATGGCTTCCACATGGTATTAAGCCTGCAGGTGTACAGAAGGCAAAAATTGAGGCTTGGGAGCCTCTGCCTAGATTTCAGAGGATGTATGAGAAAGCCTGGATGTCTAGGCAGAAGCCTGCTGCAGGGATGGAGCCCTCACAGAGAATCATTATTAGGGTGGGGCCAAGGGGAAATGTGGAGTTGGAGCCCCCCAGAGTCCCCAGTGGGGCACTGCCTAATGGAGCTGTGAGAAGGGGCCTACCATCCTCCAGACCACAGAATGGTATCTTGATTGGCAGTTTGCATGCTGTACCTGGAGAAGCCACAGGCATTCAACTAAAACTTGTGAGAGCATTCCTGGGGCAACCCTGCAAAGCCACAGGGTAAAGCTGCCCAAAGCCTTGGGAGCCCACCCTTTGCAGCAGTGTGCCTTGAATGTAGAACACAGAGTCAAAAGAGATTATTTTGGAGCTTTAAGATTTAATGACTGCCCTGCTGGGTTTTGAACTTGCATGGGGCTTGTAGCCCCTTTCTTTTGGTTGATTTCTCCTTTTTGAAATGGCAGTGTTTATCCAATGCCTATATCCCCATTGTATCTTGAGAGTAAATAACTTGTTTGTGACTTTACAGCCTCATAAGTGGAAGGGACTTGCCTTGTTTCAGATGAGACTGTGGACTTTGTAGTTGATGCTGGAATGAGTTAAGACTTTGGGAGACTGTTGGGAAGGCATGAGTTTATTTTGCAGTGTGAGGAGGACATGAGATTTGGGAGGGGCCATGGGCAGAATGATATAGTTTGGATATTTGTCCCCATCCAAATCTCATCTTGAATTGTAATCTCCAGTGCTGGAGATGGGGCATAGTGGGAGGTGTTTGGGTCATGGGAGTGGATCCCTCATGGCTTGGTGCTATCTTCATGATAGTAAGTTTTCACAAAATCTGGTTATTTAAAAGCGTGTGACTTCTCCCCCCAGCTCTCTCTTGCTACTGCTCTGCCATGTGAGATGCCTACACACGCTTTGTCTTTGCTACGAGTAGAAGCTCCCTGAGGCCACCCCAGAAGCAAGTACTGGTGCCTTGCTTCCTGTATAGGCTGTAGAAATGATAGCCAATTAAACCTCATTTCTTATAAATTACCCAGTCTTAGGTGTTTCTTTATAACAATGCAAGAATGGCCTGATATGTAAGCCAAAAGAAGAGTTTTGAATTGAAGGGGATGCTAAACTGTTGTATTGAAGTTGAAGTCCAGAGAATGAGGTTCTACTTTAATCTGAGAAAGATGTGGCATGCTGTTTTACCTCTCTGGGCTTCAATCTCCTCACCTCTAAAATGCATGCTACTTTATACTTGTAGCACTTTAGGCTTTTATCTTTGTAATTCTCACATATCACTACAGACCTGGAATATTGAAAAAGTTAAAAAGAAAGCATTTGTAGCCTTATTAAATCACTGTGAGTAGTATTCCTACAAACAATAATGAATACATGTAGGAGTGGTAGTATTTCATAGCACTTTGAACTTAAATTACGGTCAACTCTCAATTTCCTTTTAAGTGATCAACCTGCAGTGACTTGCTGCCTCCTCCTGCTTCCAGGTCTCTGGCTACCAAGAGTAAGACTGCAAAAATCACAGAGGGGTGAGCGAATGATTTGCTTGCCTGTATATCTGTGCCTCTGTCACCAAGCTGTTAAATACAGTCCATTCTCAATTACCTGCCTTAAAAAGATGAATAATGGTAGAAGAATGCTAAATATATAATCTAAAATATTTATATTGGTGAGAAAATATTTTATGTTCCTTTCTCTCCCACAATAGATTGATGTATATTTTCATCTACATTTTATTTGAATTATTAGCACAGATTTTTGTTTCCTAAGCAAATACTGTTAGTGGAAGAACATAAACAGGTTAAAATATTTGTTAGATAATCTGTGTGAATAATTGAAGTTGACTGTTAATGCTTTTTGGGTCATATACAGATACTGTTATTTCTGGTTTTTTTGTTACAGTGGCCAGGTTAAAGTTGAATGGCTCCTTAAAAATTATATCCGCACAACAAATGTAGTTATAAAATTATACAGGCATAAAAGTAAATTGAAAATAATTATGTAAAACTAGTTAATATGTATAACATTCATATATCCAAAGTAATGGGGTTGAAAGATAACCTAAATATAAGTGTATTCTTCATATTCCTCTTTTAGAGGCTTCCAGCCAGATTGCATAAACTGAGCAATGTACCTGGAATGATGAAATTTATATAAAATATAAAATTGAGGATATTCTGACGCTTTAAACATATCCTGTTAAAGATGTCGGTAAGAAATACAGAAAACATTTTTTTAACCTTAATTACCTAGATTTTCAAGAATCTGGCTCCTTCAATTACTTTTCCTTTTTTTTTTATAACCCCATTGTGTTAATTTGGATTTGTAATGATTTTATTAATGTCAACCAGTATAGTTTTGATGACATGGGTTAATTTTATATATATATATATATTTTATGATCACATGGGTTAGTTAATACTGTTATGATTGAGGAAGGCATACGTCTTCCTTCAGGGAGTTTCTGTTGGGATATAGCTATATCAGTGTACAGTTAAAGGACAGTAGTATTTGAAGCACATGCCAGTTATCTTTGTAAGGGACTCTGATAGCTAGAGGAATTCAGAAAAAATGGGAGATCAGTAAGGAATGACCTAGAAGGAAGATCTCTTAGAAGTGAGGATATAATGACACTTGTAAGACCTTTGCATAAAAGAGTAGCATTCAAATAGGTAGAGCTCTGCACCAGGGTTTTAAAACTTATAACTTAATTTTTTGAATGAACATTTTCCTGGTACATTATTTAATATTTCAAGATAATGTTGAGAAAAAGTTAGGGGTAAGTTTTGTTTTCCTGTATATAAATTCCTTAACTGTTGAAGAATGATTATATTACAGACAGGCTCTTCTGGCCTTAGAAGGTACTGCTGGACTGAAAGATTTGGGGCACACTGTGAAATACTAATTGTTTGTGTGTACTTGTGACTATGAGTCTATAAATGTGTGCATTCCAGACTCAAGCATAAATAATTAGTAATATTTTTCTTCCATTGTTTTGTAGTGCATGTATCTCGCACCTTCAGTAATACTGTTTAATGGAAGGAGTATGTATGTTCAAAGGCCTTTGTAAATTTATCAAACTTATTTCTAGAAGTATGCAGTCTGGAAATAGAGGATATAAATGGGATGGGTGGTGTTTTTGTTTTGTTCTACACTAAAATCACCAGATTTTCTGATCTCAAAATTTAAACATGTAACCTGACAGTCAGAATATTTGAAATGAAGATTATCCTGAGAACCACAGAATGTTTCATTGCCAAATTCAGACACCCTACCCAGCTCTCTAGTGATTTAGGTACAGGATAAATAGTGTTTGCGGAAATTGTTGCACTATTATAGCAGCAAAACAGGACTTCAGAGATTTTAGTCATCTTGCATTGAATCCAGTGAAATTTCATGTGTTTTCTATAATGAATAGAGAATGAAGAGACATAGAAGCTATAAACAAAGAAGGTTGCCAAGTAATTTAGTTACTAAGAAGCAACAGCTTGTCAGATAAAATTGTATTTAGCTGTTTTAGCTGTGTGCACATACGTATTTTTGTCAGTAGTTTCATACTTCAAATCACATCTTAAAATAGTATTGCTAATTATTTCCATGCTTAGTGTTCGACCCTCATATACTAAAATTTTTAATTGCACTTTTTTTCCACTCATAATTCTATAATGCACTTTCTAATGTTCACCACACTACCATCACCACCACTCCCGTCCCTCAAGAAGGAAAAAAAAAGGAAAAATGAAAAACTCTGAGGGGAATGGAGTTGCAGGGAGAGACTCCAGTGGTTGGAAACACATTTTGAGGTAGGTGAGCTGTGAACTCTTAACATTTAGCCATGTGGTAGTTTCTGGATAATTAACCAGGTAGCAAGTGGAATATTGTGAAACTGTTTGTTCAGTGTATATGTTATAAGTTTTTAATCATATCTATCACATGTAGTATTAGTATAAAATTATAATAATGGATGTTTGAATACTAAGCTATTTCCTACCTTGTTTATTTAGAGTGACTTATTACTGTTAGCTATAACTTTCAGTGGGGTTTTCGAATGGCATAACAGTACAAAGCAGGTCAGATTAATTCTTATGTCATATAAGGTTTCATATGTTATATGAGAATAATTCTTACATGACCTAACAATTTGTAGTGAGTTAAATTTTAGATTGGAATAGTTTTAAAAATACTTAAACCACCTTATTTTAATAAGAACCTTGTCTTTCTTTTTTCTCATGGGAAAGTTTGTTGTTTCATGGTCATGTTTCAACATTGTTTTGAATACACAAGTATATATTATTGTTTTACCCAGCAGAATGAAAAAAGTTACATATTTGAAAGGATTCTGATTGTTCTTCATATCAAAATTAAAAGGAGATGATTAAGAGATTCGGGTAAACTGTGGCAGTTGCCTTTTGCTATGCATTGTTTCTTCTAACAGTTGCTTTGTTTTACTAAAAAACTCTACTTGATTTTTGATTCCTGGAGGAATTTTTTGCATACATCAGTAATTGTTTTTATATTGGAAAAGTACCACAGAGAAAAAGTGTAATTACCTTTAAAACAAATATATTGCTGCTAAGTGTTCACCTGGAGTGCGTGAATATGTATGAATTTTGGAAACGTATGTGCATATATAAATCTAATGTTTGTTTTTAAGAATATTTGGAAGCTACTTTAGAAATTAGTAGACCCCCCTCAAAGCAGGAATTTTCTCTGCAATATGAGACAGCTGTCATCCACCATCACTCAAACCTTCCACTCATGGGTAGGTTATTCACAATGGTTTGTTCCATTGTTGAGCAGCTACGTTTGTTAATAAAACTCTTACATTGATTTAGTAAAAAATCTAATGAAAGAATAACTTTCTGCAGTTAGTCCTAGTTCTTTTATTTGGTAAGTGTTTGCAAATAAAAGGTAGTAGATGTAATCAGGCTGGACACTGCTGTATGCTATTAAGAGACCTGGTTACCCTTCTCTTCTTATACACACGCCACTCACCAAGTATTTATTGAGTACTGGTTATGTGTCCAGCATTGTTATAATTGGTAAATGTTTAATTGTCTTTGAACACAAGAAATAGTAGCAGCAGCTTCCATATTTTGAATAATGTATATTGGGGAGTGTGTTAAAAACATTACTTAAATTCTCATTGTCTCCCTGCATACTTAGGAGAATATGCATTAATACACCTGTGTAACTGATGAGGAAAATGGGGCGATGCCTAACTAGCCCGAGGTAATATAGGTATTATGAGAGAGAGACAGGTGGGGTTCAGACCCCTTTCTTTGTTTCTGATTCTAAAACCCATGCATCTAACCCTTCACAGTCTTCCCAAAGATAGCATCACGTAGAAGATAAATCACATGGCTAGGACTAAATGAGTATTCTATGTATTGTAGTGTATTGATTTGGAATCCCCAGGAACCAGGTTATTAACTGAGATCTGAAATGTAGCCATTTCGATACAATTATTTCTAGAGCTGATTCCTGTTTTTTTTCTAACTTGAGAAAATACCAGCTATTAACTTGAGAAAAAGTTAAAATATGTTAACTTTTTCTCCTTGGCTAGGGTCATCATTATGAATATTGATTTTTGTGTTGGGGGTGGGCTGAAGACAATTTATTACTACCCTCTGTAATACTTGACTGCTCTTTTGATTCCTATATGCCTCTGCGTTACTTTTGGCTGTCACTTTGCAATGCAGTTATTATCCCTATGTTTAGTGGTGCTTTAATTATTATTATTATTATTTTTTACTTTTATTGTGCTGTAGAATGGCAACTGTAAGTGTGGACTTATGCTAATTTACATAAAATAGGATAAATAGGTTGTGATTATGAAGAATTAAGAGGCCCTACTGTGCATAAGATATGTGAATAAAGTTGGTGGTGATACATACTTTGAATTTTTATTGTCATTTTTTGGAGTGCTTACATTTGAGTACTGGTTTTCCAAATAGGTAATTGCCTCATAGCATAGTTCAAAATAGGTGAAGTATGACTTGATAGAGAGTTGGCTTGTATGTATGTCATATGGATAATAGGATTATATGAAGATAGCTAATAAGTTACAAAATATGACTAATATGGACAAAATAACATCTAATAGGGTACTGACTGCATGGTATGAAGACAGTCTAGTATTGACTAAAAGCATGGTATTGGACTCAGACAGATCTGGATTTGAATCTTGATCCTGCCTTTGAGAAGTTTTGGTCTCTGGACAAGTTGCCTTTTCTGAGCATGTTTCTTCATCTCCTTTTGAGATAACACTTATTTGAGAATTGAAGGAAATGTTTGTAAAATATTTTTTACAGTTTTAGCACATAGATATAAAGAAATAGATATTACATGTTCTTATTTGTATGGTCAATAAAAGCAAAAGAGATGAGAATGGAGAGATTGATATGAGCTGGAAAAAAATCATAGAAAGTGGAGGATTGTTTCAACCTTGGATGGGTAGAATGTAGTTAAATCTAGAGAAAATAGGGCTTGAATAAAAGCATGAAATATTTTCCTGAAAGGATCCATAAGAATATAGAATTTTATGTGGGGAGGGGACAAGAGGAGGGATAGCATTAGGAGATATACCTAATGTAAATGACGAGTTGATGGGTACACCACACCAACATGGCACATGTATACATATGTAGCAAACCTGCACGTTGTGCATATGTACCCTAGAACTTAAAGTATAATAATTTAAAAAAAAAAAAGAAATAAAACCTATTAGCACAGAAAAAAAAAAGAATATGGAATTTTAGTATTAGATTTGTAGGATCAGGGTAAGTTGTTGAGGACCTTCAGAACTACAGAGAAGACAGTAGATGTTATATAAAAATTTTCCTTTATTGAAAGCATAGATCCAAAAAGTCTGTTATAAATGTACAGTTCTGAGAATTTTGACAAATTGAACACATGAGGAATCAGAACCCAGATCAAGAAACATAATATTGCAAAACCCTGGAAGCTCCCATTCTATTTCCTTCCGGGCACTACTTCCCCAGCCAAGGAAGGCACTATCCTGACCTTTAGTGCCATAGATTAGTTCAGCCTGTTTTTGAACTTTTTAAATGAGTACATCTTTGAGTGCTCAGAGTATATACTCTTACTTATCACCGTAGATTAGTTTAGTCTGTTTTCGAACTTTATAAAATGTACTCATGCAGTAGATGTACTCTTTTCATAAAGTTCAAAAACAGGCCAAACTAATCTATGGTGATAAGTAAGAGGGTATACTCTTTTGTATCTGCCTTCTTATGTCTGATGTTATGTCTTATCACCATGTTGTACATAGTTAAAGTTATTTTAATCTAAGTCTGCTCATGTGTATCAGGTATGTTATGATATGGATGGATTCCTTAGGATTGGCAGTGGGTTTATATGAGTGGACAAAGTTTGAAGTAGTTACAGTAATTCCACCTTAATTTAAAAATTTTAAATAATCTTCTCCATTTCTCTTCTCTGTCTTCAGCCTGACCTTTTCATTGAACAGGTTTTTTTTTTTTTTTTTTTTTTTTTTTTGCAACTCCAGAGGGAGGTGTCTGTCTGTCTGATGAAATGTGGCAACCACCTTTGGTGTTGACTTAATGTGAAAAGCCAGCTTTGAGCAATGCATGAGTAGTCAGCTACGCAGAGGGACTGCAACCTGGGACTGGGCCAGGAAGCAGGGTGCAGGTGGAGAGGCAGGGACTGGGCCATAATATATCTAGATAGGTGAATTTTTATTTTTGAATGACTGTTAAATGAAAAATAATCAAATTACTTATAAAGACTTCAAAACTACAGATTAGAAAGTTGAAAAAGTTAGAATTGCAATCTAGTAGAAGTTTTGTGTTGACCTAATTATGTTTCTGGGATGATTACCAAAATCAATTTAGTATTTCTACAGAGAAAAAGGGAAGATGATAAACATTGTTTGGTCCTCAGTTCGACAGTATGCTCACGTGAAAATATCAATATTTGTTAATATGTTAGATTTACAACATGCAGTTGTAATTGTGCATCAAAGTTGAAAAGTTGTTAGAATACAAAATAGATGCTTCTATGTGAAACAGCATACATATATAAATATCTTTTCTGATTCTCTATTTTAAGAGCTCAAAATGAACCATTAGAACTGTGTTGTACGACTCCAGGTTTCACATAAGAGAGAAGTCATAAAGTAATGTCCTGGATTTTCTAATAGATATGTTAGAACTTTATTAGACTGAGAGTATCTAACATCCCATTGATACTTAACAACCTATCTCTGTGTGATTGTTTCTCTTTCTACCTTTGTTTTTCTCAGTTTCTCTCATTGCTTTCTGTTTCTATTTTGCTATTTCTAGCCTTTCTTCAGACAGCCCTTTAAATAGAACATGCTATATAGATGAATTATATTTTTCTTTTGTTGTACTTCATACTTTTTTATGTTCCCTGATTTAAAGTAAGTTTTAATATTTAGATGTTTTTGTTGTTTTCAGTGATTTTTCCCCCTAAGAAATAGTGATGTGAGAGTTGGAATAGGAAAAGATTCCTTTTCTTTTGGTGCTTGTCTTCGAGAAATTTAAACTAAGTGTTTTGTAGGAAATCGATTAAATATCTGACAGCAACTTGGCAACGTGTGTTGTTTAGCATAGACTTTTAAAATAAAGAAAATTTTTACTTATTTCAGTATGCAAAAGCACTAAGTAAATATGAAAGTGAAACAAAAATACTGAAGCGTAGAAGGTGAAGTTTCTGATGAAGTACATTTTCTAAATGCTGATAAATATTAGTATTAATTTATTTTAAATACTTGTGTATTAAATTTTTATGCATATACTCTTTGGAAGTGTGGAAAACAATGAGTTGGGAATTTCCTGAAGATGGGCACACTTAGTATAACTTTGACAGATCCTTGCTGACTCTGAGTCTGGACTATTTAGTTCACTAAGCAGATTTAAACTGAGTGTAGATTATTAGCTACCAAAAGAATACTTGTTTTTAGTGGTGAATTTTAAGTGATTGCTTGATTCTATTAAGAGTGATATAATGCAGTAAATGTATATTTTTAACCAGGATTGTACTATTTATTGCTCTTATATACACCAACACATCATTTTCCTTTTTCCAACCATTTTAAATGACTTTCCATAGAATAAAGCTGAAGTAGTGCAGTAACCTGATGAGTGTTCCACCTGATCTGAACTTTGTCTAAAGTGATATTTTGATTATTAAAATATTACTAAATGTAGTTTATGGAGTGATGGATTAATTTAGCAGGCAGCCCAGAAATTATATACTTATTAAGTAGTTGTCGTTTTCTTTTAAGCATTCTTGCAAGGGACAGGATCAGTGGAACCAACATCATTGGTTCCATTGATGTTGCTATTGTTCAAAACATTTTAACATTCTACTAGTGAAGATTGCTAAAGTTTGTAAGGCCTTTATATTTATCCTTTATATTATTAGTCCTTCAAATTGCCGTTTGGTTTGTCCTTTGAGGATGAATTGGGGTTTGGGAAATGCAGATATAATCGGGCTCAAATTTGGGAAGTTATTAATTCATTAATTTATTCACTCATGTATTGGAAAATAATACATTAAGCACCTGCTCTTTTCTCAGCACTGTTTTACATACTGGAAGGTGGTATTTGCAGGGTAGATAATTAGTTTTAAATAAATTACCACTGTATGCAGTACTGCTATTGTAATCTAGTCCCTGACTACCTCTACTACCATTCTCATTTCCTAACTCTCCCCTGATTCACTGTGTTTAGTGAAATAATTTCTGTGCTGGTCATTCCTAATCATATTTTCTTTGACCCAAATTTGTACTTTATCATATTCTTTATGGATTGTTTTTCCTCCAATATTTGTATTACTTACTCCCTCACTCTGTTTAACTCTGTTCAAATGTCACCTTATCATCAGTGAGGCCTTCTCTGATCACTCTATCTGAAGTAGCTCCTCTCTCTGTCACTTGTCTTTTTTTTTTTTTTTTTGAGGCGGAGTCTCGCTCTGTCGCCCGGACTGGAGTGCAGTGGCCGGATCTCAGCTCACTGCAATCTCCGCCTCCCGGGTTTACGCCATTCTCCTGCCTCAGCCTCCGGAGTAGCTGGGACTACAGGCGCCCGCCACCTCGCCCGGCTAGTTTTTGTATTTTTAGTAGAGACGGGGTTTCACCGTGTTAGCCAGGATGGTCTCGATCTCCTGACCTCGTGATCCGCCCGTCTCGGCCTCCCAAAGTGCTGGGATTACAGGCTTGAGCCACCGCGCCCGGCTTTTTTTTTTTTAATGCCTTTTCTTTTTTGAGACAGGGTCTTGCTTTGTCACCCAGGCTGGAGGGCAGTGGCACAATCATGGCCCACCGCAGCCTCGACCTCCCAGACTCGAGTGATCCTCTCACTTCAGCACCCCCAGGTAGTTGGGAATACAGGCACATGCCAACAAGCCTGACAAATTTTTTTGATATTTTTTGTAGAGACACGGTTCTGCCACATTGCCCAGGCTTGTCTTGAATCCTGGACTCAAGTGATCCCTCTGTCTTGTCCCCCAAAATGCTGGGATTGCGGGTATGAGCCACTGTGCCTGGCATTATTTAATAATGCTTTTTCTTTCATAGCATTTGTCACTACTGACATTATGGTATATATTTCTTATCTCCCTGGAATGTAAGTTTTGTGAGGAGACAAGTACTTTGTTTTGTTCACCATTGCATCCTTGGTGCTTAGAACAAGCCCTGGGACATAGTAAGTGCTGGATAAATATTTGTTGACTGAATAATTGACTATTAAATTTGTGTTTTAGCTTGAGGGCTCCAGACCAGTTTTGCTGCTTACTCAACATCATAACCATGTAGTCAAGTACATCAAACTTAATATCTTTCAAACTGGCTAATTATCTCATTATTCTAAAAATCTTTCTTGGTTAAAAGAAGTACTTTAATTGGGCCAAAGAAGACACCCAGGAGACATCTTAACCTCGTTCCTTGTCCTTATTCCACGTATCTAATCTGAGACCAGATGGTAATGATTTTCTCTCTGAAATACTTGCAAATCTGTTTTTTCCCTTTCTGTTGCCGTGCCTTTATTCAGGCCCTTATTATCTTTCCCGATGATTCTATTGACTTCGTAACTACTCTGCCTATTCTAGTTTTGTTCTTTGCCAATCTGTTCTCTTCTCTGTAACCAACAAAGTTTTCCAAAAAGTCAGTCTTCCCTCGCAGAGTTGAACATCTTCTTCATTTGGGCTTTTATAATATATTGTATTTTAACTTTCTTATAATTGGTATAATTTTATTCACATGTCTGCCTCTGTATCACAGTAGACAAATATTTGTGGACCTTTACTGTGTACTGGGTACTGATTCAGCAGTGAAAAAAAATATATTGAGTCCCTACCTTTGAGGGACCTATAGTCTGGTGGTGAGAACACAGACAGTAAACACGTGAATGCAGAATTTTAGGTACTGATAAATGCTCTTAATAGTGTAAAATCAGGTATGTGAAAAAGAGTGATGGCCAGGGGGGTTGTCAGAGAAAGCTTCTCTTAAGTAGTAATGTTTAGTTGATACTGACTAATAAGGAGGCACCATGTAAAGGAGGAAAGTCTTCCAAGTAGAAGGAAAAACTAGCCAAAAAAATGTGACTATCGAAGAGACCGGAAAGAACCAGTATGGCTAGTGCTTGATGAATGAGAGAGAGAGTATAGGAATATGAGATTAGGAGAGAGAGGGAGACAAGTAATAACTTGGAGAAGGTGGTACAACTGCAAAGGGAAATCATTAGAGGGTTTTAGGCAGGAGTGTGATATGGTGAGATAATTTCGAAAAATCACTCTGCCGCTTGGACAACAGACTGTAGCCCTTGGAGCAGGCACTCCATAGCACATGTCATTAAATCAATATTAACTGAATTAGTAAGTGAATGAATTAATTCTTTCATTCTTGTTACAAGACAGGCAAGATTATTCCATTTGAATAACTTGAAACTGAAGTAGTGTATTGTTTTTCAAGACGAGGTAGCAAAACCAAACATTATGGAAATGATAGTGGTATTAATAGATTTCCTGTTAAGCGATGTACGTATAACCCTAATTAATATTTTTGAGTTATCAAGTAATGCCTGATTACTAATTTTAACAACAATTCTTTTCACTGTGGGTGGAAATGCTGTATTTAATGGGTATATAACAGAGTATTCTGCCAGTTTTTGTGAAGGTTGAGGTTACAAGATAATCAGACCTTGCTCTTCAGGAACCTCCAATTAGTCACATGTTATTCAAAAAATGTAGACTGAATGGATGATTGAGCTAGACTGACAAATCAAGAGGCCCAGAAGGGACTTCTTAGCCTTATATAATCTTTGTAAAAGATTATTCTGTTCATTTGATCTACTTTCATGCTGCTGTTGCAGTTAGGTGCTTTCATTTAGATGTTGAATCTATCCTTGGGAATATGGAGAAGTACTGAAAATAGCAGAATGAGTGAAGTTAACTTTAATTTCAAATAAATTTTCATTCTAGATACGAGCTCTCCCCTTCCTCTCATTTATGTCAGTCTTTCCCCTTATTCAACTGTAACTGCCACTGTTGTCCCACCCATCCAGCACCAAGATATGTGGGCAGTGAGTGCTTTGGAAACAATCATTTTTTCTTGGAGCTGAATCAGAATGGCTTATAGGCAGATTTGGGGGACCTTCTTGTCTTTCATTTCACAGCTTTTATTCATATGTTCTTTGTACTTTTTTTTTTAAGTGAATGTGATCCCTGCAGTCTGTTCTTTAGCATCTAGATTTTCAGCCAGTTGTTAAAATTAAAACCCTTTTTAACCCCTTTTCTCTTCACTTCTCTTCTCTTCTCTTCTCTTCTCTTCTCTTCTCTTCTCTTCTCTCTTTTCTCTTTTCTTTTGTTTTCTTTTCTTTCTTTGAGACAGAATCTTACACTGTCGCCCAGGCTGGAGTGCAGTGGCATGATCTCTACACACTACAACCTCCGCCTCCCAGGTTCAAGTGATTCTCCTGCCTCAGCCTTCCGAGTAGCTGGGATTACAGGCACCCGCCGCCATGCTCAGCTCATTTTTTGTATTTTAAGTGGAAACAGGGTTTCACCATGTTGGCTAGTCTGGTCTTAAACTCCTGACCTAGTGATCCACCCAGTTCGTCCTCCCAAAGTGCTGGGATTACAGGCGTGAGCCACTGCGCCCGACCCCTGTTCTTGCTTTCTAATACTGTGGATTTAATAAATATTTATTTAACAAATATTTTATTTATTTTTGTGCTAGGCACTGTGCTAGATCTTAAATATTTTTTAAAGAGGCTATAGCATGAGCGTGTGTGTCTTTGTTAAAATAAAATCATGGTTCGCGGTTGGCAGATGCATGAGAGCCGCTGTGGTGGAGATTGCTCAGCAATCACCACACTCTTTCCTCTGAGTGAGACTTGAGGGTTCATAATCCTCAGGGTAGTATTCCTGGAAGCACGAGGGCCGACACTAGAGTTTAAACCTGATTTGCCATAACAGGTATAATTGAAGAATGTCTGTTTTGGTTTGTTGACTGAGGGATATTTTGCACTTTCAGCAAATAGAGAAGGAGTATTTAGCTACTTATTTAATTGTGTTATTTTTTACTGTTAGCATTTTCCAGAGAAAGTGTTATTGGTTAGGTGCATCAGGGGCATTGAAATAACCTAAAATAAATTGGAGAAAAACTATGAAAAAATTTGCCTAGTGATTTGTCTTTTTTAAAAAATCGGTTCATGAAAGTGTTTGGATGTAATCTAATCAGTTGAATACTCTTACAAATGTAATTGCTGAAAGTAGCATGGATGTGATTCTTAACTGATACTGTTATTTATTTGATATTTATCCCTTAGTCTGAGCAGGACATTCTTAGTAAGCCAAACTTTGCACTAGAGAATGGCTTTTTGGGTTCAGAAATAGTGTAGGTGAAGATCATTGGTGTGGAATTGTAAAATAGAAGCCAAGTAAGCAGAGTTTAGAGTTTAGAACTAGAAGAAACTTATAGAGATCACTTAATTTTGAAAGACTTTTAACAAAAGAAGGCGGCTCTCTATGCACGAAAGGTAGTTTCCATTGTCAGTGTACTTTCAGGAGACTGACAGTATTAAGAGGACTAGTTAAACTAGTCCTGCATTATATAATTTCTCTGCATTATATAATTCTGTGTGGAATTACTGGTTATATGCCATATATATATATAAACTGAGTTAAACTAGTCAGTAATCTTCCCCAGGATCCCCACTGGTTTTATTTTATGTGT
The DNA here is from genome assembly GCF_000951035.1 of Colobus angolensis palliatus. Taxonomy (NCBI): domain Eukaryota; kingdom Metazoa; phylum Chordata; class Mammalia; order Primates; family Cercopithecidae; genus Colobus; species Colobus angolensis. The sequence continues at coordinate 4,587,688 of NW_012115489.1, read as the reverse complement.
ACCTACATAAAATACGAACTGCAAATTATGGGAAACCTTGTTATTTTAGATCTTATTGGTAATTTGTACAGGTCTGGATCAACTACAGTTTGCCTTTGTGATACTGTAAAAAGTTTTTTTTATGTAGATAACCCTAGACTTATGATGGGATTACATCCTTATAAACTCCCTAAACTCATTGTAAGTGAAAAATGAGTATTTGTAGACACCATGGGTTGCAAAAACAATATCCAAAAAATGCTAATGACTGGGTACACTGTAGAGGGTTGGTTCTTTCTGTTGCCCCGGTTGGATTGCAGTGGCAGGATCATAGCTCACTGTAACCTCAAACTCCTGGGCTCAAGGGATCCTCCTGTCTCAGCCTTCTAAGTAGCTAGGACTATGCACACACACCACCACGCCCAGCTAATTTTTAAATTTTTTTTTTGTAGAGATGGATGTCTTGGTGTTAGCCAGGCTGGTCTTGAATTCTTGTTCTCAAGCAGTCCACCCACATTAGCATCCCGAAGTGCTGGGATTACAGGTGTGAGCCACCACGCATGGCCTGTTTACCCTTGCGATCATGTGGCTGACTGAGATCTTGACTCACTACTTCTGCCCAGCATTATGAAGGAGTATCCTACCACATACTGCTGCTCAGGAAAATATCAAAATTCAGAATTCAAAGTACGGTTTCTATTGAATGCATGTTGCTTTGCAACATCTTAAAGTAAGAAGATTTTAAGTTGAACCATCATGAGTTGGTGACTGTTTATGTATTAATTTTAAGCTATTTTAGAAAATTACCATATCACTCCTTTTTTGAAAATATACATTCCTGATTATTACTGTGAAATGAAAACTGAGTTTGTAGAAGGGATAATCGAAAATCACATTCTTTTTTTTTTTTTTGAGACAGTCTCACTCCATTGCCCAGTATGGAGTGCAATGGCGCGATCTCGGCTCACTGCAACCTCCGCCTCCTTGGTTCAAGCGATTCTCCTGCCTCCAAGCAGCTGGGATTACAGGCACCCGCCACCATGCCCAGCTAATTTTTTTATTTTTATTTTTAGTAGAGATGGGATTTCTCCATATTGGCCAGCCTGGTCTCCAACTCCTGACCTCAGGTGATCCACCTGCCTCGGCCTCCCAAAGTGCTGGGATTACAGGCGTGAGCCACCGTGCCCAGCCAGAATTCATGTTCTTGCTCCATAATTTGCAACCAAATACCAGATGTGCTGTCAAGTTTTCGGAGCCTAACTTTTTTTATTTGTAAAAAGGGATACAATATTGTACATCTTACAAGGTCATTATGAGTATTAAGTGAGAAAATGATTTGTTTACAGACCCCAGCATATGTCTGGCAAATGCTAAGGTGAAAACTCTAAGAACAAGTGTTAATAAACAAATAACAGTTATTTATCCATTCTTTTGGTCATGGACATTTGTGTTATTTGTAGTTTCTTGCTATTATATACAGTGATTTTATGTATAGTCTTGTATATGAATCCTGCTACTTATATGTAAGTTTCTCTGCATTATATAATTTAGTGTGAAATTACTGGCTATATGCCGCATATATATATATGTATGTATGTATGTATGGTGAGAGAGAAAGATTATCCATCTATATGTCTTTATTCTGACAGTGATAATATATAGGAGTTGTTGATTCATACTTTTGTCAACCCTTGGGATTATCAGACATTAAAAATATTTCATTATGAAAAATTTCAAACATACACATAATTTGAGAACAAAGTATAATGAGCCCTCATGTATTCTTTACCTTCAACCATTATAAACATATTGTACAATCTTACTTCATTTGTATATTCTCCCACTTCCCTCATGATTCATTTTGAAGCAAATCCAAGATATATATTATTTCATTGCAGATCATCAGTGTGTATTTCTAAGGGTTAAGGACTTTTAAAATACATAACCACAATGACGTTAACACAACTGAGTAAATTAACAGTAAGCCCTTTGTAGGTCAGGCATGGTGGCTCACTTCTGTAATCCAGCACTTTGAGAGGCCGAGGTGGGTGGATTGCCTGGGCTCAGGAGTTTGAGACCTGCCTGGGTAACATAGTGAAACCTTGTCCCTACAAAAATACAGAAAATTAGCCAAACATGGCAGTGTGCTCCTGTAGTCTCAGCTACTTGGGAAGTTGAGGCAGGAGAATTGCTTGAACCCAGTAGGTGGAGGTTACAGTGAGCCAAGATCGCATCACTGCACTCCAGCCTGGGTGACAGAGACCCTGTCTCAGGAAAAAAAAAAAAAAAAAAAAAAAAACAGCAGTAAGTTCAGTAAGTTCTTTGTATTATCTAATACTCAGTCAATGCTCAAATTTTCCTGATTGTTTTACAGATACTTGGAGTACTTTGAGTAATGATTCATACAAGGTCAGCACACTATATATGTATACACACATATATATATGTGTACTATATATGTGAAAAAGCAAGTTTCACATAAGCATACTATATACACACTATATATGCTATATATAGCATATATACTGTATGCACACACTATATATGCTATATATAGCATATATACTATACGCACACACTATGCTATATATATACTGTACGCACACACTATATGCGATATATATATACTGTACGCACACACTATATATGCTATATATAGCATATATACTGTATGCACACACTATGCTATATATAGCATATATACTGTACACACACACTATGCTATATATAGCATATATACTGTACGCACACACTATGCTATATATAGCATATATACTGTACACACACACTGCTATATATAGCATATATACTGTATGCACACACTATGCTATATATATGCTATATACACACTATATACACTATACACTATATATACTGTATATATATATACTATATATATATGTGAAAAAGCAAGTTGTTCATCTGGGTCACCTTCCTTTTGGGTAATCTGTTTTTCTGTCTATATTTCTTTCAAACATTTTGTTTCAAACATTTCTTTCAAACAGTTTGAATAAAATGTGTTTAGATGGTTATTTATTCTGCCTTGGGATTTATTGGGCATCGTGATTCTAAATATTTCAAGTCTGAGTAATTCCAGAAAAGTGTCAGTCGTTGTGTTTTTGAGTATTGCGTTTTCCCCGTTTTGTCTTGTTACCTCCTTTATGAACTCTCATTAAATGTATGTTAGGCTTTCTCATTATCTTTCTTGGTTGTTAAACTTCTTTATGTGTTTCATCTCCTTTTTTCTGAGAAGCTAAGTTCTGTATAATACCTTCAGCTAAGTCTTTTGTTCATTAATTCTTTTGCTAGCAGTGTTTATGCTATTCATCCCTTCCACTGACTTATTTCAGTTACGATATTTTTATTTCAAGAAGTTCTACTTGGACTGCCCTCCCTCCCTGCCTGCCTTTCTTCCTTCCTTCCTTCCTATTCTGTCATGGATCTTTTCGATATCTTTGTTTTTTTTTTTTTTTTGAATGCTCTCTTGAGTGTTCTTCTCACTTCTTTTTTTCCTTTAAGCCAGAGGTTTGCAAATTATGGCTTGCAAATCTGGCTTGCTATTGCATATGTAAATAACATTTTATTGGCACATGGCTATGCTTATTTGTTTTAAGTTTTATCTGTGGCTGCTTTGGTGCCATTGTTGTGGAGTTATGTAGTTGAAACAGAGTCTGTGTGACCTTTAAAGCTTCAAGTGTTTACTGTATGACTCTTTATGAACAAGTTTGCCAGCTCCCCTGTTTTAGATATATAAAACATAATTATTATTTCATTGAATAATTCTGATTTTTAGTCTTTTTATATCTTTTTTTCTGGTTTCTATTTATAATGGCTTATTTTGCTCTTTACTTGTATGTTCTTGGTTTTTGGTTATGCCCTATATTTGTTAGGTTACCCAGGCTAAGTAAGGGTGGTTATCTGGTTGGACTGGTGGTTGAGTTTGCTTCTGCCTGCTGCCTGGGAGCATTGTAGACCAAGGGCTACTTTAAATTCAGGTTCTCACCTTGGTGTTTTTTTCCCTTAACCATGCAAGAGTACATTTATATTCCAAAGTCACATGTGGTGGCTTCAGAGTCTCAGCAGAGTCTCTTTTGTTTGTTTTGTTTAGTTACCCAGAACTGCTTTTCTTTGTTGTTTATCTCTGTTGGATGTTCTTTTAATTTACCTTTTTTCTTAGGATGTAGACTTTTTTAAAGTCTAACTTTATGCATAATGGAGTCCTTGTCTTGCATTGACTCAAGGGTTAGCCTGCAGTCCTCATGGCCTGCTCTTAAGCTTTGGGAATAAGATTTTATGTGGGTTCTCTAAAGCAGAGCTTCTGAAATTTAATGCTTTGTTGGAAGTCCCAGACACCATCCTTAGATTCAGTGATTCACTAGAACTCATTATGGCAAAAAGATATGACACAAAATCAGCAAAGGGAAAAGATACATGGGGCAAAGTCTGGGGAAACCAGCACAAGCATCTAGAATCTTCCCAGCAGAGTCACACAGGACTTGCTAGTTCCCTCCAGTTGTGAATTGTGACAACCCATGAAATGTTGTCAACCAGGGAATCTCGTTAGAGACTCAGTGCCCAGGGTTTTTATTTGAGGAATTGCCAAGTAGGTAGCCTCTACCTGGCAGATAACAAAATTCCAAACTTGCAGAACAAAAACAAGTATTTCATATAAAACATACTGTTTGTATAAACAGTTTAGGTCCAGTGAGCCACCTTACCAGTTTAGAGAACCTCCCAAAATTTAAGTTCCTGTATGCCAGCTGAGGGTCAACCTTGTAAGCAGGCCTTTTTAAAGATAAGCAGTTAGGCCTGCTAGATTAACTTTTCTTCCTGCACAAATACACAGTTGACCACCTGGGGATTTTGCCATAATGAAGAGTCCAGTTCAGTAGGCCTAGAAGGGCTCAAGATTTTACATTTATGATATGCTTGCAGGTCGTACCTATGTTGATTGTCCACAGCTACACTTTGGTAGCCAGGTAGTTGTTCTTAGGGCCAGGAACCCTTCTTTTCATTAATGTTTTTATCCTAAATGGCCAAAGTCTTTTATTCTGAATTAGTGGGAAAGTTCTTTGTTGTGGTTAAATTCTTTGTGTTGACAAACTATTTCTGGGGCAGTATGGTTTACTTTTTGTTAAACTTTTTCTAACTTAAGATCTAAATTTATACATCACTACATATTTTGTGTCTTGGAAGAATGGAAAAAGTAACAGTTTCAATAACTTAGTTGTAGAAAAGAGTGCAATATTTTCACTTTGGTAGTGTTAATTATATAGGTCCATAGTCTCTTCTCCACAACTTTGAAAACCTAAAATCTCTGAGAATGGAAGCTTTTTCCGTAAATAACCTGACCTGTTAAAACTGACCTGACCTAAACTCGTTTCATATAACAAAGCCTGACTGAAATTTGTCTTCTTAAATTATCTCAGTGTGTCTAGTCATATGTTTTTCCTAAAAGAAATAATAGTTTTTGAATGGGTAATGTTGTACAAAACACTGATTCTGTGTAAAAACAGGATACCATTATAATGTAGTCTATGTAAGAGGTTACTAAGATACATGAACTAAAGCAGGGGTTCCCAAACCCCTGGCTGTCTACCGGTACTAGTCCATGGCCTGTTAGGAACAGGGCCACATAGCAGGAGGTGAGCAGCGGGCAAGAATGCATTGCCACCTGCTCTGTCTTCTGTCAGATCAGTGATGGCATTCGATTCTCACAGGAGCTTGAACCCTATTGTGAACTGTCCAAGGGATCTAGGTTGTGCCCTCCTTATGAGAATCTAATGTCTGATGATCTGAGGTGGAACAATTTCATCTGAAACCACCTCCCCCCCACACTTGACCCATGTCCATTGAAAAACTGTCTTCCACAGAACCGGTCCCTGGTGCCAAAAAGTTTGGGGACTACTGTTGTAAAGTGTCTCAGTGATACCTGATGACTACCTGGATATAAGTAGATTCCATGGAGTCCATATTACTATTTTCAATAGTAATATTATTTGAAGATGTAATTTTTTTAAAGTTTTTTTAGGATGAATTAATTTTTTGGTTATAGGACATGCTAAATTTGAGGTGGACATACCACAAAACATACAGACTGAGGTGCGTGGCTTTTAATCATAGATAAAGTTTAGAATTGAACTTTTGAGGCATTGTTGACTTAAAGGGTAAAATTGAATTTGTTGGAGTTGATGAAGACAGTGAAAACAGAAACCTGAGGAAAAGGAGATAGTACTTAAGGTAATTTTTGTTGTCTTTGTTGTTGTTTACATTTAAAACATTTTTTTTTCCTGGCAACCTTCATTTAACTTAAAACTTTAGGTAATGGAACAGGAGGAGGGAATACAGATCTTTAAACCAAGACAAAAGGAGCAGTGAGGGATAGGTATGAAAAGGACTGAGACAGTGTAGTTCCAGAAACCACAGGAAATAAGGTGGATTTGGTTAGCATGGGTCAGTAGTGTGATGGAAAAGTCAAAAAGTTTGAAAAACTGAGCGAAAAACTTTGAATTGGGCAAATGGTAAGCTTGAGGAGGACAGCTTAATTTGAATGATGCCCTTAAATACCAAGCTGATGAAGTTTAGGAGATGATGAGGTAAGAATAAATTCAGTTGCGTCTCAGATTTGGCAAAAAAAAAAAAAGAAGTAATGTTTCAAAGATAGGAAACAATGGACAAAGCATTTCTTCGTCATCGTCGTCTTTTTTTTTTTTTTTTTTTAATTTTGTTTTTAGAGACAGGGTCTTGTTCTGTTACCCAGACTGGAGTGCAGTGGCACCATCATAGTTCACTGTAGCTTCAGCCACCTGGGCTCAAGTGATCTTCCCGTCTCAGTCTCCTGAGTAGCTGGGATGACAGGCACACACCACCATGCCCAGCTGGTTTTTTTGTTGTTTGTTTTTTGTTTTTTTTTTCCCCTAATTTTTGTAGAGACAGAAGTCTTACAGTGCTCTTGTGCTGGTCTTGAACTCCTGGCCTCAAGAAATCTTCCCAACTTGGCCTGCCAAAGTTTTGGGATTACGTGCATGAGCCTCTGCACCTGGCCAGCATTTATTTATTTATTTATTTTTAAAGACAGAGCTAGTGAAAGATACTGAAGATACATGAAGAATAGTGAATAATGTTAAAAATACTGGAATAAGATAAGATGTGGAATCAATACAAATGGAAAGATTAGAAAATAATACGGTAACAACATTTTTCAGGTTGCTAATCCATACTCAAATCTAGTGTTCTGCAGCCAAGGTGTATTTATACCTTTGCCCTCCATTATTACTTTCTAAGAAGGTAAGTGCTTTTAACTACTACCTTCATAGAAGTCACCTGTCTGACAAATGATCTGAACTGTAGGCATGTTTCATAGAGAAAAGCAGAAGCCTGAAAGTAGCTGTGCATGAAAATATACAACTGACTTCTAAATAATTCTGCTAGACTGGATATATATCAAAATTAATGTCTCAGCCTTTAGGCACAGCTGTTCCATTCTTTCACAGGGTTTATTTACATAGTGCATTGTTTCAAAGACAAACCGATTTTTTTTCTCTTGTAATAAAGGATTCCTAATTAGAGGACTGTGGAAGCCTAATGATTTTACAAGTATCTTTGTAAAATATAACAGACTAAGACATATAAATTATAGCAGAACATGCAGTAATGTTTAATAACTGCTTTTAGTTATTTTTACTGTCTTAGAAAAGGTTGTTCAAGTTGCAGACTGCATTTTTCAGTCTATAATGAAATTATTTCATATCTTGTTGCTCAGAGTTTTCCTGCTTTTCTGCAGGAAAATAACTTTAAAATGTTAGGAAAACATTTCTTAGACTGATAGTCATTTCCATAGACTGGTGAAGACCTTTTGAATTCTTTGTATATACTCATACATACTTTGTGTACAAAGTAAAAGTGCTTTGTGAATTTGGTTCAGTTGTCTACCACAAATTATCTTTTAACAAGTGTTATGAGCCCAAGTACTCAATTCTAATTTTACTATGAAAAAGGGAAAGAGATGAAGTCTCAGAAAGCACTTAGTGCCCTTTTGCCATTGAGCAGGTCTTACCCATTTTCTCCTTCAAACATCTGTGCCAGAAAATCTTTATAAATTCACTAATTATCTACCATGTAAAAATAGACAAGGATGAAATGATTAAAAGATTAGGTAAGGTGAATGGTTAGGCTTTAGTTCTTTATCTAGCAAGTGCAACCTGGCAACATGATTTTTAGCACTGTGTGAATATAATGCTTGAGAGGGTGGAATAGAAAATGATCAGAATGTGGTTTTCTGAAGGTACACAGCAGGCTTAAATTTTTATTTGCCTTTTTCTTTTTGTTTTCCTATGCATTGCCATTTAAAAAATTTTGTATGTGACACATTTGGGTAAATGCTATTGCATTGTTAATTATATTTAAATAGGTTTGTTCTTAGAAAGTTCTTACCTTTTCAAAGCAATAGAAATAAGTTTGGTTAGGGTTTTTGGAAAATTATATTATTTCATATCTTGTTGCTCAGAGTTTGGGAAGTAGATACATTTTGAAGCAATGTGATCTTTTTTATTCCCTCTTTTATGTATGTCCATATTATAATTATCATTATTATAACTAATCATAAGATAGTAAGTCCCTTGTCAATTCTTACATTTTTAGAATTCACAGGTGTGTCCTAGAGGCTTATTCTGTTATAAATGCCAGATTGTTAAAAGTCAATTTAAGAAGCATGGTCTTGTTTACTATAAAAGGACAATAAATATAGTCTTTAATATCTGGCAAAATAACAAATTTTTTTTCATTCTTTTAAACTATTTATTGAATAGACAGACATGAATTTATTATACATGTTTGCTCAATAAATCTTTGACAGATTGACACCTGTGAAACCAGCACCCAGATCAAGAAACAGAACTTGGTATATTTTAAACATTTTTAAACATTTTGGTTTTAATTGACACATAATAATTACATATTTATAGGGTACAGTGTGATATTTTGATATGTGTATACATTGTGTAAAAGTCAAATCAGGGTATTTAGCATATCCATTAATGGATTAATCAGTTTTCTGTCGCTTATAAAAGAATACCTGAAATTGGGTAATGTATAAGAAAAGAAATTTAGTTCTTGCCATTACGAAGGCTGAGAAGTCCAAGGTTGAGGGACTGCTATATGATGACACCTTATTGCTGTCATTGAAGAGTCGCAGGGTGGCACAGGTTATCACATGGCAAGGGGGCTGAGTGTGCTAATGTGCTAGCTCAAGTCTCTTCTCTTCTTATAAAGCCACCAGTTCTTCTCCTGTGATAACTCATATTCATGAGGACAGAGCCATCATGATCCAGTCACCTCTTTAAGGCCCCACCTCTCAATACAGCCCAATTTCACTGGGCATGAAATTTCAACATGAGCTTTGGAGGGAACATTCAGACCATAGCAGTCACCTCATACATTTATCATTTCTTTGTGGTGAGAACGTTCAAAATCCTTTCTCCTAGTTATTTTGAAATATGCAATACTGTTAATCATAGTCACCCTACTGCACAAGAGAATACCAGAACTTATTCCTCCTAACTGTAACTTTGTACCCATTGTCCAGTCTTTCTCTATTTCCCCTCTACCCTCCACTATTCTACTCTGTACTTCTATGAGATCAGCTTCTTTAGATTCCACGTATGAGAGATTGTGTGGTGTTTGTCTTTCTGTGCCTGGTCTATTTCACTTAAGATCATGTCCTCCTGGTTCGTCCATGTTGCTGCAAATGGTAAGATTTTATTTTTTTAATGGCTGAGTAGTAGTCCATTGTGCATATATACCACACTTAAAAATTTCATTTATCTGTTGAAGGACAATTAGGTTGCTTCTATATCTTGGCTATTATGAATAGTGCTGCAATAAATATGCTATCTCTTTGGTTTATTGATTCTCTTTGATATGCTGATTTATTTTCCTTTGGCTATATATATATATACTCCTAGTAGTGGAATTGCTGGATCATCCATATGGCAATTCTATTTTTAGTTTTTTGAGGCACCTCTATACTATTTTCTATAATGGTTGTACTTACTAATAGACATTCTCACCAACAGTATATGAATTCCCCTTTTTCCATGTTTGTTACTTTTTGTCTTTTTCTTCAGAGACAGGGTCTTGCTCTGTCACCCAGGCTAGAGTACAGTGGTGTGTTCATGGCTCCCTGCATTTTTTTTTTCTTTTTGATAATAGCCTAATTTAGGTGAGAAGAAACCAGAACCCAGATCAAGAAACAGAATTTGGTATATTTTAAAGTTTCTGTGTATTTATTACTGAATAGTAAGTTCATTTATTCAACAGATACTTTTTGAGTGTGGTTACTGTTTCCAACCATTTTTTAGGTATTTGGATGACATCACATTGGTGAAATAAAGCAGAATTATGGTATAGGGAGATGAACATCAAATAATTATACCATTAAGTGCATAATTATGAACCGTACACTGTCCTGTGGAAGGTACACTGTCCTGTGCAAGGCAGTACAACTAGGTAGTCTGTATTGTATTATATATTGAGGAATAAAAGGTAGACTTTGGAATCATACTGCTTAAGTTCAGATCTCATTGCCACATCTGGTATTAGTGTGACTTCTAGGCAAGTGAACTATGTCTCTAAGCCTCACTTACTAACAGGGGGACAGTAATAATAGTACCTACCTTATATGATTGGTGTGGAAATTAAAAGAGATTATTCATGCAAAAATATTAGCACAATAGTATTCTGTGTGTGTATAGGTTCTCTGTGTGTATAGTGTTAGTGATTATTATTTTTGTGTCAGTGGTGTTGTTTTATATTGTAACATTTGAAGGTGATAAAAATATTTCATGGAGTAGGTTCTAGTCTTAGATTTCAGATTAAATAACCCAAAGAGATATCAGAATCTAGTTGCATTGCATTCTGGCAGCTCTTATAGCATGTTTCATATTTTAGTGTGCATAAGAATCACTGGGCTACTTTCTATAAATGCAGATTACTGTGGGCAGCTTTCTAGGCACACTTGACCCTGGAATAGGTATTTCTATGATAATCTACATATTTTTTAAGAACATAGGCTTGAAAACTGATAGCCTATAAATGTGGTTTAAAATAATTTTTAATTAAACATATTAAATTTTTTTAAAAAAAAATTTTTATTTTTGAAACAGGGTCTTACTCTGTCACCCAAACTGGAGTCCAGTGGCATGACCATAGCTCACTGCAGACTTGAACTTCCAGGCTGTAGGGATCCCCCTACTATCAGCCTCTAAAGTAGCCATTCTTGACTAATATAAGTGTTTTTGATGTAGGAACAAATAGCCAATTAACATAAAACATTGTAAGGTTTGTTGTTATTTACTTTTGGTGCATAAGCTTGCTGCAGCTGGTAGAAAATTTCCCCGAAATCTGTACTTGCTCTAGGATTCCCTGTTAGTGAATAGAATCATACATCAATTTACCCAATCCAGAAATATGGAATTCATCCTTGCTTATGCCCTCTATCTTTTTTCCATCTATAAGCCATTATTGAGTAAGTTGTCTGCTTAGAAAATTTTTTTAACCTTTACTTAAACTTGCCTTTCTCCTCTTCTACAATTCGCTCTCCGAAGTTGTATTCCTAAAGCACAAAAAACTGATCGTGCCATTCACTTGCACATGCCTTCCTTAATAATTATCCATTGCCCAAAGATATAAGATATGTTAACTTTTATCTTTCTAAGTTTAGTCAGCATATCTTAGAAAGCTGTTGGAATCTAGCTCCATTTTCATTTATTCTCATCATCCTGTTTTCTGGAGGTATAGAATTTCTTGCTATTCCTTGAGTTCATTGAGAAAAGTACCATGTTTTTTCACATTTCCATGTTAATGTGCATATTGCTCTTCACATTTTATATGCCTACAAGATGTATTGCTTATTGTCAAGAATAAACTCTTGTTAAGCATCTCCAAATAACATTTGTGTCACTTACTGTCTTGCTCAGTATTTCTTTTAACCACTGTTTATTGACTGTCCACCATGTGCCTGGCATTGTGCCAGAGGCCAGGGGCACATCTGTAAACAGACAGGTTTCCTATTCTCACTTGTCTTATACTCTAGTGAAATCTCTATCAAGCACTCTCCTTTTATTTTATTCGCATGGTATTTACTACCTACCTGTCTATTATATTACTATTAGATATTTATGTCCCTCTTTTTTTCCCCATTTAATTTTGATCTCCAGGAGTGAGATCATATATTTATTAATGTTCCTCTCCTAGCAGTTAGTGCAGTATATGGCAGATGAGGAACACTGAAATTTATGACTGAATAAAATGTAGAAATTGAAATACCTATGTAGATATACAGAGCTATTCCTAGGTCAGATCATAACTGTCTTTTATAGTATAGATTTATTTTTCAAAATTATGTAAGTAATAAAATTATTAAATACAATCTAGAGGAAAACCTGTGTTCCACTCTATTGATAGTGTTAACAACTTTTTTTGAAAAAGAACCTTGGAAGGACCACTGTTTAAAATTTAATTTTAAAATATTTTAAGTTGTTTATATTATAAAACTTACGTTCTAAGTAAATGAATTAAAATAGTAATTATAGCTTCTAATTACTAAAATTATACAACTTTTAATAGATGCTATGTTCAAATGAATTATTAACTACATCTAGCTCACTTTCTGTTAGTGTTCTATACTTAGGCTGATCCTCATCTATATTTGAGAGTTACAATATATAATAACATGCTGATAATAAACCAGTTAAAGGCATGGCTTTTGTTAATAGAATTTTAAGACAGTCAGAGGAGTGACCTGGTAGATGTCACTTGTTTAATTTATCCAAAGGTACAGAATGATAAACTGTGAGCAAGGACTTTTTTTTCTTCCATTAATTATAACTTTTTCTCCTTGAAATTATTCAAAGTGAGCAATTCTTTGGAATTACAGAAAGTAAGATGTTTTTATGTACACAGAAAGAGGAAAGTATAAAATGAAGTAAGTTTATAATTCAAAGTTGAAGGGGGAGGAAAATAGATCTGAATCCCAGAGTCCTTGAGAAGAAAAATTTATTTATTTATTTACTTATTTATTTATTGTTAAAAGCATATAAGTATTTATTTGTTTTTCAGCCTTTAGTTTCAGGGGGTACATGTGCAGGTTTGTTACATGGTTAAGTTGAATGTTGCTGAGGTTCGGTGTACAAATGATCCTGTTACCCAGGTAGTGTGCATGGAACCCAATAGGTTGTTTTTCAGTGCTCACTCCTCTTTCCTCCTCCCCTATTAGTCCCTAGTGTCTCTTTTTCCCATCTTTAGGGAACACAATTTTAATATGTTACAAATCAGCAGAAATTGCCATAACTCTTCCTGCCATCATTATTATAAGAGTAGGACACTGGGGGTCCGGCGCAGTGGCTCATTCCTGTAATCCCAGCACTTTGGGAGGCCAAGGCGGGTGGATCACGAGGTCAAGAGTTCGAGACTAACCTGACCAACATGGTGAAACCCCGTCTCTACTAAAAATAGAAAAATTTGCTTGGTGTGGTGGCACACCTATAATCCCAGCTACTCAGGAGGCTGAAGCAGGAGAATCGCTTGAAACCGGGAGGCAGAGGTTGCAGTGAGCTGAGTCCCACAGTTGCACTCCAGCGCTCCAGCCTGGGCAACAGAGCAAGAGTCTGTTCCAAAAAAAAGAGCAGGACACTGGTACAAGAAGCCAACAACACAATTCTAGTCTCTGGGAGAAGGAGATAACAGAGCAGATGTAGTCCTAAGAAAAACAGACACTGCAGTTGAAGTTTACACTTAAGGCAATCTTATTATTTATGGTTGTTATTTGTAATACAACCTGGGATATTTTGGGAAATGAAAATAGATGGTATTAATAATTACAGTGGTACACTAACTGTATATTGGAACCCCGATAAGTCAGATATGTGTAATATATAGCTATAATGTTAGTATGAAGAATGTATCATAAGAGCATAGAGAAGGGGGCTTGTAGGTTAGGAAAAATCTATGCTAATCTAGTCTGAGCTAGATTTCTAAAGAATGACAAAGTTGTTCCCCAAGTTGGGTTGAGAAACAAAGGGCATGCCAGGTTAAAGGGACCTAGTGCCATCTTGCTGTCCATATTGCTCTGTCTCTGTCCATATCATTGTCTCTCAAGAAGTGCTTCATGGTTTATCGTTTTTCTGAAACAGCTATGAAACGTTCAGTTGGTTGATTGCACTTCAGTTTTCCTACCTAGGCACGGGTTCTCCCAGCAGTTTCTGCTCATGAGCCTCTTTTCTAATAACGTGCGATTCCCTGTATTCTCGTGTCTATCTTTATGATCTTGGGGGTAGTTGCTTGCCCTGTGTCCTCACTTCTCTTACAAATTCAAGAAGAATTGTTGATTTTTCAGTTCGTTCAGATTTTTACTTGTTAGAATGATGTGATGACTTCCAGGCCTCTTTTGTGTGGAACCAGAAATGAAGTCCGTGTACGGTTAAAACTTAACATTTTAGGAACATTATAACCCAGTTAAACTGATCGACTTGCCATTGGAATTGATTGACAGGTTTTTCTTTACTATTTTTGCCATTGTATTTATATTTAAAATATACCAATGATCAAAAGATTATTATGTGCTTCAGTTGCTTGAGAGAAAACATGGTTATTTCAAGTATGTAAATGGAAGATAATACTTGTTCTCTGCATTCCAGATGGTTACACCAGAACAAATAGACAGAAATTACAAAGGGGCAGATTTTGGCATCAGTGAAAGAAAAAATGTTCTATTTTGCTATCCAAAGATGGAATAGGTTCTCTTGGCAAATTTTGACTTCCTCTGCATAGTTATTTTATCATAAACTAGAGGCCCTTAGGAGGCCTTGGGATACAGCCTTTCTCTACTAAATTATATAACTTTCTGAAATTAATATTTGTTAGAATTTCAGGAAATGCTAGATTGTTTGAAGCTATGCTTTTCTCATCTTCCGTACCTGTGGATAAGGTGAGAAGATGTACTTCCAGTGTCTTTGCTAGTGGAGACAGTTTTGCTTCTGGCTTTTGGAAAAGTAATGCTAACTACAGTAATCTTCATATACTTTTAGTTATGTCTGCTCACAAGAATCATAGATTATATTAAGTATATAATTACATATTAGATTTGTGTAATTGTTTAGTTTTGTTCTAGTGTTGAAGTCCTATATGTATCCAACTTTTCTCGTGGGATATATTGTAGTGTTTGTTTCTGTGTATTCACACATGCATCATAGAATACATTGTTGAACTCTACTCCCAGTCCCAGTTTCTCTTTGAAATTTTCAGGAAGGTAGATACAGTGATAAAAGCTGGATTTGTACAGTTAATCTCACAGTGGCTTGGAGACTGGATTAGAAGAAAGAGAGGCAATATAAGCACAGGGAATTAATTCATTGTGCAGCTTTTGCCATAATTTAGGTATGAGTTAGAAGAGCAGTTGAAATGCGGCTATGGTTGATATAATTTATAAAAAGGAATAAGATGTCAGAAACTTTAGAGAGGAGTAAATAGCACTTTGCTGGCCAGTTGAAGGTGAGAGATCAGGGAGAGGAAAATGTCAAAGATAACTTTTAAGGAGAAGTTTTCCCTTAAGGTGGGAAAGAATTTAAAGGACCAGTAATTACTCAGTTTGCCTAACTACCTTTTCTTTACAGTGCCTCTTTAAGGCCATTATCAACAAGCCTGGTCAGTCATTAACTGTAATAATCGTTGTTTCTGAACAGTTATAGATGATAAATGGAAATATATTTAGACATTTGCTTCAAGATTCTAGTCAGCCTCCAGCCCTTCAAGAAAACGTTTTATAAGTGATTTTAATTAGAAGGAGCTCATGAGTGTGAGAAACCTTGTATGAAGCCTAGAGGAAGAGATAATGAGAGGAACTAAAGCTTCCTTAGGTCCATGCTGCCTGATAGGCCATTATATGCATATCACCCTTCTTTCACATACTCCTTTTATAGTTGTTTCTTTTTCCTTCTTCTCTGTCGTCTTGGTGTTTTGCTTCACAGGGCTATTGGAAGGGATAATTAGCAATACTTACTGGAGTTAGTACATGACCAGACATGTACTTCATTCTTAGTAAATGTTGGTTGGACCCTCCTCCTCCTGAGTACTGTTAGCAGCAACAACCTGGTCTTAAAAAATGTTTACTCACATATTTATTATTTCATATAGAAAAATAATTCTTGAAAAGCCTACTGTATGGCAGAGACTGTGGTAGGCATTGGAAGATAATTGTAAGCAAGATGTCTTTGTCCTCATAAAGCTTAAAACCCTTCATAGAATCTTGGTTCATGTTATATAATTGTTCACCTGGTTTTTTTACTGTCCTGTTTAGAGTGAAAATATTAGAAATTACAGAGCTACACAGATAATGCTCTAGAGTAAATGACATCTCATCCACACTACTGAGAGTTTAGGTAAGAGTGATGGAAAATTAAAGGCTAGGTAAGTGATGGGATAGTGGATAAGAATTGAGGGATCCTTGAAGTGACCGTAAGATGTCGGGGAATATATTCTGAGAATATACTTATGACAACATAGTGGCCTGTTGAGTTATCACCATATTTGGCTTTATTAAATTTGTACTGACTCCTTTAATTTATTATAATTTACTACTCTTGCATGACTGAAAACATAGTTTCTTTAGGGATTTGTTTGAGGTTTCATTAATAATAGTTTTAGATAGAATTATGTATCAAAAAGTATGTCATATGTTATATAAGCAAAACAAATTCTACCTGCATATTAAATGATTTCAGGTAATTCAGACTAAACTAAAAGAAAGAGGGTCATAATTTCTAGTATCTTTATGGGTTGAATATTTCTATATGGAATATCTAATGTAATCATTAATATAGCTCTGGAAGGTCATTATTGTTTCTACTTTAAAAACAATCTTGGATCATGAAAGTAATATACCACTAAAACCCTCATATAATAAAAGTTAATTTAAACAGACTAATGTGTTAAACACTTGCCTGGGCCAGCTGTATAACTTTCACATGATTGCTCCATGAAAATTGGTTATGCTAAACAAATAACTTTTAATTATGGTTATTATTTATTGAGTAGCTGTTATGGGCTAGGCATTGTGCTAAGGAAGTTATATCTTACATTTTGCAAGAGCATTTTTAAAGTAGGTAAATATTTCCACTTTACGTATGAGAAAATGGATGCTCATGAAGTTAAGTAATTTAGCCAAGGCTACGTGGTTTGGGGGTGAATAAGCTAGACTTGAATTCAGTTCTTTTTTATACCAAAGGTTTTTTTCCTTTCCATTACTCCCAAGTAGCATGTGCATGCCAGCAGTTTTTGGTCATTAATTTACTATTTGTACATGGACTCAGATTTATTTAAAAATAAATTTTGTGTTGTGTATTTATTGACAGGTAAAGATAACAACAATATAGTTTATTGCAGCAAGTTATAGAGCAGCATATATTGAAGCCAATTTTATATTAATGCTTACACACATATCAACATATCCATATGTATGTGTACATGTGCACATACACAGAATTGAGCCAAGAAATAAATAAATGAATAATTAGTGAATAATGGTTTATACATTAGTTTTCTCTTGGTGGTCTATGTATTATGTATCTTTGTGTGTATATGTGTGTCTTTAAATATGTAAAGAGTTTTATGCAATCTTTGTTGAGCTGAAATTAACACAAAATAAAATGTACATATTTTAAGTATGCATTTAAGTGCCATTCAGTAAATATCCACTACTTCCAAACAAGATATAACATATTTTTATCCCCTTCCCTAAACCCCCTTGCCTGTTTCCAATTGGCTACTTTATCTTCCAGCAATCACTGTCTGACTTCTATCATCATAGATTACCTCTGCTTATATTTGCATTGCATACAAATAGAATGATACTATATATATATATATACTCTTACATCTGGCTTCTTAACATTTTTGAAATTCATCTATGTTGTATGTATGAGTAGTTTATTTTTTTCTTATTAATATTGTTTTGTTTTTGTTTTAAGAGATTGGGTCTTGCTCTGGCACCCAGGCTGGAGTGCAGTGGCACATTCATAGCTCACTGTAGCCTTGAACACCTGGCCTCAAGGGATCCTCCTGCCTCAGCCTCCCTAGATGCTGAGATTACAGGCATGAGCCACTGCACACAGCTCTATTTTTTTCTTTATTTTTGATTAATATTCCAGTATGTAGATATACTACAATTTGTTTATCCATTTGTTGATGGACATTTGGGTTGTTTCCAATTTGGGGCTATTATGAATAAGGCTGCTGTAAATATTCTTGTACAAGTATATTTGTTGTCATATATTTTTAACTGAGAGTAAAATTACAGAATCATAATATTGACAGATGTATATTGCCAACCATTCTTTAAAGTGATTGTAACATTTCATACTCCTCCAACAGTGTGTAAGAATTCCGGTTGCTCCATAGCCTCTCCAACATTTGATGTTGTCATTCTTCTTGATTTTAGCTATTCTTATATGTGTGTAATGGTACTTCTGTGGTTTTAATTTTCATTTTCCTGTTAATTAATGATGGTAGGCACCTTTTCTCATACTTTTTGGCCTCTTATCCTCTTTTGCTTTCACATCTGTTTAAATCTTTTACCTGTTTTTACATGGGTTATTTTATTGTTGATTTGTAGATGATAGTCATATATTGGTTATTCAAATCTCATCTGATGTTTGTGCTGTGAATGTTTTTTCCCCATTTTGTAGATTGTCTTTTCATTTTCTTAATAGTCTTTTGATGAGCAGAGGATTAGATACTTATGTCAGATAATTAACTTTATACTAATTAGACTGCTTTCTATTCTGTATACTTAGAAAAATATTTAACATTGATATGTAAACATACTTCTGCAGGATGGAAGTGTTAGTAATTTTTTAAAATTTTATTTGACTTTTTTATTTTTCAAAATGTCTATAAAATAATGTAACATCAGAAGTACTCTAAAAAATAAACTTCAACATAAATACATGTAACTTATGGTGACATTAATATGTAATACTCCGGTGAATACTATATATGTGCCGTACAATACATGATAATGAGGCACATAAAAAACACATTACACTTACGTTTATTATATTTATTTTAAACTACTCTTTCCATTTTTCCTTATAAAAGCAATGTAAAGAGATTAATTATTTTAATCTAATCACAGCCATGAAGTCTTCATTTTTTTCATTTCCTCTCATTTTGTACATTTTTTTAAATACTCATTTAGAGAAGTTGTAAAATATAGTCCAAGACATAAAAATAAATCATCAGTAATTTTTGCCACCTAAAATTAACTTCTCTGAAAATATTTTTGATGTATATACTTTCCTAATTGCAAGAATCCTTGAATAGCCTTGTATTATCTCCTTTGGGGTAAATTAAGTGTTAACCCTATCCCTTTTCAGCTATACTTAAAGTTTTATACAGTCCCCACTTCCAAAAACATATAAGGCAGTGTAAAGTTAAGAAAATAAATCTCTTGACATTTTGGTTTCTCTTCTAAATCTGTATTTTGTTTTTCTTAATAATATGCAGTAACTAGTATGTGAGAGTATACATTATTTTCTATTTTTTTTGAGACGGAGTTTTGCTCTTGTGGCCCAGGCTGGAGTGCAGTGGTGTAATCTCTGCTCACCACAACCTCCGCTTCCCGGGTTCAAGTGATTCTTCTCCCTCAGCCTCCCAAGTAGCTGGGATTACAGGCATGCACCACTACGCCCAGCATATTTTGTATTGTTAGGAGAGACGGGGTTTCTCCATGTTGGCCAGGCTGATCTCAAACTCCTGACCTCAGGTAATCCACCCGCCTCTGCCTCCCAAAGTGCTAGGATTACAGGCATGAGCTACCGTGCCCAGCCATACATTATATTTTTAAGTCGTCTATTAAAAACAATACCACAACATATCTACAGTGTCACAAGCAGAATAGGCAACTCCTCGATGGAAGGACAGGATAAGACAGATCAAATTAAAGATGGTTGAAATCAATTGTATTCAGCTTTACAACTGAAGATATTAAATCACTGGGTATTTAGAATTGCTGCAGTTATTACATTACCTCCAGAGAGATTCATCAGAAATACATGTAGTATTTACAGTCTACACAATGTGAGGAAAAGAGCCACTGTAATTCTAGTGGTTCTTTTGTATTTTGCTTCCTTCCATTTGAGTAGTTTCCTATCATAGCAAGCTACCTACATTTAATTTTTCCTTTTTTTTGTTTTGTTTTGTTTTTGAGACACGGTCTGTTGCCCAGGCTGGAGTACAAGTGACATGATCACTGCTCACTGCAGCCTTGACCTCCTGGGCTCAAGCAGTCCTCCCACCTCAGCCTCCTGAGTAGATGGGACTACAGGTGTGAGCAACTGTGTCTGGTTGTTTTTTCCTTTTTTCTCTCATACAGCCATGGTTTTCTAAACTTTAAGGCTTCAGAGAATATCATCTTAGTTAGATTATCTCATTTCTGACCTTATACTTTTCACATATTGCTGTTATCAGTAGATAGTTTTAGAGAAGGAAAATTGGAAACACTGAGAGTAGGAAGAAATAGAGACAAGTAAACCTCTCTTTAAATTTCTTTTGCTATTTCCATATCTATTCATTCTGTCCCCCTTATAAAAACCATGTCAATCAGCTTGCTCACCACTGTAAGTGTTGACACTCTAAGGGGTTGACAGACTGCAGCTCGAGAGCTAAGTTTGTTTTATTGGAGCAGTGCAATGAACGGAATGTTTGTGTCATTCAAAAATTAATATGTCAAAATCTTAACCCATAATGTATTGATATTAGGAGGTGGGGCCCCTAGGAGGTAATTAGGTTATAAGGGTGAAGCCCTCACCAATGGAATTAGTGCCCTTATAAAAGGGACCCCAGGGAGCCCTCTAGCCCCTTTCCCCACCATGTGAGGTGATGGTGAGAAATTGGCAGTCTGCAACCTGAAAGAGGAACCAGGACCTGACCATGCTGGCACCCCGATCTTGGACTTGGAGCCTCCAGAACTGTGAGACATAAGCTTCTGTTGTTTTTTTGTTTTTGTTTTTGTTTTTTTTTTATTTTTTATTTTTTATTTTTTTATTTTTTATTTTTATTTTTTTTTGAGGCGGAGTCTCGCTAAGCCGTTTGGTCTCCATTACTTAGTTTTATAGTATACTGAACTAATACACATGAAAAGTCAATTTTCTACACTTGCTTTCTGATGTAAAGCTTTAGAGTTGCATAGCTGCAACAGAGACTTATGGCCTGCAAAGCCTAAAATACTTTATCTGGTTCTTTACAGAGAATGTTTTTCAGTCCCTGGTCTAGCAGAAAGAAGAAAGCAGAGATTTCTCATTTTATTACCAGGGAAACTTAACCTGTTATTTCAAGTTAGAAAGTTCCTCAGAGCAGCATTGTACCACATGAATGTTAGATAGTAATTCAGTGTCTAAAATGGTCCTAATACTGTTGTAATTGATCTGGGAAGCCAAATACTGTCTGGGAGGTGGAGGTTCTTGGTAATTATATAAAGGAGAAAGCTTTGAGGAGGAGAAGGAAGGAGAAAGGTTGGTTCATTTTGGTTTGAGTTAAGAAGGATAACATCTTCATTAGGCAAACATTTGACTCATTGTTGAGTTACCACCACCTGTGAATTTTTAAATTATGTACGTACAGTTTGTTGTCATCAGTTTTCTTCCACGTCTATGTGAGATACATTAGAGAGGGAGTTGTCTTGTTTATTGCTATATTTCCAGTACCTAAAACAGTACCTTATCGTAATAGCTATTCAGTTAATACTTGTTGAATGAATACACTTAGATGCAGGATTTTGCTTTGTAACAAGATTGTGGTTTTAAAAAAATGTCTGCAATCAGTTTGTACCCAGAAAATAGGCTGTATTTAAAAATTTGTAAACCTTTGTAAGGAATCTATCTTTTCAGACTAATCATCCTAACTGTTAGATCATTAGGTAGCAGTAACTATATTGTCACAAGTAACTCTTACTATTTGCTGCCTGACAAGCTAATGATAAATTGAAGTAAAATGTTTAGATTATACATTTCCATTAGATGCATTTCACACTAGCTGCTATGAACCTCAACCCTGACTTTGCAAACTACCATAGGTCCTAAAGTATCTAAAGCATTGTTATAAAATTTTTATGAACTTCTCAAATATAGTTAAGTCATGTTAATGCCATTGACTTGCTTATAATTTTTCTCCTACAGTCTTTTCAAACAGATACAATTTATAGTAGTGAAAAGATATGACTAAATACTAACAGTGACCTATTCATGGCCCCTGTAATTCTTTTTAATAGATCCAGTCTCACTCAGTGATGGATCATTCGACTTTCAAAATAACTCCCCAGAATCACTAAGTATAAAGACATATGCTAAACCGTAAGTCTCCAGCCCCTGAGCCTGGACTGGTACAGGTCTGTGGTTTGCTAGGGACCGGGCTGCACAGCAGGCGGTGAGCAGCGGGGGAGTGAGCATTACTGCCAGAGCTCCATCTCCTGTTAGATCAGCAGCAGCATTAGATAATTAATAGGAGCACAAACCCTATTGTGAACTGCACATGTGAGGGAGCTAGGTTATGCCCTCCTTATGAGAATCTAATGTCTGGTGATTTGAAGTGAAAGTTTCATCCCAAAACCATCCCCAACCCGGGTCCATGGAAAAATTGTTTTCCACAGAACCTGTCCCTGGTGTCCAGACGGTTGGGGACTGCCATGCTAAATCACTTAAGATTGAATTTTATTTACATTAAAAATAATTTCGTCTGTCATAAAAATCAAATGACTGATCTCAGCATATAGCAACTTCAAAGCAATTGGAAATAGCTAAGTAGTGTACTTAGTGCTTTGACACCACATTTGTTGTCATAGACAACACCCTGTATAAAAGAATGGAGTAAGGTAGGCAGACACAAGCTAAATTTAAACAGGACAATGCAAACAGTTTCATTTGGTGAGGAAAACACTAATTCAAAACAAACAGTTCCTTGAGTTTGTGTTAACAGATAAGTCTCAAAAGAAGTCATAATGGCTCTTAAACTAAAATATCAAAAACTTGATAATGTATTTTAAAAATTGTGCTTTTGTTTTTATTTAAATAGGATGGCGAAGATTTTAATAGTTTATAGCCATCTGAAGAAATTGACATTGTATTCCAGAGGTGGCAAACTACTGCCTATAAGACCATATCTGGCCCTTGGCTTGTTTTTGTAAAGTATATTTTTAAAGCATTTTTATCGTTACGTTAAAGATGTTGCTTCACTATCTTCTGTTTGGACAGTAAATCCGTTGTTATCCTTTTTTGTTTTTTTTTTTTTTTGCTTTATGTAACTTTTTGTTGTTGTTAATCTGGCTACTTTTAAGATTTTTCTCTATCAGTTGTTTTGAGCAATTTGATTGTAATCTGCCTAGGTCTAGTTTTCTTGGCTTGTTTTTGTGAAGCAAGTATTTTTTTTCTTTCATTACTTTAAAGATGTTGCTTCACTGTCTTCTGTTTTGTCCTGTTTTGGATAAGAAATCCGCTGTTATCTTTTTTTTGGCTTTTCTTTTCTCTGTGTAACTTCTTTTTTTTTTTTTTTTTTTTTTTTAATCTGGCTACTCTTAAAATTATCTCTGTCAGTGGTTTTGAGCAATTTGATTATAATCTGCCTAGGTCTAAAAGTTTTCTGCGTGTTTCTTATGATTGGGGCTTGTTGAGCATTGTACTGGTTTATTGTTTTCATCAAATTTGGAAAGTTTTCATCCATCATTTTTTTCTTTTTTTTGCAAAGAAGACTTTATTAGGTGCTTTCTGTCTCTCACGAGGATTTGGGTCCTTCCAGGTGAAACTCCAAATTACTAGACACTACACTGCTTCCTTCAGTTGCAGCAAGTTTATCCCACAGTGGGTACTCAGGAAAGCATCTTGAGGGTGAATGGGTTTCCGGCCATTCATGGTTAAGTTTGTCTGATGCTTTTGTTAGTTAAGAGGTTCCTGTGTCATTTCTTAGAAGTAGTTTTGTGTCTCCCTCCATATAGTCCACCACCTGGCTGCACCCCACCTCCATCTGTCCCCCAGCTACCAGGTAATAGTGAATGATTCAGAAGGTGCTGCTCTGGGGCATCCAGGCCTTTAGCTGCAACACAGAACAATGAACAGCAATTTCCAGCTCCCCCCATGGGTCTGATGCAAGGGCATTTTGATGGCCTTCTAGTTGCACAGGATAGAGCAGTACGACAGCAGAAACACCACTGGCAGCACCTGGCAGGGGACAGGAGCCATGTTTGCAAGAGGCCTGGGCAGGCTGGGTGGCCTTTATCCATCATTTCTTCAAGTAATTGCTCTGTTCCCTCAATCTTTCTTTCCTTTGGGGTTTCCAGTTACACATATGTTAAGCAGCTTAAAGTTCCACAGCTCACTGGTGGGGTTACATCCCAATACATCCATTGTAAGTGCAAAATGTCTTAAGTCAAAAATGCATTTAATGTGCCTAACCTACCAAACATCTTACTTTAGCCTAGCCTACCTTGAGTATACTCAGAACACTTACATTAACCTATAGTTGGGCAAAACTATCTCACACAAAGCCTATATTATAAGATGTATATTTCATGCAGTATATTGAGTACTATACTGAAAAACAGTGGTTTTATGGGTTCTTGAAGTATAGTTTCTACTGAATGTGTATTGCTTTGGCACCATGTAAAGTTGAAAAATTAAGTCTAACAGTTGTAAGTCACGGACCATCTATATATTTTATCTAATTTTTTGGTTTACTCAAATGGGGACAGTATGTTTGGTCCCTTTTACTACATTGTAGCCTTGTTATCAAACAGCTATCAACTGAACGTTATGATGTTGAGATTTTTCTTAGTCTGTTTTATGCTGCTGTAACAGAGTATCTGAGACTGGGAAATTTATAAAATACAGAGATTTATTTCTCACAGTTCTGGAGGCAGGGAAGTCTGAGGTCAAGGGGCCTTTATCTAGTAAATGCCTTCTTGCCATGTCATCCTATGTTGGAAGGTTAAGAGAGCACTGGAGGTGGGGTGAGGGGAGACATGCTTGTGAGAGCAAGAGCACAAGCAAGGTGGGGGTGGTACATGCAAGAGGGAGCCAAAAGCTTTTATAACAAACCCACTCTCATGATAGCCCACTTCCTCCTCAACAATCCATTGATGGGGCCAGAACCTTCATAACCTAATCACCTCTTAAAGGTCCCACTTCTCAACACTTTGCATTAGTGGTTAAGTTTCCAACACAACTTTGGGGGAACACATTCAAATAATAGCAATATTTAAGATTTTGTGATTGAGTAATTCCAGGCAGTGATACAGAGCTGGACCATGGGTATAGGGGAGTAGAGATGTGAAGTTAATTTGATTCATCACAGAGACTTTGAAGTCATTTAAATTAATAGATTTGGGGTGGAGGGTAACACTTTAAACCAAGAGCCAAAGTTGTGAAGTTTTAATACTGCATGTTTTATTTGTTTCAGCGGGAAAATACTCATAAAATTATGTTAAATTGTCTTGTCTTTCCTTCTAGAACCTTCTGATAACTTAAGAGAGATTCTCCAAAATGTGGCCAGATTGCAAGGAGTATCAAATATGAGAAAGCTAGGCCATCTGAATAACTTTACTAAGGTAAGTAACTTGAATTTTTATTATTATCTAAAATTCTTTGTTCCTTACCACACTTACTAAATATTTCTTGACCATAATTAAATATTCTTTTAATTCTTGTGTATTCACTCAGCATTAATGCTTTTCTTTCCTGCTTCTCATGGATTTTGTCCTGTGTATCTTAAACTTAAAAATGTATTTGTGTAATGGAATCATTATATCTTTGTTATAGAAAATTTGGTAGGTTCAGAAAAGAATAAAATCACTGAGAAATTTACAGTTCAACCTTTTATTCACATAAGGATGCATTTCTTTTGCCTTCTACTCATTTTACTTGATAATATATGGTACAGGCATACATTGGAGATATTGTAGGTGTGATTCTAAACCACTGCAATAAAGTGAATGCTGTAATAAAGCAAGTCACGAGTTTTTTGGTTTCCCAGTGAGTGTAAAAAGTTATGTTTATACTATAGTGTAGTCCGTTAAGTGTGCAATAGCATTATGTTTAAAAAAATGTATATACCTTAATTTAAAAATACTGATTAAAAAATATAGTCATCTGAGCCGTCAGCAAATTGTGGGATTTTTTTTTGTTGGTGGAGGAACTTGCATCAATGTCAGTGGCTGCTGCCTTATCAGAGTAGTGGTTGCTGAAGGTTGAGGTGACTGTAGTGATTTCTTAAAATAAGACAGCAATGAAGTTTGCCACATTGACTGTTTCTCTCGTGAAAGATTTCTCTGTAGCATGCAATGCTGTTTGATAGCATTTTTCTTTCAAAATTGGAGTTAGTCCTCTCAAACCCTGCCACTGCCGTATCAACTAAGTTTCTGTAATATTCTGAATTATTTGTTGTCATTTCAACAGTGTTCACAGCATCTTCACCAGGAATAGATTTCATGAAACCCCGTTTTTGCTCATCCATAAGAGGGAACTCTTTATCCATTAAAGCTTTTTCATGAGATTGCAGCAATTCAGTCGCGTCTTCAGGCTCCCACTGTAATTCTAGTTCTCTTGCTATTTCTCCCACGTCTGCAGTGACTCCTTCCACTGACACCTTGAATGCCTCAAAGTCATCCCTGAGTATTGGAATAAACTTCTTCCAAATTCCTGTTAGTATTGAGATTTTGATTTCCTCCCATGAATCAGGAACGTTCTTAATGGCATCTGGAATGATGAATCCTTTCCAGAAGGTTTTCAATTTACTTTGACCAGATCCATCAGAGGAATCACTATCTATGTGTGTTACTACTATCTATTGTAGTGTTACAAAATATATTTCATTAAAATAAGACTTGAAAATCAAAATTATTCCCCAATTCCCCGATTCATGGGCTGCAGAATGGATGTTGTGTTAGCAAGCATGAAAACAACATTAATCTCCTTGTGACTATCAGCTCTTGGGTGACTAGGTGCATTGTCAATGAGCAGTAATATTTTGAAAGAAATCTTTTTTTTTTTCTGAGCAATAGCAAATACTGTTTTCTCAACAGTATGTTTAAAATACTTAGTAAACCATGCTGTAAACAGATGTGCTGTCATCCAGGCCTTGTTCCATTTGTAAAGCACAGACAAAGCAGCTTTAGTGTAATTCTTAAGATCTCTAGGATTTTCAGAATAGTAAATGATCATTAGGTTCAATATAAAGTCACAAGCTGCATTAGCCCCAGACATGAGTCAGCCTGTCTTTTAAAGCTTTGAAGCCAGACATTGACTTCTCTTTAGCTATGAAACTTCTCGATGGCATCTTCTTCCAGTTGAAGATTGTTTCATCTGCATTGAAAATCTGTTGTTTAGTATAGCTACCTTGGTCAGTGATCTTAGCTGTGTCTGCTGAATAACTTGTTGCAGCTTTTGTATCAGCACCTACTGCTTTACCTTGCCATTTTATGTTATGGGGATGGGTTCTTTCCTTTAACCTCATGAACCATTCACACTTTTCTTCTGCAGCTTCCTCACCTCTGTCAGCCTTCATAACATTTAAGAGAGTTAGGGCCTTGCTTGCTCTGGGTTAGGCTTTAGTTTAAAGGAATGTTGGTAGCCAGTTTAACCTTCTATCTGGACCACTAAACTTTCTATCAGCAGTAAGTCTGTTTTGCCTTCATATTATTTGTGTGTTCATTGGAGTAGTACTTTTAATTTTCTTCAAGAACTTTTCCTTTGCATTCACAACTTGGCTACCTATTTGTCACAAGAGGCCTCTCTGGACTTTCTTCACTAAGCTCAATCTTTAACTTGTGATTTAAAGTGAGAGATGGTTGACTCTCCTTTTTACTTGAACACTTAGAGGCCATTGTAGTGTTATTAATTTGCCCAATTTTACTAAGTATTGTGTCTGAGGAAATAGGCCCAAGGAGAGAGGGAGAGACAGGAACAGCCAGTTGGTGGAGCAGTTGGAACACGTATTTATTAAGTTCATCGTCCTATATGGGTCCAGTTCATCTTGCCCCAAAACAATGATAATAGTTACATTGAGGATCACTGAGCATAGATCCAGATAGTAATAATAATGAAAACATTTTTAGTATTGTAAGAATTGCCAAAATGTGACAGATGCACAAAGTGAGCTCGTGCGTTTGGAAAAATGGCACCAATGAACTTGCTTGATGCAGGTTTGCCACAAACCTTCAATGTGTAAAAAACGCAGCATCTGTGAAGCTCAATAAAATGAAGTATGCTTGTAAGTATTCATATTTAACTACATATGTGTGCCAGATTTAATAAATATAGCCATAAACCCAAAGAACTATATTATAACTTTCTCTTTTCCTGATGTTGCATCCCCATTATTTGGATCTAAATTAGAGCCCAAATTGTAGGGGCCCTGGTCCCAAATAAACATTGATTTGATCTCTAATAGCATCCCAGAATTCTTGAGTTTGATGAGTGGATTGGTATATTTCTCAGCCTTGTAATGCTGGACAGCCAATTCATGCAAACACTGAAATGCCTGCTATTTTGGGAGATACCCTAAAATAGAAAACAGAATGGGTCTTTGGGATAATGTTCCCCCCACCTTTTAGTATATCAAATATAAATTGTTTTTGATGAAAGAATTATTTTATGTTTTAACCCTTTGCTACTGAAAATATCCACAGTTCATCAGTATTGGTATTGCCTCGAAGCTTGTTTGAAATGTGCTATTTTAGCCCCACCCCAGACCTACTAAATCAGGATCTACAGTTCAGTAAAGAGTCTCAGGCAAATATATGTGTACATTCAAGTTTGAGCTGTACTGTTTTAATCCTTCCAAATATTCTTTAAGTAATTGAACTGTGACTTGGATTTGATTTTTATTTCATAGAAATAGAAGGGGATGAGAATATAGTCACTGTGGAATACAATTTTTTTATGTACTATAGTGCAATAAATATAGGGTGAGTTTTTTTCTATAACTAGGGAAGTGAGCACATAGACATTTATTTTTCCTTAGTGAAGTTTTAAAATATTCTGGCTCTTTTTTAATATATAAGAGATGAGAAAATGATTTTATATGAGGGATGAGAAAGTCATTTTTTAAAAAAAAACTTTTAAAAATATTGAATAGGTACTGGAGAATGGGCTTTCAGAAATATGTTTTTGAATTTTGTAGTGTGAGTGAATGTAATGAAAATCTTCAAACATCTTTCTTCAACATGGTGGTGAGATAATGTCACATCTTTAAGACTCCAGCATTGTTCCAAGGTTGCAAAATGCATCTTTTAGTTTCATTGTCTTTTATTAAATTTTACAATTTTATTTCATCAATCTTCACTTAATTCAAATAAGCCTCAGTTGCTTAGTTTTAACCATTTAAAACAATTATAATAGAGGTCTGTGTCCTGTTCACAATTATGATTGCTGTTATAACCAAGTTTGGACACCTTGATATATAGTTCCACATCTCTTGCCAACTAGGATTCTGAAAGTTGGGGATGGAGGTAAAAATGGCAGTAATTCCTGTTATTTTACTTTGTTACCAGCATGGGTCCTACAGCAATCTTAAAAATCTAGAATAGTGTTGCCTAATAGAAATATAATGTGAGCCACATATGTAATTTTAAATTTCCTAGTAGCCACACTAAAACAGTAAAAAGAAACATGACATTAATTTTTAATATTTTTATTAAGCCAGTATATCTAAAACATTATCATTTGATGTAATTAGTATAAAACATTATTAAATGTTATTTTACTGTTTTTTCATACTAAAATTTTGAAAGCAAGTTTATAAGACTAGCCACATTTCCAGTGCTTATAGCCACTTGCGACTAGTAGCTAGTAACCACATTGGACAGTGAAGATACACAGCTTTTTGGAACAGGAGTGGCTTAAAAGCCTTCATTTCTAGGAATCTGTTGAACACCTCTTATTCTCCCTTCTCATTTATTTCTGTCTGGGTCCCAGATTCTCTTGCATTAGGATTAGTTTCCCTTTTTTCTTTATTCTTCTCTCTCCAGTTTCCTTGTTTTCTGTCGGTCTAAATTTCCCCCACAGTATTTCGCTAAGTTATTCACTCCACCTCCTCTCTCTTTCTTGATTTGTGCTCCCCTACTCTCTTCTGCCTTTACTCCTTCTCATCCCTTCTCTACTTCTTCCTTTTTCCCTTCTTCATCTTCTCACTCTTCTTTCTTCACCCTTCCTTGTCACCTTTCTCGTCCTCCATCTTTTCTCAGTCCCTTCGCCCCCTTTTCTGTTCTTCCTTTTCTGTCCTTCCTTTTCTCTGTTGTACCACTGTAGAGTATGCAGTGATACATCTCTGTAATGGAGGCTCTAAACTTTTGTACTTTTTATAGTCTTGTTTGTTTTTTGTTTTACCATATCCTTTAAAAAATGATTTTCATATATCCCTCTGGCCTTGGTGCAAGCTTTGCAGCAGCCCCTTTCTTTGCTATGTTGCTATGATTTTAAAATCCTGATAGCCAAACTTACTAGAATTTGTTCTAAGAGTGAGTACGCCCTGAGTCACAATCTTAGAGGCTGTCCTCTGAATAGAGTCCATGAACTTTGGACTTGATAAAATCTATTTTGACTGCTTAGTGATGTGCTGGGAAAAGCTTGAGCTTTAGATCAAACAGATGGAGACTTGCAGCACAACTGTGATTAACTGTCAGGGCAATCTTAGGCAGATTTCTTTACTCAGAGGTAATCTTGCTTTCTGTAGAGGCAAGATCTCAGTCTAGTGCCTGGCAAATAATATGTGCTCTGTAATAGGCGGTGCCTTGATTCAACCTCATGTTTGGTTTTTGTGTTTTTTTGTTCTTTTTGTCACCTCTCTAGTTTTTTAGCTGACTATAAGATGGTGAGTCTGCTTAATAGTTTGAGTTGTCAATTGGTAAACTATTACTGTAAATCAGGGTTCTTCAATGCCGGCGTTACTAACAAATTGAGCCAGATTATTACTTGTTTTGAGAAGCTGCTGTGTGTATGTTAGGGTGTTCAGCATTGTCCCTGGCCTCTACCCACTAGATGCCAGTAGCACCCCCGCCCCAAACCAGTTGTGACAAGCAGAAATGTCTCCAGATATTGCCAAATGTTCCCTGGGAGACAAAATTGCCCCCCATTAAGGACCATTTCTGTAAATAAATGTGTGTGTAGATTTTATTATAAAATTTATTCAAATATGCAGCACAAAATAAACACTGAATTTAATTGTACTGTGTCTTGAATTCCATTTGTTAGAGACCTGAGTTTATAAATATTTAGGTAACTAGTATTCCTATAAAACCTGCAAATTCATTCGTTTGCTTATTGAGTGAAATTTAGGAATTCTCAGAAATTTCTAAGAATAGCTCTATAGAATAAGAAAATAAGAAAAATAATTATGATATCAGGACTAGTGGAGTTTGTTTGCCACCCTCTTCTGTGTTTCCATTTAGTTGATAGATATGCCTACTAAATTTTATCTGTTTTATTATTTATTGTGGGTTGCTCTGTTATTAAACCGAGTTTCTCAAACACAAAAAAATACATAGTGTTTATTTTTCCACCCTCATATCCCTCTCTACTCCAAAGTGTGTCACATAATATGTGTTTAATTAATGGTATTAGATGGGGAAGATGATGCATTTTAAATATGAGTTTTTGTTTTTACTGGCATTTGTTTTGTTATTAAGTATAAGCCTGTTAGGATTAATTTATCTTACTAGAACAGTGACATTAAAATGTTGTATAGGGTGAACTTCAGCTTCAAAACTAAACCTCCTTTTAAGGTATAAAGAAAAGGAGCTAGTGATGTGATCCTTTAACGATGTGAATGTCACACACCCATGCTTGCCTTCTGACATCATCTCACTGGATAAAGTAATGTGTATAACAGACTGCTGATGAATATAATATGAGTATTCTATTTTTAAAACTGACAACATGCTCATAATCTAAAGACCTGCTTTTTAAAGATGAAAATATTTCAACTCTTTCGTATCTTAAAAGTTCTCTTTTCCTATACTTAATCTCATATATTTACATTAAAAGAAGCTTTAAAGGAATATTTATTTTGTTCTGCCTTTTAAAAACTTTAAGGTATAAGCTGAGTATAAAAAAATTAAAATGGTACAGAAGAATATATGATAAAAAGTGAAACTCTTCCCTTTCATACCCTTCCCACCCACCTCCCTGTTCTGACAGAAATACCACTCTCCAGCGGTAACCACTAGAAAGTATTTATCCTTTTCTGGTATAATTATAAATATAAATGTGTGTGTGTATTTTCTTGGGAATTGTGATATTTAAATGAACTAAACAAAATGAAGAGTTTACTATTGTGCTCAGTTTATTTGCCATTTATTATACAGTTATACATCATTTATTTACCATTATTACCCAGGATATGTTCAAGGAGTGTATCGTTAGGTGATTTCATAGTTTTGTGAACATCATAGAATGTACTTACACAATCATTGATGGTGTAGTGTACTACATGTCCGGGCTATATGGTATAGTCTGTTGCTCTTAGGCTGTGAACCTGTAAAGCATATTACTGTACTGAATACTGTAGGCAGTTGTAACATAATGGTAAGTGTCTAAACATAGAAAAGATACAGTAAAAATATAGTATTATAATCTTATGGTACCATAGTCGTGCATGTGATCCATCATTGACTGAAAAGTCATTATGCAGTGCATGACTGTAGATGTATATGCAAAAAGGTATTTTTTAAATGAGAATGTGATATATGTGTATATAAATGTATATGTGTGTATATATATCTGTGTATGTATACATATATTGACTTGCAGTTTGCTGCTTTCCACATCCCAGTATATCATAGGATGCTTTCCTTTTCTATACGTATCAATCTACTTTTTTTTGTAGCTGTGTGTGTGTGTGTTTGTGTCTAAATTGCCATGTGAAAGACTGCCATGGAATTCTAATATGTGAGATAACATTTTTTAAAATTAGGGTTGTTATTTCTTTTGCTTATTTGGAAGAACTATTTAACCTTCAAAGTAATACAAGTAAAATGGGAGTAGCATTTAGAACTACTTAGTTTTTAACTAGTCATTACATTTTTAAAAATGTGATCATTTTAATAAACATAGACAAATTTTTAATACTTGGAGATAATTTACAGTTCTGTTGTAATCTTTGTTAGAATATAATTATTTATAGCCCTTTTTGAATGTTTTAGTATTTGTGTAAGAAAGTCATATAGATTTATTATAACAAATAACAGATTGATTTAACTGAGGATGGATGTGGATTTTAGTAGGCAAACCAGTGACATTATTTAACCCATCTTAAAATAAGATTTGTATAATAGTATTTGTTTTGCTTGTATAAAAATGTTAAGTTTAACATGTTATACTCATAAAATAATTGTGGACTTAAGATACTGAATGTTTAACTTGATTATAAGTAACAAATTCAGGAAACTTAATTCATCTGAGCTAAAATATAAAGAAGTTACTTGTGTACATAATTAGGAATATCAAATGTTGGATCCTAATTTCAGACAAGACAACCCAGGGGTTGAAACACTGTCAGTTACATGCTGCCACTCTGTTTTTCATTCCTATTTTCTTTCAGGTTGTCTTCGTTCTCAGGTAAACACTTTCCATAGGACTAAGACAAGATACATCATCCTTAATACTTCTAGTCTTCAAAAGCAGAGAGTACCCTCTCTTAACATCTTTGTATATGAACTCTGATGTTATTTGGTCATGTTTAGCTAGGCATTGTGACCGATAGCCAATTAAAAAAATGCATAGATGGCACGGGAAGTGCCAAACCCAATGAAAAGTGTGGTGTCTAATAATTTAGCATTTTATGTGACTGTTAACGCTAATTCTTACATTTTGTAATGTCTTTAACAATTTCTAAACATAGTCAATGATTTGTTCGTAATATATAATAACAAGCCTATGAAATAGGGTAGACAGAATTACATTTTAATGACTTACATTAATATAGGAGATAGGATGTCACCAGTAATGGCTAAAATAATAGTGACGAAACTGCTACCTAATGGTTGAAGATTAATTAGCAACTCGATTATTAGTAGAGGCTTCACAGGATGCCCATGTTTTAACTCACTCTGTGTTCTTCTATTTCTTCTTGTGTCTTTCATAGTATATTAGTCCATTCTCACACTGCTGTAAAGAACTGCCCGAGACTGGGTAATTTATAAAGGAAAAATGTTTAATTGACTCACAGTTCCACAAGGCTGGGGAGACCTAAGGAAACTTATAATCATGGTGCAAAGGGAAGCAAACGTGTCCTCCTTCACATGGTGGCAGGAGAGATAAATGAGTTCTGAGTGAAGGGGGAAGGAAGCTCCTTATAAAACCACTGATAGTGAGTTCTCTCAGGGGATTTTTTAAGGGGAAGTCCCTTATAAAAGCAGTGATAGTGAGTTCTCTCAGCTCTCATGAGAACTCACTCACTATCATGAGAATAGCATGTAGGAAATGACCACATGATTCAAGTATTTTTCACCTGGTTCCACCCTTGACACATGAGGATTATTACAATTCAAGGTGAGATTTGGATGGGAACACAGAGCCAAACCTTTTAATTCTGCCCTGGCCCCTCCCAAGTCTCATGTCCTCACATTTCAAAACACAAACATGCCCTTTCAGCAGTTCCCCAAAGTCTTAACTCATTCCAGCATTAACCCAAAAGTCCAAGTCCAAAGTTTCATTGGAGGCAAGGCAAGTCCCTTCTGCCTATGAATCTGTTAAATCAAAAGCAAGTTAGTTACATCCTAGATACAGTGAGGGTACAGGCATTGGGTAAATACACCCATTCCAAAGGGGAGAAGTTGGCCAAAACGAAAGAACTACTACAGGCCCCATGCAAGTGCAAAACTCAATAGGGCAGTCATTAAATTTTCAAGTTCCAGAATGATCTCCTTTGACTCCATGTCTCACATCCAGGTCACGCTGATGTAAGTGAGCTCCCACAGCGTTGGGCAGCTCTGCCTCTGTCGCTTTGCAGGATACAGCACCCCCTTCTGTCTGCTTTCGTGGGCTAGAATTGAGTGCCTGTGGCTTTTCCAGGTGCACAGTGCAAACTGTCGGTGGATCTCCCATTCTGGGGTCTGGAGGATAGTGGCCCTCTTCTCACAGCTCTACTAGGCAGTACCCCAGTGTGGACTCTGTGTGGGAGCTCCAACCCCACATTTCCCTTCCGCAGTGTCCTAGGCAGAGGTTCTCCATGAGGCCTCCACCCCTGCAGCACACTTCTGCGTAGACATCCATGCATTTTCATACACCATCTGAAATCTAGAGGGTGGTTCCCAAACCTCAGTTCTTGACTTCTGTGCACCCACAGGCCCAACACCATGTGTAAATCGCCAAGGCTTGGGGCTTGCACCATCTGAAGCAACTGCCTGAGCTCTATGTTGCCTCTTTTAGCTGCGGCTGGGATACAGGGCACGAAAGACTACACAAAGCAGCAAGTCCCTGGGCCCTGACCAGGAAACCACTTTTTCCCCCTAGGCCTCTGGGTCTGTGATGGGAGGGGCTGCCATGAAGCTCTCTGACATGCCTTGGAGACATTTTCCCTATTGTCTTGATAACTAACATTCAGATCCTTGTTACTTATGCAAATTTCTGTGGCCAGCTTGAATTTCTTCTCAGAAAATGGGTTTTTCTTTTCTGTTGCGTCATCAGGCTGCAAAGTTTCCAAACTTTTGTGCTTTGCTTCACTTTTAAACGTAAGTTCCAATTCCAAATTGTATCTTTGTGAATATATAAAACTGGATGCTTTATAGAGCAACCAAGTTACTTCTTGAATGCTTTGCTGCTTAGAATTTTTTTCCGCCAGATACCCTAAATCATTTCTCTCAAGTTCAAAGTTCACAGAGCTCTAGTGCAGGGGCAAAATGCTGGAAGTCTCTTTGTTAAAGCATAGCAAGAATCACCTTTATTCCACTTCCCAACAAGTTCATCATCTCCATCTCAGACCATCTTAGCCTGGACTTCATTGTTCATATTACTATCAGCAATTTGATCAAAGCCATTCAGCAAGTCTCTAGGAAGTTCCAAACTTTCCCACGTTTTCCTGTCTTCTGACCCTCTAAACTGTTTCAGCCTCTGTCT
This sequence comes from Colobus angolensis palliatus, assembly GCF_000951035.1. Taxonomy (NCBI): domain Eukaryota; kingdom Metazoa; phylum Chordata; class Mammalia; order Primates; family Cercopithecidae; genus Colobus; species Colobus angolensis. Next base: position 4,551,563 of record NW_012115489.1, on the reverse strand, counting down.
GTTACCCAGTTCCAAAGTCACTTCCACATGTCGTGTATCTTTACAGCAGTGCCTCACTCTCTGTGGTACCAGTTTACTGTGTTAGTCTGTTCTCACAGTGCTATAAAGAACTGCCCGAGATTGGATAGTTTATAAAGGAAAGAGATTAAATTGACTTACAGTTCTGCATGGCTGGGGAGACCTCAGGGAACTTAACAATCGTGGTGGAAGGGGAATCAAACACATCCTTCTTCACATGGCAGCAGGAGGGAAAAATGAGTGCCAAGCAAAGGGGGAAGCCCTTTATAAAACCAGCAGATAGCGTGAGAACTCACTGTCAGATGAGATTGGGTGTGTTCAGGGTGATATGGTCATAGACGGAACTCATTATCATGTGAACAGCATGGTGGAAACCGCCCCCATGATTCAGTTATCTCCACCTGGTCCTGCCCTTGACACGTGAGGATTATTAGAATTCAAGGTGAGATTTTGGTGGGGACACAGAGCCAAACCATATCACGTACAGAAAGAGCTAAAGAGATTAATGTGTACTTTAGAGTTTGGTTATTTAAATTAGGAGATAACTAGTAAGGTAGTCGTCACAAGAAATTTGTATCAAAGTCATTCTTATAATATTTTGAGATTTATATGTGAACTCTTAGTGATTAACAGTAAAAGTATATTTCTTTGATAATCCAAAATTTAGAATTCTATTACTATCTTCTTTCTTATTCCCAATATATATGTGAATTTAGTTACACATAGAAAGTTTAATCACTGCTTGGGATAATTCTGATTCAAAAGGTTTTTCATTTAAGACTGATGGCCGGGCGCGGTGGCTCAAGCCTGTAATCCCAGCACTTTGGGAGGCCGAGGCGGGCGAATCATGAGGTCAGGAGATCGAGACCATCCTGGCTAACACGGTGAAACCCCGTCTCTACTAAAAAATACAAAAAACTAGCCGGGCGTGGTGGCGGGCGCCTGTAGTCCCAGCTACTCAGGAGGCTGAGGCAGGAGAATGGTGTGAACCCGGGAGGCGGAGCTTGCAGTGAGCTGAGATCCGGCCACTGCACTCCAGCCTGGACGACAGAGCGAGACTCCATCTCAAAAAAAAAAAAAAAAAAAAAAAAAAGACTGATTAAAGTCCTCTTATACAATCCTGGAAACAACCTGAAAGCATTAACCATTATTGAATGGTTAAATGGTTAAAATTTAACCATTGTTGAATTCCATTTACTATCTCTGGAAAATAGGCACTAATTAATAACAAATATACTGTGTTTCTGCCATAATTGTTCTTTTTAGTTATTTATGATTTTCCAGTTTCCAGGTGATTCAGCATCTTTCTCAAAAATTTTTCTTGCAGTTGAAATTCATCAACGTTAATAATCAGAAAATGATACACCTCTCTATACACTTTTTAAATTGTGCATGTTTGTTTTTTAAGATTATAATACCTTTGAATTTTGTTTAACTTTTTCACTAAAACTGCTAACTCTAGGAAATGTTAAGTGGTAAATGGTCATATATTTTTCTGGTTTGAGAAGGTAGATAATTTGAAAATTGTGTTCTCTGAGTCTATAGTTTTCTACAAGGTTGGCAAGTATGAGAAGCATAATGCAGGAAATGAGAGTCAAGTACACACTTACAGGAAAAACCAACCCTTTAAAGGACAAGACTTTGTATATTTGTAGAATTTTACAACCTTTCATTTTATTAACATTCACTGTTCCTGTAGCAGAAGAATGGAAATACAGCCTTTTTAAGCAGTTGAGTTGATATGTGTAAATTACAATTTAAGAAAGTGACATTTTTTCCCAGTTTAAAAGCACAATATTTTGTATGTTGATATAAACAAATTCTAACCTTAATTTTTCTATATTTATATTTGGATATTCCCAAGGATGAAGTAATCATAGCTAGTGATCATAGTTTTCTTTCTTATTCATGTATGGTACCACATAGTGATAATGCTAGTATTCTGAAATATGTGAGAACTCTTTAAAAATAATAATTTATTTTAAGTAGTGAAAGTGCAGTTGTTTATGTTTTAATTCTTTGAAATGGGCAGTTTTTTTATGGTATATTTTTAGTTAGCAGTTCTGGAGAAAACAATAGTTAAATTTTCTTATTTGTTTTGTGTATATATATAGCCAGGGTGCAGTTCTCCAGACTCTTGATGCCACATTTGAGGCTGGAGAAATGAAATAAGATGGTAATATTCAGTTGTTTTTTTACTTCCCCTAATCCCCAACCCTGTGTAGATAATTTCAATATAAAATTGTAGTAATATTTTTCACAGTGGACTCTGGCCTCACACTGGTTTGATCTGATTTCCAGCTTTACCACTTAATTACCTTTGTGGCCTTAGGAAGTCATATTAACCTCTCTAAGCCTCAGTTGTTTTCATGTACAGAAATACTACTAGGGTTGAGAAGATTAACAGTCAATAATTGTTACTTCTGTGTATATTCATCACTACTATATATAAAACTATTCCTACATGGTGTGATACATGTTTAATTGTGAACATTTATAAAATACACAAAAATGCAGAGGAGAATAAATTATCTGTGATTCTACTTTCTTTTTTGTTAAAAAATTTTTGGTGTTAAATTTTAATGTATACACTTTTTTTTAAAGTGTGTCTTTAAGAAATGTATCTTACGGAATCTTTTCCCCTACTTAGCAATAGATTATGCATATTTTTTCTTATTATATATTATTTTAATGGCCTCATAAAGTTCCTCCTTTACAAACATTTTATTTCCGTTTCTTTGATGTTGTAAATAATGTCATAAGCATCTTATACTTCAACCTACTTTATATTAAATAATTTAAAATACATAAATCTCCAAAAGTGTATCTTGATCTTAGTGCATCTTTCCAATTTAGTTTATAAGATATTTTCAGTTTTCAATCCCATTACCAATATATAATAATATTTAAAATAATATTTTGCAATATATCTAAAAACAATATTATAGTAATATACAATATTTTAAACTATTTTTTGAAATATTTACAATAATAAAATAATGTTATACAATAATATTTAAAACAATATTTTGCCATTTTTGTGAGGTTTTTTTTTTTTTTTTTTTTTTTTTTTGAGGCGGAGTCTCGCTCTGTCGCCCGGGCTGGAGTGCAGTGGCCGGATCTCAGCTCACTGCAAGCTCTGCCTCCCAGGTTTACGCCATTCTCCTGCCTCAGCCTCCCGTGTAGCTGGGACTACAGGCGCCCGCCACCTCGCCCAGCTAGTTTTTTGTATTTTTTAGTAGAGACGGGGTTTCACCGTGTTAGCCAGGATGGTCTCGATCTCCTGACCTCGTGATCCGCCCGTCTCGGCCTCCCAAAGTGCTGGGATTACAGGCTTGAGCCACCGCGCCCGGCCTTTTGTGAGTTTTAAGTAGAACTTTGCAATTCATTTGATTTGGGTTTTAGGATAAATGAATATATGTCATATTTATTTGTCAATTATATTTCTTCAGTAAATTTCTTGTACATTTTCTTTGCCTGTCCTTCTTTGGGGTCCTGAGAAGTCTCTCCTCAATTTGTTTCAACCTTTTACATTATAAGGATCTGTATTAGTTTGCTAGGTGAAGATGGAATGCTATGAGCTGAATTGTGTCTCGTCAAAATTTGTGTTGAATTTCTAACCTCCAGTACCTCAGAATGTGACTGTATTTGGAGATAGGGCCTTTGAAAAAGATAATTAAGGAAAAATGCGGTCATATGGGTGGGTGGGCCTAATCCAGTATAACCTCTTAAAAAAGTGTAGATTAGGAGACAGACATACACATAGGAAGATATAAAAAATAGTCATATGTAAGGCAAGGAGAGAGACTTTGAAAAAAACAACCCTGCCAACACCTTGATCTTAGACTTCTGGCCTCCGGAGTTATGAAAAAGTAAATTTCTGTTGTTTAAGCCACCCAGTCTGTGATATATGTTATAGTAGCCCTAGCAAACTACATACAGTGCCTTAACCTTTTTCTTACCGTACTTGTTGCAAATATTTTTTACTAACACATTATGTCACTTTTAATTTTAGGTATATGGTTGGTTTTTTAGAGGTATAGAAGTTTTATCTCAAAACTTAGAAATTTTTATGTTATTGTTTTAAATGTGTATGTATAAAAATGCATTCTTTTAAATTTATAACTACTTGCAATACTGTACAAGACAGTAAAAACAAAAGAAAAACATTATTTATACTCTTTGAAAGTCTGAAGCCTCTTTATTCATCATATCAAAATTTTAAGGAATGCCAGTATTGTAATATCAGCAGTGTTGCAATATCTGATAGCAGCTATTCTGGTCCTGTCTCCTATCCTATTCTATTTGGGACCTCCTCCCCTCCCCTTTTTTCCTGTAAAGAAAAAATTGGACAGGAAATTTTTATAGTTATCCTACCAACAGGGTAGTAAACTTCTATGATCAACTTTTTCTTAGGGTCCATTCTTCTCATAGATATGATGTGATATGTTGATCACTTTGGTTGCTTTATACTGTATGGTTACAGTGTTTATAACTTCATACTGAGAAAGAATATTAGCACTTCGGAGACCCTTCTTGGTCTTCAGTGTTAAATACATGATTTATCTTCTCTTTAATCCATTTCAGTTAGCCCCAATAAATCAATTAAGGATATTATACATAACTTTTAGGTAAAAGTCAATTCTCCAAACTCATACCTAGATTAAACAGGCATATATTCATCCAGGTGGGATCCATATAGCTAGTATTAGACCACCGCTCTCAATGAAAACTAGGAAAACCTGTTTGAAGGCAGCAGGCAGCTGCTCGGGCAACAATAAGTGCAGATGCCAACCTTTCAGAAAAGGGAGAATCTTGTACAAGTAAGCTGCTTCAACAACTTTTTCCCAGGGGACACTTGCTGATGTTAAGTGTGGGCAGGAAACAGGATCCAAGCGTTAGGCCCAGGAATACTGTTGCTGAAAGACAAAGAAAACAGCACAGAGGTTTTGGTGGAGTCCTAGGTGCATCAAGCATGAGGAGATTCTCCCCTCAATTCATTTGTTTAATCCTGGGGCTACCTGGGATAAGAAACTTAAAGCCTAAGTGGAAAATCTTTGAAAATCAGGAATGGAGTTTGCAAAACAAAAATTAAATTTTTCATCTGCCTTGGACGAGGTTTCTTAACAATAGGCTTTCAGTTGAAACTTCAGGTGGCAAGGAAAAAGCAGAGGTAGGCCTGGTCTTACCAGGACAACCCCCTAATGTGGACTCACCACCATCTAGTGGCTTAACAGAAAGAAGGCTGAACCTTCTGTGGAGACAGATAACACCATCAAATCTTTGCAAGTTTTTAGATACAATCAAAGATTAAGGAGCCACCAAAGGACAGGATTACGTGACTAAAAGGGAAAACAGCTAATAACGGATCCAGAGATGATCCACATCATTCAGGTGTGTTAGATGAAACCTACTTTCAGTAACAACTATGTCATGAACATAGAGGATGTATGGAAGAAATTGATGTGAAATGAAGAATTTCATTAGCACATTGGAATGACTAAAAAGATTAAATGGAAATTCAAGAAGAGAATAATACAGTATCTAAATTTAAAAATTCATTAGATACATGTAATAGAAGATTAGACACATCAGAAAACAGGTTATAGAAAATATTCAACTGAAGCATTGAGATAAAAGAAAATGGAAAAAAACAAAAGAGGATTTACAGATTTGTGATACACATGAAAAGATCTGGCATACATTTAATTGAATTACCAGAAGGAGAGTTTGGACAGAAGTAGTTTTGAAAATATATTGTATAGAATTTTTCAAAACTGCAGAAATAGATCAACCCAGAGATTTAGGAAGTTTTGTTTACCCTAAGCAGAATAGCTACAAAGGAAACCACACCTAGAAACACTGTAATAAGATTGCTGGAAACCAAAGCTAAGGAAAGATGTCTTAAAAAGAGTCAGAGGCTGGGTGCTGTGACTCATGCCCTTAATGCCAGCACTTTGGGAGGCCAAGGCGGGCCGATCACCTGAGGTCGGGAGTTCAAGACCAGACTGACCAACATGGAGAAACCCCATCTCTACTAAAAATACAAAATTAGCCAGGCTTGGTGGTACGTCTGTAATCCCAGCTACTAGGGAGGCTGAGGCAGGAGAATCGCTTGAACGAGGGAGATGGAGGTTGTGGTAGGCGGAGGGTGCGGTGAGCCGAGATTGCGCCATTGCACTCCAGTCTGGGCAACAAGAGCGAAACTCCATCTTAAAAAAAAAAGGAGTCTGAGAGGCCCAGTGCGGTGGCTCACGCCTGTAGTCCCAGCACTTTGGGAGGCTTAGGCAGGCAGGTCACCTAAGGTCAGGAGTTCAAGACCAGCCTGGCCAACATGGAGAAACTCCGTCTGTACTAAAAATACAAAAATTAGCCGGGGGTGGTGGCGGACACCTGTAATCCCAGCTACTCTGAAAGCTGAGGCAGGAGAATCGCTTGAACCTGGGAGGCAGAGGTTGCAGTGAGCTCAGATCGCGCCACTGCACTCCAGCTTGGGTGACAGAGTGAGACTCCGTCTCAAAAAAAAAAAAAAAGAGTCTGAGAAATAAATGACATGACTTTCAAAAGAGTCAGCAATAACTCTGATGGCAGACTTCACAACTGAAACAATGGAAGCCATCTTGAAACTGTTGGAGGAAAATAGCAGCTAACCTAAACTTCTAAATATCCAGCAAAATATTCTTCAAACTTGAATGTTAAAAAAAAAAAAAAAAAATCATTTCCAGAGAAATAAAAAACAAGAAAATCATTACCAGCAACCTGGTCTAAAATTAAATCAAAACACTAACAAAACAAGTCAACAGCAACAACAGAGTTCTTCAGGTAGAAGGAAGATATCCCATTAAGGAACCGTTAACATGATGAATAATAAAAAGGGCAAATATGTGAATAAATATAAATTGATATGGACTGTTCAATTGATAAATACTGTTCAAAAACAGTAATATGGTATAGGTTTTAAAAGATAGAAAAAACAGTTGTAAAGTGAAATGTGAGGGGAGAAAGTAAAATTACAGTGTGAGATTCTAGCATTATTGAGGACATTGTGAAGTGATACTTTTTGTTAGATGAGTCAGCAATGCATGTTGTAATCTTAGTAGTAGCCACTAAAAGAACCATTTTTAAAACAGTAAATTATTGAGAAGGAAAATGGAGTAACAGAAAACAAATGAGTTTTTAAAAGGCAGGAAAGATAAAAGATTAAAGAAACTTAAAATTGGCAGGGCAAATGAGAAATAGTAAGATGATATAAATAAAGCTGCCTATTTGAACAGTAGAATCATAGTTTTCAAAATATTCCATAAAAATACCTTATTTTGCAGTGTAAACATATAATGTATATAAATATGTAAAAATATACAACACATACATACTTGTTTTGTTTTTCTGACAGCTTCTTTGTGATATTGGCCACAGTGAAGAAAAACTGGGCTTTAACTATGAGGATATCATAATTTGGTAAGTGTAGTTCATTCCCCTCTCCCATCCCTTCCAGATTTTAGTAATTTTAATTTTAGTAATTTTAAACTAGAAATAGGATAATACAACACCTCATATTTGATTTCATAGAAACAGTTGCTTGAACATTAGAAAAATTTAAGAGCTACAGTAGTTTTGTTTCTGTGAGTCTTTGTGATATTTTCTAATTACTAAATATGAGGAACCAAAGTGAATGTTCAAAAATACCTGGACTTCTAGAATTTAAACTTTTAAATTAAATCTGAAATTTGCAGACTAAATTTCTCATATTATTCCCAGGAACAAGAGGAACCTATAACTCTAGGTCTTACCTAAGAGAAAGTTGTGCTTACAACAGACTTGATTTGCCCATGCACGCTAGTAGAGGCATGTTATATGGTTTTATAACTATCTTTTAGGTACTCTTAGGAATTAAAATTGATATAAAAGGTCTGTGCCTGCTATTGGTGTAAATTATTTTTATCATTGATTTAAACCAATGATTTTTGGGAGAGGTATGGAACAGGTAGGCAGAGAGAGGATATTTGATTATAGAGACACAAATGGTATAGCTTGAAAAAGGTGTATTTAATTTTCCGTTGTTTATATAAAACAACGGAAAATTAAATACAGAAGGTAAGAACTCAATACAGAAGTACAGAAGGTAAGAACTCAATAACATTTTCTTGATTGGTAAGAATGTACTAAGGAGGCACAGATTTAAAAAAGCAACACTAAGTGAAATTGTATGGGTTGGAGTGAATACTTTATATATATGTAGAATGTTCTTAGATAGAATTCCGTTCATGACTAGAATTTTTGCATATTTTGGCTGAGGAATAATTTGGTAATATAATTTTGTGTGTATTTGAAACCCAGGCAGCAAAACTTCTATTTTGTTTGTTTTCATACAGTTTGCGGTTAGCTTTATTAAATGAAGCAAAAGAAGTGCGAGCGGCTGGGCTACGAGCACTTCGATATCTCATCCAAGACTCCAGTATTCTCCAGAAGGTGCTAAAATTGAAAGTGGACTATTTAATAGCTAGGTAAATTTCCTAGAGTTGTTTATATGTTTTTGAAATTTTGTGTTGAGTTTTTAGCATGTCTACCATAAAGTGTACAGATTTTTACTCTAGTGTAACTTTGATGCATTTTGCATATATATATACACACACACACAACCAAGTAACAAGATTTAGAACATTTTCAGCATCCCAGTAAAGCTCTGTTACATACTGCAATCAGTTGTAAACATTACTCTGACTTTTCCCATTGCACACTAGTTTTTCCTGTTCTTGAGCATTGTGTGTTGGATGTATACAGTAATTACTCTTTTTTTTCTCATTATTGTCTTTGAGATTCATCTATGTTTTTTATTTTGTTTTGTTTTTGTTTTTGTTTTGTTTTTCTTGCTGTGTAACATTTCATTTTATAAATAGACCACAATTTATTCCATTCTGTTGAAGCTTTTCTGGGTTGTTTTCAGTGTTTGACTATTTGGAATAAAGTTGCCCTGAATATTCTTGTAGAAGGCTGCAAGAATATTCTTATAGAAGAAGAAGTGCACTCATTTCTCTTACGTATATGTAGAACTAGAATTTCTGGGTTATAAGGTACATGTATGTTTAGCTTTAGTAGATATTGCTGAACAGTTTGCTAAATGATTGCACTGATTATACGTCTACTATTATGTATAGGAGTTTCAGTCTCCCCATATCCTCATCAACACTTGATATTTTCAGTTTTTGGTTATATCGTTTCTTGTGTGATTTTCATTGTGGGGTCTCATTGTGGTTTTAACTTGTATTCCCTGATGAGTGATGATGTTAAGCACTTTTCATTTGCTGGTTGAAAGTTTGAGTATCCTATCTTTTGCTCGTTTGTAAATTGGATTATCTTTCTTGTTATGTAGGAATTCTTGATATCTTCTGAATGTGAGTCTTTACAGATGTATGTATTGAAAATGTCTTCTTTCAGTTTGCCTTGCCTTTGCCTTGCCTCTGCCTTGCCTCTTCTCTCTTTTAATGGGTCTTTGATGAACAAAAGTTCATAATTAGTGAAATCCAGAATGCTTTTTGGCCTATTTGGAAGAGATCTATGTTTTCTTTTAAAGGTTTTATTCCTTTATACATGTTTAAGTCTTTGAACCATCTTACTTGATTTGATCTCATTTGATGGTTGTGTAAGGTATGAGATAGATGGCAAGTCATGATTCATTTTTATCTTTGTGAATATCCAATAAAATTAGCACCTTTTATTGAAAACATTTTCATTTCACGTCTAGATTTGTGTCACCTTTGTTGTAAATCAGGTAGTTCAGTAGCAATCTATTGTTGGGTTCTCTATCCTCTTTAGTTGGTGTATTTGTCCTTGCACTGGTTTCTCAACTGTTTTAACTACTGCAGTTCTATAATATGTCTTGATACCTGTTAATGTGAGTCTAATTTTGCTTCTTTAAGACTATTTTGACTAATCTGGGTTTTGCATTTTCATATAAGTTTTAGAATAAGATAGTCCATATCCACATAACTTGCTGGGATTTTAGTAGGGATTGCATTAATGCTCTAGATTAATTTGGGGTGAATTTACATCTTAATATTGAATTTTCTAAACTTCTATTTATTGGAGACTTTGATTTCTGTCAGCAGTATTTAGTAGTGTGTGTGTGTTTGTTTTTTGCAGAGGTCCTGAACATATTTATTCAGTTTATTCTAAGATATTTTGATGATAGTATTAATATAATTTGAAACTTATTCTTTTCTGTTTTTGTTACTAATATACAAAAAAATTGGGGGGAGATATTGATCTCTTATTTAGTAATCTTGCCAAATTCACTTTTCAGTTCTGGTTGTTTGTAGATTACTTTGGATTTTCTGTGTATATAAGCATTAATTATAGATGATGTCCGTTTTATATCTTCCTTTCCAATCTTTATCTTTTTCTTACCTTACTACATGAGTTAGAATATTGCACTGAATAGGAATGATACTAATGGACAAGTTTGTTTCGATCTTGAACTCAGGTGAAGAGCATTCAGTATTTCACCATTATTTATACTTTCTATAAGCTTTTACTAGATGTTCTTTATATGCCTGGTTTGCATTCTTTAAATAAACACCACTGTTTGTGATATATTGCCCTTTTCATATATAACAATTTCCTTTGCTAATATTTTATAGATTTTTACACCTATGTTCATGAGAGGTATTGACCTTTATTTTTCCATTTATCTGAAGTCTTTGTCTGATTTTAGTATTGGGAGTATGTATGTTTGTTTTATTAAAAACAACTAGGGAAATGTGGCCTTGTTTTCATTTTACCTGGGAAATATATGTAAGATATGTATTTTTTTTTTGTCCTACATGATTATAATTCATTAATGGATCTCTATGGCTGGGTTTTCTTTTTCAGCCTGTTATAAAATTATAGACTCAATTATTTTTCACCCATATAGTACTTTCTGACTTTTCTTTTTCTTGTTTCAGATTTTGAAGCTTTGTTTGTTACTTCATGTTTAGAAGTGCTAAATCTTCATATTGGGCTTAATCCTTTTATAATTATAAAATAACCCTCTTTATTCCTAGTAATACTTATTTTATGAGTGTTCATGTCATCTAATAATACATTACCACCTTTCTTTTGCCTAGTGTTTGCATGGTATACCTTTTACTATCCTTTTACTTTCTTTTTTTGTTTTTACATTTAACTGTCTCCCCTGTAAATATCATGTCGTTTTTTCTTTTTTTTATATCTGGTTTGACCAACTTTGTCTTCTTACTGGAGTATTTAGACTATTTATGTCTAGTGGTTTATTATGTGCATGATTTATGGACTTTGTCAAATGTAATTTTTTGTGTGTATTTATGAATTTGTTGTCTCATTACTAGCTTCCTAATACTTGATTTTGTTTGCTATCTTGGCATTTCTATTCTATTTGTCACATATGTTCTTTGTTCTTGTATTTCTCATTTTTTTGCTTCATTTGAAATAACAGTTTTTTTCCTCTTTTAGTGTCTTGGCTATGAAGTCTTTCCTTCTTTTTAGTAGTTGTCCTAGAGATTGGAACATATATCCTTGATATATTTAGTTCTGCTAGTCATCTTTTGTCTGTAAATCCCTCTATTTTGCCTTCATGTTCAAAGGCTGTTTTCATTACCACTTATTTATTTTTCAGTGCTTCAGTTATTGTCTTCTGGATTTCTTTTTCTTCTTAATTTCTTTTTTTTAATAACAGTTGAACAATAAGTAGCTTCTCTTTCTTGTTATGTAGGAATTCTTGATATCTTTGAGATTCTTTCGGATATATCTTTTTACCTCTGGCTGCTTTAAAGATTTTTTTTTTTACTCTGTTGTATATTCTGCCCTATTGACTGGTACTCCATCTATACACATGTTGGATCTTTTCACTGTCCCACGTTTCTGATGCCCTTACTGTATTTTTCAACCTTTTGTTGTGGTTAATCTTTGTATTTCAGTGTGCTTACTTTTCTACTTACCTGTTTATTAAAAACCTTTCATCCTGCTAGTACATGATTCTCATGAATTCTTAATTTCAGTTATTATTTTATTTATTTTAGGATTTTTTTTTTCCCATTTGTTTGAGATGGAGTCTTGCTCTGTCACCCAGGCTGGAGTGCAGTGGCGCTATCTTAGCTCATTGCAACCTCCACCTTCTGGGTTCAAGTGATTCTCCTGCCTCTGCCTCCCGAGTAGCTGGGACTACTGGTGCGGCACCACCACGCCCGGCTGATTTTTTTCTATTTTAGTAGAGACAGGGTTGCACCGTGTTGCCCAGGCTGATCTCGAACTCCTGAGCTCCAGCAGTTCACCCGCCTCGCCCTCCCAAAGTGCTAGGATCACAGACTTGAGCCACCGTGCCTGGCCTATTTTAGTTTTATTTAAAGATTTCAGGTCTCTGCTTTATTTCTTCATCTTTTCTTCTATTTTCTTTAGCATATTAACCATAGTTATTTTGAAGTCCCCTCTGACAACTCCAAAATGTGAATCACCTGTATTCTATTTGTAGTGCCATTTTCTTTTCTTAGTTTTTGGTACTTGGCCCTTTGTTTGTTTTAAACCATGCCTCATATTGTCTGATAGAATGTGAACATCGGTATTCAAAATTGTTGGGGCTGGGCTTGGTGGCTCATGCCTGTAATCCTAGCATTTTGGGAGGCAAAGGGGGGCAGATCACTTGAGGCCAGGAGTTCGAGACCAGCCTGGCCAACGTGGCGAAACCCCGACTTTATTAAGAAAACAAAAATTAGCCAGGCACGGTGGCATGTGCCTGTAATCCCAGCTACTCAGGAGGCTGAGGCACCAGCTCTGTCTCAAAAACAAAAAATCCAAACAAAAAAACCATAATTATTGTCTCAGGATCATGTTATTTGCATTTTAAGAGAGTTAAGTTTTGTTCTAGAATGTTGGTTTATTACACTGATTCTGTTAAAGTTTGGTTTTAGATTTGCCTTTGCTCCTAGAAGTGGCTATTTAGGATCTCAGAGTGGATATATTGAGCAGAATCTTTTCACCTTAACCAGTCTTGAACCCTAACCTATTTCTTAGAGTATTGTGTTTCTGCTGAAATCTATACTCTGTTGTTCCTTTGTTTCTTAGAGTGTAATTCTGCTTTTGCACAATGTAGATGTTGACAAGTGTCTTAGAGAGCACTGCATGCAGATTTTAGCTCATTTTCTTCTGTTTTCTTCTCTCAGGGATTTTATCCCTCGAGTCCCAGCTACTGTGGCTGCCCTGACTTTAAACCTCTGTCTTTTCAGGACAGCCTGATTTCTGCTTTCTGTTAGAACTCTGCCCATGAGGCCAGGGATTGACATTGATAAATGCACCCAGGGAACAAATGTGGTTAAATGTGGAGCTCCCTGTGCTTCTTTTTTCAGAGATTATTCTTCATTGCCCTTTTAACAGTTGTTTTATACTGTAAAGTATTTGTTTTTTTTTTAAAACCTTTACGGTTATTTTTGGCAAGACAGTCAGAACCTCGCATCTCTGTCATGGCCAGGAATGGAATTCTAAGTCCATTTGTATTTTAATAGAATTGCCTTAGATTAATTGTATTCAGATAGAAGAAATGCTTTTTGAATCGCAGACTATCTATATATAAAGCATTGATTAGAATAATGAACTGTCTACATAAAAATGCTCCTACATAAACAAAAGACTTTCAAAATTGGATAATTTAATACATTTTACAAAGAAATGTCAGTTTGGTGGTATTTGCTTGGACATCAATATTTGAAGTGAATTCAGAATTCTAATTATATTTTGGTGAGATAGAATTTTTATAGATAGTGCCTAATTTAGTTTAAGCCCCGGTCAAAATTGCAATTAAATGAAAAGAGCCTTGAACTATTTTTCCTTTACAATTTTTATAAAATGTCTGAATTTTATCAGAGATAAGTGAATTTTTTTAGTAGACTTTTAATACTTTGTTTATTATTCTTTCTTTATAAATAGATGTAGTCTTATAAATTACTTACTATACTGTTCTTTCCTGAGGTTTTAAAAGAAAAAATTGGTCTTTTAATTGACAGATATTTGTCACTAGAGATGTATGGGTTAATTAAATAAATATATGTTGGTACTGAGAAATCATATACCAAAACTTTAATATACCATATTGACATTGTGAAAATGGGTTTCATCAAGCAGTATTATGATACAAAAAGTTGTTTAATAGAATTTTATCAATGATTAATATTTTGTGTATTGTTTAGGTGCATTGACATACAACAGAGCAACGAGGTAGAGAGGACACAAGCACTTCGATTAGTCAGAAAGGTATGCTCTATATGTGAGAGTAAAAGGCAAATTTATGGTTTTTATGTTAATATTTACATTTTTAGATTAGACTGTTTTGTGAAATCTTAAGATTAAAGACTAAACTTTTATTAAACATTTTTATTAAAGTTATATATTAAATAAATTCATTAAACTTTGAGGTAAACAAATATTTTGTGGAATTATTCTATGTGATTGGGTATAGCTAGGACAATATTTCTTATAAAATGTTTATTGTGAAGAATATTTCTTCCTTTAATAGACATGTAAATGTAGTTACCGCTTTGATAAGTTACTGAAGAAAGAGGATTACTTGCTCCCCATCCTGATTTTCTCTTTATTGCATACTTAGAGTTTATAGTATTAAATGGAAGTCACAAATAGTTAGAAATTCATTATTTTAAAGGTGAATTTGGATACAGTCTGTGGGCAGTTGCAATAAACAATTCAGGCCCTTGTACAGGATAAAAGGTCACAGCCTAAACTCCACAAGAGAGGGTGTTAAGGACAATCCATAATGCTTCTCATGAGAGGCCTTCAGGGAATGCTTTGTTGTTTTACTTGATAACCCTAATGGTGGAAGAAGAGAGTGAACTGAGAGTAAATTTGGTTGGGACACAGCCTGAGTGAGACAAGTATCCCTCATATTTCATCTTAATGTTCATGAGAATCATAAAGTATATGTTCATTTGCATAAAAAATCTAAAAATATTTACCAGTTGAATTTTTTAGTTCTTTTTTCCCTCTTCCTATCTTTCAATTCCATACAGGTTCCAAAATGGTATACTGTTCAATTTCTGTGTTAGCTAGGGTTCCCTCTTTTTCGCTTTTCTTACAATTGTCTACCTTTTGGTTAGTAATAGTACTCACAGGTGAACAAGTAAATGGATGAATTAAGTCTTAAAAGAAGTTTGAAATTCTACTAAGAATGATACTGGAGATAGATTAGGAGACTTGAACTGTTACACTAGGATTGTAATTTGACTTTTCAAATTCAGATTTTAAAAATGTATGGTTTTTATTTATACAATTCTTCCTTCTTCCATGACTGAGAATTCAGGATGAAACAAAATTTGTTTCAGAAGAACCTAGAACAATTTTTTCGTTATTTGGGTTATGTATGTCAGTATTTGTAATATTAGGAACTAAAATATATATTAATATATTTAAAATAATAAACACATTAATTACAAACATAAATAACATTTTTATGAAAACCATATTTTATTTTATTTTTTTCAATAATTTTTGGGGTACAGGTGGTTTTTGGTTACATGGAGACGTTATTTAGTGGTGATTGAGATTTTTGTGCCCCTGTCACCCACACAGTGTACACTGTACCCCATATGTAATCTTTTTATCCCTCACCTCCTCCCAAACTACCCCCACCTCCAGTCCCCAAAGTTCATTATATCATTCATATGCCTTTGCATCCTCATAGTTTAGCTCCCACTTAGAAGCAGGGAACATACAATATTTGGTTTTCCATTCCTGAGTTAATTTGACTTAGCATAATGGGCTCCGGCTCCATCTAAGTTGCTTCAAAAGACATTATTTCAATTGTTTATGGCTGACTAACATTCCATATTGTATATGGAATATTCCATAGTGTGTAATACCACATTTTCTTTATCCACTCATTGGTTGATGGGCACTTTGGAATGACTGTATTTTCCAAAAAATAATGAGAAGAGGGCTATTGTTTTAGAGTTTTGCAACTCTCTTTATCTTGATACACAAGTCATTTGGATTATCATATTTGCTTCTGCATTCAGTCTGTTTTAATAACACATGCGGTGAAACCCCTGTAAAACTTTAGTACACACTTCTGAGAAGATAAGAGTGAAAGGGACAAATGATATCTTTGTATTGCTATGCAGAATCTCTGAAAATATCTTAAGGACCCTCAGAATTTCCTGGTCTACACTTTGAGCATCATCGCTGTAGAGATTGCTGTCAGAAGAGAAGACAATTTCAAATGGATTCAGATAATTAAATTCAGTTTTGGATATTTTAGTAAATGTTTTACTTCAATTTTGTATTTTTGCAAAAGTTAAAATTTAAAGTAGCTCAGGTCTTAATTGCTCAAAAATAATTCATTAGCAGCATAACAAAAATATCATTTCATTTGGTTGTCTTCTGAGATGCAGAGTAGTTGACTCATATACCATTTTGAATCCTAGAACAGGAAAATTGCTGATATTTGGTGGTGGAATATAGAATCAGAGGAAGAATTGTGGCACAGGACTTTTCCTTGGTTTACGCTAAAAGAATTAGATGAGAGCACATTTGCCGAACGAACAGTGGCCTCTATTGGCCAGAGAAACTATAATTTCATTAGTGCTTTTAGCATCTGAAGCACCCTTTTTTTTTTTTTTTTTTTTTTAAAGTAAAACTTTGGCAGCTGTACTACAGGTTGAGTATTCCTTTTCCACAATGCTTGGGACCTGAAGTTATTTCCCATTTTGGATTTTTTTGGGTTTTGGAATATTTGTGTGTATACGAGAAGATATCTTGTGAATGAGAAGACTTAAATCTAAACACAGAATTTATTTATGCTTCGTATACACTTTGTACACATATCCTGAAGTTAATTTTGTATAATTTTTTTTTTTTTTTGAGACGGAGTCTCGCTCTGTCACCCAGGCTGGAGTGCAGTGGCGCCATCTCGGCTCACTGCAGGCTCCACCTCCCGGGTTCACGCCATTATCCTGCCTCAGCCTCCCCAGTAGCTGGGACTACAGGCGCCCACCACCACACCCAGCTAATTTTTTTTTTTTTAATTTTTGTTTTTAGTAGAGACGGCGTTTCACCATGTTAGCCAGGATGGTTTTAATCTCCCGACCTCGTGATCTGCCTGCCTCGGCCTCCCAAAGTGCTGGGATTATAGGCATGAGCCACTACACCCAGCCAATTTTGTGTAATATTTTTAAGAATTTTGTGCATGAAACAAAGTTTATGTACATTGAACCATCAGAAAGCAAAATTGTCAGATGTTGAATTTTCTACTTCTGGCTCATGTCAGTGCTCGGAAAGTTTGTGATTTTGGAGCATTTTGGATTTTTGGATTAGGGATGCTCAACCTGCAGTAGAAATTAATGTTTAATATTATAATTACTATATCACTGAATTTTTTTGTATGCATTCCCAAAAGTTAAAATTTGTAATAAAAGTATTAGTCTATTATATTTTAAAAGATAAGGAAAAACATTTTTTGCTTTAGGATAACTTACGCTATGAATAATTAAGGAATTCTTATGTTACTTTTTCTCTTATTTTACTCATCTCATTCATTTGGAAATGTTTTGTCTGCTTTTTTCTTTTCCATGTCTCTGATTTCCCCCTTCCAATGCAGGCAGCTCTTTTGTGGCTTTATTTCTCTCATTTTTAATGTAATTTTTCCACTAGTCAGTTGTTACTGTTCTTTTCTTAATCTTATTTAAATTCTACTTGCCGTCTACCTAATTTGAAGTGTCTTTTTTTCATATATAATTTCTTTATTCATGTAATAAGGAATTAATACCACAAACTTTTTACATTTGGAAGAGATTCATTGACTGGAATCTCATGCCCTTGATACGTAGCAAGATAGTGGCAAAGCCAGAGCAAGAACCCTCTTCTCCGAAGTTTCCAAACCTACATTGGCCCATGAGTTTGAAGTTCAACCTGCCTACTTTGGCCTTCAGAGCCCAGTTTTGGTCCAGCCAACCATTTCTATCTGACATGTCTTATGCCACCATGTGTAGGCAAACTACCCACCACTACTACCACAATTGTTACTTCCTTCCTACTCTTTTCATGTTCAGCCCTTCTCACCTTACATTGATCTTCTAGTCTCAGCTCAAATATTAGTTATACCCCTTAGGTAACTCAGTGCTTCTCTAATTCCTTTGTGTCAGTTCCACAAATACATTACCTAGTCAGGATCTTCAATTTGTTTTATATGTCTGTCCTGTCATGCCAGAAGAGATTATTAAACTTTTACAGTTTTAACAGTGACTGCATTCTATGGCTTCTCCCTTATTGAGCATTCACTGGTTTATGAAGAAAGCATTCTCTGATTTGCACACAGTTTAAGGTTTCTTTGCATATATTTCCTGGAAAATAAGAAGAGTGATTTTATTTGTAAAAATTTTATGTATCTATTTCATAGCACAATCTGGTGAATTAAGTATATGTTTACTAGACATAAGATTTATATAGAATTTTATACTTGAAACTTTAGAAATTATCTGTTCATACATATCTTCATTTTACGAATGAGGAAATTGAGGCATAGAGAGGCTTGGTTTAGCCAAGGTAGCGTAGTTTATTATAGTAGACTTCAGTCTAAAAACCATTTTGCCTGGTTTTTCAGCAAAATATTTTACAGAATATATTACATGCATTTTGCTGTTCGGAGAAATTTTCTTACAAGCTCCTTATAAGAATAGTAATAGATCAGAAAGTATTAAAAGATAACTTAATGTCATAAAATGTTAGAATTCTTTCACCCAGGAATATCGATTTCCTATACTTCCTATACCTCCTTCCTTCTCCCTTTCTTTCTCTCCTTTTTCAGTTAATTGAAAAAAACTGACTTAGAAATGAATATGAAAGCTTTTGTAGATTCTACAATTATTGGAGATATGTTTGTTTTATGGTTGTAGAACTGTTGTATAATTTCAGGTGAACTTTGTAATATGTCTTTAAAATACTGCTTAAATGACAAACCACTTACAACTACTAATCAAACAGATCTTTCTTTTGATCCTCTATAAGACTTACTTGTGTATCTTTTATTTGGTGATGATGGTATATGGAGAGATGGTCAGGATCATAAAAGTGCAGTAGTATATTGACTACTATTGTCACCTCTGGTTTACTTTGTCTAGGTACTGAAAAACTGTTTAAGATTTAGTCCCTATTCTAGAATAATTTAAAATCTCAGAAACATTTGGTCAATGAATTTATGGTCTGTAAGAAAAAATCTAACACATTTTCCATAGTAATGGCTATTAACATTTGTTGCATCAATTATTAGTTATATTAATATTTTGAAATATCCATAAGAAGCAGAAGATTAAAATTGGTACCTAGATCTTATTCTGGATCTTATTCTATGTTATTAACTATTTCAGTTTGGACAAAATAGGTTTAAGAAATGTATTACTAAAGTAACTTCTTTTTCTGATTCCTTCTCTTACAGATGATTACTGTGAATGCTTCCTTGTTTCCTAGTTCTGTAACCAACTCATTAATTGCGGTTGGAAATGATGGACTTCAAGAAAGAGACAGAATGGTCCGAGCATGCATTGCCATTATCTGTGAACTAGGTCAGAATTTTTTTCAAGTAACAAAAATGTAATATTTTAGAAAGGATATCTAACATTTGATATATATGTATTTTATTATACTTTAAGTTCTACGATACATGTGCAGAATGTGTAGGTTTGTTAATAGGTATACACGTGCCATGGTGGTTTGCTGTACCCATCAACTTGTCATATACATTAGGTATTTCTAATGCTATCCCTCCCCTAACCCCCCAACAGGCCCCAGTGTGTGATGTTCCCCTCCCTGTGCTCATATGTTCTCATTGTTCAACTCCCACTTATGAGTGAGAACATGCAGTGTTTAGTTTTCTGCCCCTGTGTTATTTTGCTGAGAATGATAGTTTCCAGCTTCATCTATGTCCCTGCAAATGACATGAACTCATCCTTTTCTAATGGCTGCATAGTATTCCATGGTGTATATGTGCCACGTTTTCTTTATCTAGTCTGTCATTGATGGGCATTTGGGGTGGTTCCAAACCTTTTCTATTGTGAACAGTGCTGCAATAAACATGTGTGCATGTGCATGTGTCTTTATAGTACAATGAGTTGTAAATATACCCAATAATGGGATTGCTGGGTCAAATGGTATTTCTGGTTCTAGATACTTGAGGAATCACCACACTCTTCTTCCACAATGGTTGAACTAATTTACACTCCAACCAACAGTGTGAAAGTGTTCCTATTTCTTCATATCCTCTCTAGCATCTATTGGTTCCTGACTTTTTAATGATTGCCATTCTAACTGGGGTGAGATGGTATTTCATTGTGGTTTTGATTTGCATTTCTTTAATGATCAATGGTGATGAGCTTTTTTTCATATGTTTGTTGGCCACATAAATGTCTTCTTTTGAGAAGTGTCCGTTCATATCCTTTGCCCACTTTTTGATGGGGTTGTCTTTTACTTGTAAATTTAAGTTCCTTGTAGATTCTGGATATTAGTCCTTTGTTAGATGGATAGATTGTAAAAAATTTTTCCCATTCTGTAGGTTGCCTGTTGACTCTGATGATTGTTTCTTTTACTGTGCAAAAGCTCTTTAGTTTAATTAGATCCCATTTATCAATTTTGGCTTTTGTTGCCATTGATTTTGGTGTTTTAGTCATGAAGTCTTTGCCCATCCCTATGTCCTGAATGGTATTACCTAGGTTTTTTCTAGGGTTTTTATGGTTTTAGGTCTTTAATCCATCTCGAGTTAATTTTTGTGTAAGGTGTGAAAAGGGGGTCCAGTTTCATTTTTCTGCATATGGCTAACCAGTTTTCCTAACACCAATTTTAAATAGGGAATCCTTTCCCCATTGCTTATTTTTGTCAGGTTTGTCAAAAATCAGATGGTTGTAGATGTGTGATGTTATTTCTGAGGGCTCTGTTCTGTTCTATTGGTCTGTGTATTTGTTTTGGTACCAGTACCATGCTATTTTGGTTACTGTAGCCTTGTAGTATATAGTTTGAAGTCAGGTGGCGTGATGCTTCCAGCTTTGTTTTTTTTGTTTAGGATTATCTTGGCTATATGGGGTCTTTTTTGGTTCCATATGAAATTTAAAGTAGTTTTTTCCAATTCTGTGAAGAAAGTCAGTGGTAGCTTGATGGGGATAGCATTGAATCTATAAATCGATTTGGGCAGTATGGTCATTTTCACGGTACTGATTCTTCCTATCCGTGAACATGGAATGTTCTTCCATTTGTTTGTGTTCTCTCTTATTTCCTTGAGCAGTGGTTTGTAGTTCTCCTTGAAGAGTCCTTCACCTCCCTTGCAAGTTGTATTCCTAGGCATTTTATTCTCTTATGTAGCAACTGTTAATGGGAGTTCACTCATTATTTGGCTCTCTGTTTGTCTATTATTGGTGTATAGGAATGCTTGTGATTTTTGCACATTGATTTTATATCCTGAGACTTTGGAAGGAGACCCATCTCATGTGCAAAGACACACATAAGCTCAAAATAAAGGAATGGGGGAATATTTACTAAGCAAATGGAAAGCAAAAGAAGCATGGGTTGCAGTCCTAGTCTCTGATAAAATAAACTTTAAACCAGCAAAGATCAGAAACGACAAAGAAGGGCATTACATAATGGTAAAGGGATCCAAGCAACAAGAAGAGCTAACTATCCTAAATATATATGCACCCAATACAGGAGCACCCAGATTCATAAAGCAAGTTCTTAGAGACCTACAAAGAGACTTAGACTCCCACACAACAATAGTCGGAGACTTGAACTCTCCACTAGACCACTAGCCAGACTAATAAGAAAAGAGAGAAGAATCAAATAGATGCAAAAAAAAAAAAAAAATGGTAAAGGGGATATCACCACCAATCCCACAATATAAACACTTCTACGCAAATAAACTTGAAAATCTAGAAGAAATGGATAAATTCCTGGACACATACACCCTCCCAAGACTAAATCAAGAAGAAGTTGAATCCTTGAATAAACCAATAACAAGTTCTGAAATTGAGGCAGTAATTAATAGTCTACCAACCAATAAAAGCCCAGAACCAGATGGATTCACAGCTGAATTCTACCAGAGGTACAAAGAGGAGCTGGTACCATGCCTTCTGACACTATTCCAAACAACAGAAAAAGTAGGACTCCTTCCTAATTATTTTTTGAGGCCAGCACCCTCCTGATACCAAAACCTGGCAGAGACACAACAACAAAAAGAAAATTTCAGACTAATATCCCTGATGAAAATTGATGTGAAAATCTTCAATAAAATCGTGGCAAACCAAATCCGGCAGCACATCAAAAAGCTTATCCACCATGATCAAGTCGGCCACATCCCTGGGATGCAAGGCTGGCTCAATGTATGCAAATCAGTACACGTAATCCATCACATAAACAGAACCAATGACAAAATCCACATGATTATCTCAGTGGATGCAGAAAAAGCGTTCAGTAAAATATTCAACACCCCTTCATGCTAAAAACTCTCAGTAAACTATGTATTGATTGAATGTATTCCAAAATAATAAGAGCTATTTATGACAAATCCACAGTCAATATCATACTGAATGGGCAAAAGCTGGAAGCATTCCCTTTGAAAACTGGCGGAAGACAAAGATGCCCTCTGTCCGCCGGGCGCGGTAGCTCACGCCTGTAATCCCAGCACTTTGGGAGGCTGAGGCGGGCGGATCACGAGGTCAGGAGATTGAGACCTGGCTAAGACGGTGAAACCCCGTCTTTACTAAAAATGCAAAAAATTAGCCGGGCGTAGCGACGGGTGCCTGTAGTCCCAGTTACTTGGGAGGCTGAGGCAGGAGAATGGCGTGAACCCGGGAGGCGGAGCTTGCAGTGAGCCGAGATCGTACCACTGCACTCCAGCCTGGACGACTGAGCGAGACTCTGTCTCAAAAAAAAAAAAAAAAAAAAAAAAGATACCTTCTGTCACCACTCCTATACAACATAGTATTGGAAGTTCTGGCCAGGGCAAACAGGCAAGAGAAAGAAAGAAAGGGTATTCAAATAGGAAGAGAAGAAGACAAATCGTCTCTATTTGCAGATGATATGATTGGATATATAACATTTTTAAGGCCTTTAATACATGAATTCTTTATTGTTACAAAAATATGAAAAAGCACATTTCTGGTAGGGAAGTAGAGAACTTGTGATTTAACAAAAAATTTCAATGTGACGTTAAAATTCTATAAATTTTAAACTTTTCTTCATCATTAAGTTAGCATAGGAATTGTCTAAATTCCAGTAATATTATATGATAGAATCTACTAAAGTCTGGCTGTCTAACATTAGTTATTCTGTATGTTTGTGTTAGTTCATTTTCACACTATTATGAAGAACTACCTGAGACTGGGTAATTTATGAAGAAAAAAGGTTTATTTGACTCACAGTTCTGCATGACTTGGGAGGCCTCAGGAAACTTAAAATTGTGGCAGAAGGCGATGGAAGTGAGGCATGTCTTACATAGCAGCAGGAGAAAGAGCGAAGGGGAAGTGCCACTTTTAAACCTTCAGATCTCGTGAGATTCACTATCACGAGAGTATCATGGAGAAAACTGCCCCATAATCCAGTCACCTCCCACCAGGTCCCTTCCTCGACACGTGGGTCCAATTTGAGATGAGATTTGGGTGGGACACAGAGCCAAACCATATCATTCTTGATGTGGGTTAAAAACAGTAAACAATCCAATATGCCTAATAATAATAAACTCGAGGCCAGACGTGGTGGCTTAGACCTGTAACCCCAGCACTTTGTGAGGCCAAAGTGGGCGGATCACGAGGTCAAGAGATCGAGACCATCCTGGCCAACCAACATGGAGAAACCCCGTCTCTACTTTAAAAAGAAAAAAAAAAGCTACGCCTGTAGCCCCAGCTACTCAGGAGGCTGAAGTAGGAGAATCGCTTGAACTTGGGAGGCGGAGGTTGTGGTAAGCCAAGATCACGCCACTGCACTCCAGCCTGGGTGATAGAGCTTGAGTGTGTATCCAAAAAAAAAAAAAAAACCAACAACAACATATTTTAAATGTTCAGCCTCACTTATTATCAAAGAAATATAATTTTAAGTGACAAGAAAAGATATTTTTTCCACCACCTAAAGTAGGAATGGTGTTGGTTACATTCCCTCTTGAGATGATAAATAACAAAAGTTTAAGCTAAAAAAAAAAAAGAAAAGAGAACCAAAACCTACCATTGAGGATTTTTTTTTAAAAAAGACCACAATATTTGTTGATTTAGAGACAAGAGTCAGAACTGTGATTAGGGAAATTTAAAAAAAAAAAAAAAATAGTGAAACTTGACTGTGTGCCAATCGGTAGGACTGCCTGGGTGCCTGGAAAGCTATACTCAAAGTTAATTTTTCATTATAAAGTGCATTATAATTAAACAGAAAATAAATGAGTGAGCCAGTATAACTCAAGAAATACCAAGAGAAGAAAAAAAATCCACTTCATGTTAAGCAGATGGAGAAAAACCAACATAACTAGAAGTCTTAATTAATGAACAAGATAGATTATGTAATCTAAATTGTTAATTGGAATAAGAAAGTAAAATCCACAAATGTTTAGAAAACCCAAAGGTTTGAAATACAAAAGATTAATAAGGAAATGAAGAGAATATTTTTTATGTGTATTTGGAAACTTAATAAAATGAATGGATTTTCAGGATAAATTTTAATTTCCGGTTACTCACAAATTGTAAAATACAAATAGCTCAAAAGCTATAGAAGTATTTGAAAACATTTATGAAAAAATTGCTTCAAAAAACCTCATCCCGGTACTTTTGTTTAAAAAAAAAAAAACAGGTAATTCCTACATAGTGTAATCTGATTTAGAGCGTTAAAAAGATACAAATTTCTTTTTTTTTGTTTTTTTGTTTTTGAGATGGAGCCTCATTCTGCCACTAGGGTGGAGCGCAGTGGCACGATCTCAGGCTCACTGCAGCCTCCGCCTCCTGGGTTCAAGCAATTCTCCTGCCTCAGCCTCCCAAGTAGCTGGGACTACAGGCACCTGCCACCACGCGCAGCTAATTTTTTTTTTTGTATTTTCAGTAGAGACGGGGTTTTACCATGTTGGCCAGGATGGTCTCCATCTTTTGACCTTGTGATCCACCCGCCTCAGCCTCCCAAAGTGCTGGGATTACAGGCATGAGCCACCGCACCTACAAATTTCTTATTATGTAACTAGCATTTTATGTACATGTACACAGATACACATATACCTAGATAGATAGATAATTAGAAGGCTACTTTGTTAGCATTCAAGAATATTTATCTCAAATCAACAATCAATGCTATTCTTAATGGTGAATTTCTACCAATACCACATCCTTGTAGCTATTAGCATTATTTTAAAACTTTTAGCCAGGTTATTAGCCAAAATAATAAAATATGTGTATATATTGGAAAGGAGACAGTATTACTTTGTAGATGGTATCTTCTATATAAAAAAACTCAAGTAAAAACCAACTTCATTTTACGTAGTAGGACTATGTGAAAACACAGATTTGACAGATTTTTGTGTTTCAACAATAATCAGTAATTAGAAAAAGCAATACAATTTTTAAAGTAGAAAAGAAAATATATAAGACAAATTTTATAAGAACTGCGTATGACTTGTTTGTGTGTTTGGGGAGTACTTTTGACTTTGTCAAATTGATTCTTAAGAAGACACAGCTAATCTGTAAGGGTACAAATGAGAACGGTGGCGGCCTGTGCAGTGGAGGAGGACTCACTAGAAAGTAATGTGAGAGATCTTTTTAGGATAATGAGAGTTCTGTATGTTGAGTGGACATCTTTGGAGCAAGAAATTTCTGTTTAATAAAAATATAGAGAAATCAAATACACCATTTTAAACAAAATCTGAAGTTAAATCACAGATGAAAGATTTGAGACAGATAAATGGCTAATATCCCTACCTTATAAAGAACTCCCTGCAATTGATAGGAAAAAAAAGCCATTCTAGTATTATATGGACAAAGGGTATGAAAAGACAATCCAAAGATATTTTAAAAATCAGGTTTTGGTTTTGGGGAAGTATATTCAGTGACTCTTTATCCACTTGTCCTTTTATCTACCTGTTCTTATAAATGTTGTTATTAGAAAGTTTTTCAAGTCAGAAAGGCAATTAAATTTTAAAGCCCAGATTTTTTATTACTTTTAATAATTACCCCAAATATAATATGTTAAGTTTTTCTCTTTTATTTTAGCACTTCAGAATCCAGAGGTGGTGGCCCTTCGAGGTGGACTAAACACCATCTTGAAAAATGTGATCGATTGCCAATTAAGTCGAATAAATGAGGCCCTAATTACTACAATTTTGCACCTTCTTAATCATCCAAAGACTCGACAGTATGTGCGAGCAGATGTAGAATTAGAGGTAGGAACTTTAATATTCTTTTCTAGTTTTAAAATATGATTATAAATGTATACTTTTACTTTGAAGTACTAAATTCTATAGATGCAGTACTACATTAATTATCAAACCTAAATTAGCCAAGACTGATTTGTTCCCAGCTCTATTTTACAGATCATTCAGTTTGGACTGAATTGAAAACATTACTCTTAATAATATTTCATCAATGTGTAAAGTAAATTTTATTTTTGTATTATATATGAAAAGTTTATGAACCAAATTAGAGTACAAATAAAGTTATGTAAGAAATTTACTTATTTAACATTACCATTTGCTTTTAAGGCCTTTAGTACATTGTGAATAGCTCCTGCCAGTTATGCAATATGAAACGTACTAAAATTATCTGAAGTTGGAAGCACTTTGTTAGCAACTAATTATATCTACTAGAAAGAAAGCATATATGTATATTTTGTAAATACCTTTTAAATTTTTTACTGATTCAAGTAGGGTTTATTACAGTTACTCAAACGTAATAAGGCTACTGTATACTTTTCTTTATAAGAAAGTATGTAGGGGAGGTTGGAACAGAATTATGCACTATATTATAGTTTCTTCCTGTGCATGTATTGCATTGTTGTCTTTTGAATATAGTATTTGGAGTCAGTTTAAATCAAGGATTTGTTTGTATTTAGATATGAAATCATATGTGATATAAATGATTGATTGTCCCCTAATTTGTTTTTCCAAATCATTTTTTGAAACTAAAGTGTTCTGTTTTTATCAGGACTATTTTTAAAAACGCTTCACGTTATAAAATTGACATCAGCCTATATTATTAACTGACAGTGTTAGTAAAATATTCTTAGTAAGTGATTTCAAGTACATTATTTGTTGGAATCCTATGGGAATAAACTGGCACTGTTGATATTTTATAATTTGTTTAGCTTTACTTTTTTTCTTATCAAGTAAGAAAACTATAATTTTAAAATTAGAGAGATGAATAAAAGATAATATGTATAGGCTCTGTGTTTTGTTTTCTGTTTTGTTTTGAGATGGGGTCTCACTCTGTTGCCCAGGCTTAAGTGTAGTGGCACGATCATGTCTCACTGCAGCCTAGACCTCCTGAACTCAAGCGATCCTTCCATGTCAACCTCCTGAGTAGCTGGGACTATAGGCATGTACCACCACACCTGGCTAATTTTTGAATTTTTTGTAGAGATGGGACTTTGCCATGTTGCTCAGGCTGGTCTTAAACTCCTGAGCTTATGCAATCCACCCACTTCAGCCTCCCAAACTGCTGGGCTTACAGGTATGAGCCACTATGCCCAGCCAGCTGCGTTTTTATTCCTATATATCATACAGTGGATTAGCAAAGCCTTTATATAAATGAAACAAACCTCAAACACAGGAAAACCAGAGGTCTGCTTAGTCTTATCAAAATTACATTGTAGCCTCAATTTAACTTAGTTGGGCATTAGAATAAGGTAATCAGTCCCCTTAATCTACCTGTCTAGCAGAGGAAAGAATAAACCATCTTGAGTGGGAGATAACATCACTTGGAGCCTTTTATAAAGTGTACATTCAGTCAGAAATTAGTCATTTAAAAAGACATGACTGTATGACTGAAAACCCAAAAGAAAAAAAACAATCCATAGAAACATGCTTGCAGGTAATTCAGATAGAGGAAAAAGACATTAAAACAATCCCGATTAATTTGTTCAAGAAGATAAATAAAATACATGAAATAATGGAGAATTTCACCATATAATTGGATATGTGAAAAGAACCAAATGGAAATTCTAGTACTGAAAATATGATATCTGGAATTCAGAGCACAATGAAATTAAAATTCAGTTTGAACAGGAAGATATTATTAGTAAACTGAAAGAGAAGTCAATAAAAATATCCAAGGGTAAAACAAAAATAATGTTAATTCACACACAGTAAAGCACAGAGAGAAAAAAGAAAGAAAATTGAACAACACAAAAGGGATAAAACATAATTGCAGTCTTTGGAGAGAAAAAGTTGGCAGAAGCAAAGATCCAAAGAGACAGTGGCCAAAACTTTCTTTCTAAAACTGATAAAGCTTCATGTTATAAAGCTCAGAAAACAAATGAGATAATACATAGGGAGGAACTGAGCTCTCTTGCCAACAATCAGCACCTTGTGAATAACACTTCTTGACGCAGATCCTCTAGCTCCAGTCAGGCCTTCAGATGACTACAGGCTTGGCTAACACTTGGACTGAAATCTTATGAGACCTTGAGCCATAACCATATAGCCAAGCCTCTCCTAGATTCTTAAGTCACTGAAACTATATACATTAATAAATATTATTTGTTGTCGAAAGGAGACATAAAGAAAGGCTAAAGGGAATCCTCAGTTAAAAGGAAAATGACCCAAGACAGAGAAATGCAGGAAGGAATGAAGAGCACCAGAAAAAGTAAATATATGACTAGATTTAAAAGAGTCATGACTGTTGAAAGCAATTATTAATCTCTTATATTTTAAATTATATTTAGAACTAAAATTCATGTCCACAGTAATGCCGAAGACAAGATGGGAAGGTTGTTAATAAAATATAGTAGTTCTAAAGTAGCCGATAATCCCAGCTACTCTGGATCCTAAGGCAGGAGGGTTGCTTGAGCCCAGGAATTCAAGGTTGCAGTAAGCTGTGATCACACCACTCACTACACCTTAGTCTGCACAGTAGAATAAGATCCCATCTCTTAAATTCTAAAGTAATGAGTTATTTTAGCAAGGTTGCTGAATACAAACAAAAACACACAAAAATAATTTGGATTTTCTTTATACCAGCAACAAAAGGAACATGCAGTTCATTAATAGAACTATCTAAATTTTCAAAGACAGGCAAAACTAATTATAGTGTCAGAAGTCAAGATGGTTATCTTGGGATAGATACTGATTGTGACTACAAAGGTATAATAGAGCTTTGAGGATTCCTATAACGTTTTCTTTAGTGCTAGTTACATGAGTGTGCTCAGTTTGAGAAAATGAGTTTTAGATACATATTAAATCTCAATTTAAAAGTTCAGAACTTCAATTTGTACATTAAAAAAAATCACCCAACATGTTCCCCGACGATGAGTTAGAAGAAATAAGTCCCTCAGGCGGTAAACCCATTAAAGATAGAGAGAAATGGAATGAATTTTAGTTTGTTACAGGAAGGACGCATTGTAAAATAAAGACTTTTCTTCTTCTTCCTTTTTTTTTTTTTTTTTAAATAGAGAATTTTAGCACCCTATACTGATTTTCACTACAGACATAGTCCAGATACAGCTGAAGGACAGCTCAAGTAAGTAATATTGGTTCCTAATAATTTTCAGATAAGGTATGTGTTAATACTAAAGCTTTTAGGTTTGCATGATTGCATGTACAGCCAGAGAAATGTGAGTTTAAATACATTTTCTGTTTTATAGAATTATGTTGTATTTCTCTCATAATTTACTATGGTTTAAAAAATTTAAAGCTTTGAGAAATGTAAAGAATAATTTCTTATTTCAAAAAATATATGATAGACTGTGACAGAAACCAAGGTCATTGTTTTTGTATTGTATGTATTTTAGCATAATTACATTAAAAAACTAAAAGAATGAAATAACAGTAGGTAGAATGAAGAGTGACCTTAACTTACTGAGTCAGCAGAATGATATAATATGTAGACTTCTGAGAGTAAGCTTAATACAGAAATAAATGAGAGTAGAGTAAAGATTATTATCTAGAAATGAGAGTATAATTTTCAGGGTGTTTTTGGAGAGAAAGGCACATGTTCACTAGGTATTTGGAGATAACTTTAAACTAATTTAGGGATCAAATAAAGCACTCTCTGTAAAGATTTTGCAAATGACACATTTCCATTAAATGTGTTATCTAGTGTTTTTCTGGTAGACTTTATTGCACTTCAATTAGTTTATTGTCCACATAAACTTATTGTGATACATAGTATAGGTTTTTAAATTCCTCCCTAAATTCTATAACATTGCCAGGGAAATGTTTTTCATTTTTTCTCCTGCGTTAAAAATTGATTTCTGTAATCCTAGCACTTTGGGAGGCCAAGGCAGGTGGACAGCCTGAGGTCAGGAGTTTGAGATCAACCTGACCAATCTGGTGAAACTCCGTCTCTACTAAAAAATACAAAAACAATTAGCTGGGCATGGTGACATACGCCTGTAGTCCCAGCTACTCTGGAGGCTGAGGCAGGAGAATTGCTTGAACCCGGGAGGCGGAGGTTGCATTGAGCTGAGATCATGCCACTGCACTCCATCCTGGGCGACAGAGTGACACTCTTGTCTCAAAAACAAAATAGTGGTTTCATACCTTTAGTCACATCCATCATTGTGAACTCAATTATCACACCCTAACATACCATGATTTACTTTAAGCTAAGAGATCCAAGTAGACGTCCTCTAAGACTTCTCAGACTTATTCTTGCAAACTTTAGTTATGAATTGGAATTTGTAAGACCCTTTCTTGGCTTCTATAGACATTCTCTTATTGATGGAGAGTATATGAGTTTTCTGTTGCTGCACACCAAATAACAATAAGCATGATGGCTTAAAACAATACCAGTTTATTAGATTACAGTTTGATAGGTCAGAAGTCTGGCTCAGCTCTTTCCTGGAGGCTCTGGTGAAGAATCCATTTCCAAGGTCATTCAGATTGTTGAGAAAATTTAATTTCTTGCTACTGTACAACTGCAATGCCTTTTTCCTTACTGGCTGTCAGCTGGGGCCACTTTTACCTTCTAGGCCTCCCACATTCCTCGGCATGCAGTCTCCTCCCTCTGCAAAGGCAACAATGCTGGAATCTTTCTAGTGCCTTCAGCCTCTCTGACTTTTTCTTTGACTACCAGCTAGAGAAAGCTCTCTAATTAGATCAAGCCTGCTATGTGATGTATACCCTGTCTTATGCTCTACTAGACAATATAACATAAACATAGTCACAGTCATAGCAGTGATATCTCATCATGTTCACAGGACCCAGAGATCAGGTCATGGAATCGTGGGATAGGGCCATTTATAGAATTCTGCGTATGATGATGGACAATAGGTGAACCTAGATATTTTTTAGAGTTGGGAAGGTGAGGCTATTCCATCAGAATCCTTCCTTTCCTGTTTGGTTCTATACTTTCTTCTGAGTTTCTGGAGTATATAGGCAGGTAGATATCAGGCCTGTAAATAAGGGTACATTATGACCAGGAAACAGGGAAATGACTGATTTTTAAAATATTACAAGTTTAAGAGATTAGAGATGGATTACCAGACAGTCTATGTATGTCACCAGCTTTTTCAACAGAAAGAGCACTGAAAGCTTAACATAGGTGTCTGATTCTCCCTTCTAAGCCACCCCTGCCCCCATTTTCTTTTCTGTTATTTTCTCATTTTAACTGGTGCTACATAGCTTAGTCTTTTTCTTTGAGCTTTTCAATCCACTTTTGTAGACTATGTAATTGCTCACTAATCTGTAATTAGATTTTCTGTCATTGCTCTTTATTCATTCTACTTTTTGTTGCTGTTTTTCCCAGTTCTGTGATTTTCTGTATGCTCACAACCATTAAGAATTTAAGCAGGAAAGATAAAAAAAAAAGGTGGCACAGGAAAAAAGAGACAATCGACAGGGCAGACATGATGGTTGGAGTGACATGAATAAAGAGACACAAAATTGCTATTAAGTATTGAAACTGGCCATAAGCCAACCATGAAAAATGTTTAACAGATATAAAAAATTCAATTGCTTAATTAATTGTCATAACTATTATAGAGGAAGGAATAATGGACACAGTTGGGTACATATTGTCAAGGAAGAAAGTAGCTGGTGATGTTAATATGTAGTTATTTCATAACATTTCAGTGACTTATATAGGTTGTTGAACTTGCTTGTTGGAAACGTTCAAATAAGTTTAGAGCAAAGATTGTGAAGTAAAGAGTGCGTGTGATTAAAATTAAGAGGTTTATGTGATAATTTTCTTTGCTGAGGGGCAGCCTAGTACCACAGATGCTTATTAAGCAGACTTAATGCTTAATTAAATCTTATCTACGAATAGCTTTCAGAGAGAGCAGGAATATAGAACTGAGTAGAAAAGCAGAATTTATGACTTAAACGATGTTGTGAATTTAAGTTCAAAGTCAGTTTATAATTGCCTGATTTGCTTTAGTGTAGATCTGATCTTTGTGTTTTTTAACGTCTTGTTTTAATTTTATGTGTAAATGTTTAAACATTAATGATAGCTCTTATGATTTAGTAGCAGGAAAAAACTCATTTTAACATTTTATTTCATTGATTCTCCCCCCTGCCCCCCACCCCCAACAGAGAAGACAGAGAAGCACGATTTCTAGCCAGTAAAATGGGAATCATAGCAACATTCCGATCATGGGCAGGTAGGTTACTCTACATTGCTTTATAACATCCAAGAAGAAAAACTAGACTGCTTTTTCAAATGTTAAGTTATTATTGTAGCATCTAATTTAGATGCTAATCTAGTCTTACTTTGTGTGTTATTATTAGAACCAAAGGAATTCGTACAAAATTATTAAAATACGGTGAAGAAAATTTGTAATAGTCAATAGGAATTAGCTAATATTATGATCAGTATACACATATTTATCAATTATTTGCCAGTCACTGTGCTAATGATTACCTGGACAATTAAAAAAATTTAAGCATGATCTTTACCAAAATAACCTACAAAACTTGAGTGTTAGCTGTATATGTAACTAAAGTTTGTTACTTAAAGTACAGTGTAGTGTCATAAATACAAAATAAGCAAGATAGGTCATTAATAGTTCCAAATTTCTTGAGAAGAGTGATTGTACATGTTTTATTTTTCCATGGAATAAAAAGTAAATACTATTTTTAAAATAATACCACCATTAAATGTGTTGTTAATAACATTGGGTTTTTGCCGTTAAGAGTAATTGAGAGTAATGGCAAAAACCGCAATCACTTTTGTACCAATGTATTAATGATTATCTTCTTCCTTCTTGATTTTGTATTATTGTGAAGGGGTAGCATGGAAAAGAAGTAGCAATAAGCAAAAAAAAAAAAAAGGAAATTCACCTAAACATTTCTGTGAACCTAGGTAACCCTAACTTACAAATACCTTTTCTGTACAAATGTTTACTCCAGCCATATGTATGGAAGGGCCACTTGGCCCCTAACCAGTATGTTTCCAGGGATTTTCTCTGTTCTCTTAGCAGCTTGGTAAAAAGCTCTGCCTTGCTATACCTCATAAATGCCTATTTTCCTTACGCTGATGGACAACCATAGGGTTCTATGATGACTCAACAGTCATACATACTTTTTAAAAATACTTCATCAGCTCCCCAATACTTTGTTTTCTGTAGTTACAGTCATCTTCCTTTACCACTCTTCAGCTTCCTTGTCATTAGAGCTGTTTGTATCTTACCAAAAAAATCAATTCTATCCTGCATCCTAGCTACTATCTCCTTATTCTTCCTACATACAGACTCTACGCTTCCTGTAATGATTTCTGTTTCTGTCAGTCTCTTTCCTTATTGCTCTTGAACATTCTTTCTACTGTGTTTCAGTTTCCCCTGGAGCTCTTTTATACTGAGTCATCATTAGAAACTTAGAGGGGTGGGGCCGGGTGCGGTTGCTCATACCTGTGACCCCAGCACTTTGGGAAGCCAAGGTGGGTGGATTACCTGAGGTCAGGGGTTCAAGACCAGCCTGGCCAACATGGTAAAACCCTGTCTCTACTAAAAATACAACAATTAGCCGGGTGTGGTGGTGGGCGCCTGTAATCCCAGCTACTCGGGAGGCTGCAGCAGGAGAATCGCTTGAACCCAGGAAGCGGAGGTTACAGTGAGCCGAGATTGTGCCACTGTGCTCCAGCCTGGGCGATAGAACGAGACTCCGTCTCAAAATAAGAAGAAGGAAGGAAACTTAGAGGGGTGGGAGTCTTTTACCTTTCTATTGAAGTAAGAAGAGAAATATCATAATTACAAGTTAAAATCTTGAAAGCATTTGTCTCATGGAAATAACTTCCTAAATAATATTTATATTCTGTAGTACTGTTTATAAGTTAAATAAACTTTTGTGTACTTGTAACATTATTTCTTTGATGTATTTCCAGTTCCAAATAACTGATTGAAAAATGAGATGCAACAACAGCCTGTTTTCCATATTAGAGTACGATCTTTTGGGACTATATCTTATCTGTAATTTTTCAAACTACTATCAGACATCAAAATTTGCGAAATACTATTTTGATACTTTAAGCAAATAAGCTTATCTAGTATGTTTTAATTTGAATTTTGATCCTGAATCAAACATAGAGGACATAGAGACTGTTCATAAATAATCTGTATGCTTAGCTAGAAGTACAGGGAACTTTAGAGTCCTGTAAGACATTTTAAAGAATGTTTTCCCTAACATGTCATGAAAAATTTGAAACATACATAAAAATTGAAAAAACTATACAGTGAACACCCATATACTTCCACCTAGATTTTACTGTATTTGCTGTATTATGTATCTGTCCATCTGTCCATCCCCCTGGGCATTCATCATTCCATATGTGTTATTCTAATATATCTCAAAGGAAGTTGCAGACGTAGTCCTCTTCACTCCTGAACACTGCAGCATGCACATTATTAACTAGAATTAGATGTTTGTTTATGGTCCTGATTTGTTTTCGGGGGGAGAGATTTGAGGTAAAATTTATGTAGAGTGAAATGCACACATCATTAGTCTACTGTTTGATGCATTTTGACAAATGCTTACACCTTTGTAATTCAAACCCTTTTCAATGTATAGAA
Organism: Colobus angolensis palliatus; assembly: GCF_000951035.1. NCBI lineage: Eukaryota > Metazoa > Chordata > Mammalia > Primates > Cercopithecidae > Colobus > Colobus angolensis. The sequence continues at coordinate 4,516,376 of NW_012115489.1, read as the reverse complement.
CGTTATCATTGCCCTAGAAAGTTCTCTTATACTCTTTCCTAGTCAGTTTTTGACTCAGTACTACCAAGAAGGAACCACCATTATTTTTGTGGCTTAGTTTTGCCTATTCTGAAACTTAGTGGAATCATACTGATACAAAGGCTTTTTTGTAAGACTCTTTCACTTGACATAATGATTTTGATACTCATTTATGTTATTGTATATATCAGTAATATATTCCCCTTTTTTGCTAAGTAATATGCAATGAACATTTCAGTTTTTGTTGGGGTTTTTTTTTTTTTTTTTTTTGCCCTTCTCCTGTTACGGAACATTTGACCTGTTTCTAGATTTGACTATTCAAAGCTCCTTTAGCAAAGATAGAGCTTCTTTGAGCAATTTTATACAAGCTTTTTTTGTGGACATGAGTTTTTATTTCTCTTGAGTAAATACCTAAATGGAATTGCCGGGTCTGAGAGTGGATGTATGTTTGTGTCCCTGAGAAACTGGCAGACTTTTTGCCAAAATGCTTACACTGTTTTATACTCCCATCGTCAGTGTATGTGAGTCCCAGTTGTTCTGCATCCTTGTCAGTATTTGGTGTTGTAAGTCTTTAATTTTAGCCATTCTAGTAGGTATATTTTGGTTTCTTGTTATTAATATAGTTTGCATTTCCCTGATGACTAATGGTATTGAGCATTTTGCGTGTGTTTATTGGCTATTCATACATCTTTTGTGACATGATTTTAATGTTTAAAATTGTTCAACTTAGTTCTGTAACTTAAAAATTTTGAATCATATAATTTATTTGAAGTCTATTGCTTATTGTGCATTCAATATATTTTAGAATTGAACTTCTAAATAATAAATGCCAAGTAGAATTTTTCACTTTAAAGTGAGGAGCCTAAAAGAGGGGAGACAGACCATTATCTTATTTTCTCCCGTGTTCTTACTCCCAGAGAAGCGTTCATCAGGCAGTCAGACTCATGAACTTTTTGGATATGAAACAGATACTGAAGATGGAATTTAAGTGATGAAATTACTGGTAATCTCTAATCAATAGAGAAATACGGAGTATGCTTCAAATATATTTCAGTTATATAATAGCTCTTATGATGACCAAATAATATCATAGATAATCATATAATTTTGCCTGGAAAAATATAACAGATTTTATATTATACCTTGCTATAGAAATTTTTTTGATCATGTCAGTGATTTTTTTTTTCTTTACATCCTCTTTAGGTATTATTAATTTATGTAAACCTGGAAACTCTGGGATCCAGTCTCTAATAGGAGTACTTTGCATACCAAATATGGAAATAAGGGTAGGTAAAAGTTACTAGGATTGTTTCATTCCTGGACCTTTAACAGTGGGAATTATTTCAGGTGATGCTTTTTCCTCATTAGTTGTTGATCTGTATCATATTTTTAAAATACACAAGTACGTATTTACTACTTAGTTAAACCCTAAATATAATAGGAATCGTTTAAAATATTGCTGTTGTTAGGAATAATAGCTGTATTAAAAATTGAGTCGAGACGGGACATGGTGGCTCATGCCTGTAATCCCAGCACTTTGAGAGGCTAAGGCATGTGGATCACCTGAGGTCAGGAGTTCTAGACTAGCCTCCTCAATATGGTGAAACTCCGTCTCTACTAAAAATACAAAAAATTAGCCAGGCACCTGTAATCCCAGCTACTCAGGAGGCTGAGGAAGGAGAATCGCTTAAACCTGGGAGGTGGAGGTTGCAGTGAGCCAAGATCGCACCATTGCACTCCATTCTGGGCAGCAAGAGCGAAACTCCATCTCAAAAAAACAAAAGTTGAGTTGAAAATATGAACTTAATTATGCTTTATTCATTAAAACAATGTAAACACACACGGGCATTCTCACTATAAAAGGTTCAAGCACTACAGACTACATTTAACAAAAAGTAAATGTATTTATGCGTTCTAACTTATGTTTTGTAATATGTGGTGAGATTTTATTTTAATGATGGTTTTGATTAAAATGGAATTGTAAATATTTCTATATTTATTAGATATATTTCTAAATTATTTGTAAGAATTTGTATTATACAGTGAAATTGAATTTGAAGGAAAAGAGAATTCTTAAAGTGATTTTTTTCCTTTCTCCTTAAATGTTTTTATTTGTTTTAATTTTGTTTCTTCCTTTTGCCCTTCCCCTTATATGAACCAAACCTGGAGCTGAAAAATATTATTAGAAAATATTAGCCAGGTGTGCCTTGTTTAAATGTGAAATAAAAAGTATTTAGATAATGGAAATGAAAGGATATGATTATAAATGGAAAGATCTGTAAGCAGGTAACAAACTGTTGAGGTAATTCACTTCTTACCCTGTAGGTGGATAAAGAACATGGTCTTTGGAGAGTCTGACCAACTGAGGTTTAACCTCTGGTTTTATTTATTTTTTTGTTAGCTCCATGACCTTGGGAAAATTGCTTTTTTGCACAATTAGGTTAATGAAAAATTTAATGACTAGATTAAGTGATGTATGTCGTAGTAAGCATTTAGTTATCCCTTCTCTAATATAGGCCTTATACAGTTTCAAAATATGGTATAGTCATGCATTGGTTAATGACAGGAATATGTTCTAAGAAACTCACTGTTAGATGATTTCATCCTGTGAACATCCTATGGTATAGTCTACTACATACCTAGGTTATGTGGTATAGCCTATTGCTTCTAAGCTGCAAACCTGTATAGCGTGTTACTGTATTGAGTACTGTAGGCAGTTGTAACTCAGTGGAATTCGGGTATCTAAACATCTAAACATAGAAAAGTTACGATAAAAATACAGTATAAAAGATTAAAAAGACTGGCCGGGCACGGTGGCTCATGCCTGTAATCCCAGCACTTTGGGAGGCCGAGGCGGGTGGATCATGAGGTCAGGAGATCGAGACCATCCTGGCTAACACGGTGAAACCCTGTCTCTACTAAAAATACAAGAAACTTAGCTGGGCGAGGTAGCAGGCACCTGTAGTCCCAGCTACTTGGGACTACCAGTAACACAGTCATTTATTATCAAATATTATGTAATTGTACATAATTCTATATATAATACTTTTAAACAACTGGCAGTGCAATGAGTTTGTTTACTCCAGCATCAGCACAAACAGTTGAGTAATATTGCCCTGTGACAGACAATATGACTGCTACAGTTTCACTAGGCAATAAGAATTTATCAGCTTCATCCTAATCTTAGGAAACTACCATTGTATATATGGTCCATCATTGACTAAAATGTTGTTATGTGGCATGTCATTGTGTTAACAGTTCTGTTTTTATCATTTTTAAAATTGTGTGACTAGGACATTTAAAAATTTTAAATTGTTTCATAAAAATAAATGAAATGTATTTGTTTGCTATTTTAGCGAGGTCTACTTGAAGTGCTTTATGATATCTTTCGTCTTCCTCTACCTGTTGTGACTGAGGAGTTCATAGAAGCACTACTCAGTGTAGGTAAGTATTGAAGTACATTTGTATCTTTTCATATATTGTGATTTTTATTTAATGGAGACAAAGTTCCTAAAAGGAGAAATAGTAAATATTGAATACCATTTTCTTTTCTTGCTGCATAATTGTGGTAGGAAATTAATATAAAAATAAAACCTGAAATTCCTAAGACTGAGAAATTTTAATTTCTTCTTTATCACCTTGGCTCTTAGAGCAATTAAATTAATAGGAATGGGCCAACAAAGGAAGAGTGGAGACAGTAAGAAATCTATGTAATCCTCAGATTATCTAATTCTCATCTTACATTATTTGAGCCAAATGACTTAAAGTACCGAAGTCCCAAAATGAAGGAAATTAGATCTGCGTATATTTACTTAACTAATTTTTGTTTGTATCTTTTTGAATGTATGGTATTTAACCAGCACTTTTTAAACTTTGTAGCCTGGCTAGCTGATGATTTTATACTCATCTGAAATGTTTCAGTGATATCTAATCTTTTCCTTACCGTATTTTAACTATTTTAGATCCTGGGAGGTTCCAAGACAGTTGGAGGCTTTCAGATGGCTTTGTGGCAGCTGAGGCAAAAACTATTCTTCCTCATCGTGCCAGATCCAGGTAGAATTTAAATATAAAAAGGATTTCAGTTTATTAGAATTAGGGTTTTTATGTTAGACTGTATAATCTATGAAACTTTATTTAAATTGTTTCTCTGCTGTTTTTTTCCAGGCCAGACCTCATGGATAATTATTTGGCATTGATACTCTCTGCATTTATTCGTAATGGACTTTTAGAGGTAAGACTTATAAACCTTATTTTATTCCATTTGGTTTATTTTCTCTAACAGATTCTTTCAGGCAAGCCATGGTGGCTCACATCTGTAATCCCAACACTTGGAGAAGCCAAGGCAGGCGGATCACTTGAGGCCAGGAATTCGAGATCAGCCTGACCAGCATGGTGAAATTCTGTCTCAACTAAAAACACAAAAATTATCCACGCATGGTGGCACACCCCTGTAATCCCAGCTACTCGGGAGACTGAGGAATGAGAATTGCTTGAACCCAGGAGGCAGAGGTTATACTGAGCTGAGATCTTGGCATTGCACTCCAGCCTGGGCAACAGAGCAAGAGTCTTGTCTCACAGAAAAAAAAAAAAAAAAAAAACTTGCAGATTGAAAAATAAATCTGATGCATAAATGTTTTCATATGTATTATTTTGCAACAGTCATGTTATCTTTTTATTTTCAAAGGGCCTAGTTGAAGTGATAACAAACAGTGATGATCATATCTCAGTTAGAGCTACCATCCTTTTAGGAGAGCTTTTACATATGGTAAGTTTAGCAACTTCTGATTATATGTTTCATATCTTTAATGTTTGAATTTATAAAACAGGTTATTTTAATGGTGTTGCTTTGTATTATCTCAAAAAAATAAATTTGCATTTTTTATAAATGTTTATCTTTGCGTTACAAAAAGCATTTGGTACTATATCCTGAGATAGATACATATGTGCACACGTGCACATGCACACACACACATATTTCTATCGGTTTTGTAAATGGAATAAATATACAACATACAAAGTACTGAAATGTTGATTTTTACAGTCACTTTCAAAGTTGCCATTTTCATCCTGTAAATCTTAATTGATCTCAGGAAGACTTCCTAAGAAGCAAGAAACTGCAAAACTATAGATACTACTTCAGTCTGCTAAGAATGTACTTGATACGTGGTAGTCAGTGCCTGAATTTTAGAAAACTTTGTGCAGAAGCTTTAAATATAGTCTTGGTTGAGCATTATAGTCTTTTCTAGAAACTTGTAGTTTGAGGTTCAGAAGATGGGTTGTTTTTTTTTCTTTTCATCATGATTTTGTGATTACAGTAACTTTTGGAAAGTAGGAGCTAGGAAAGACTTGACAATTCTTTACTCTCAGCAAATCAATCGATGAGAGATCCCTGATAGTTTGCAAGGTAGGCATCTATATTTTTAGATTACTTACTAGTTAGTAAAATACAAAATAAAAAGAACCATTTAAAACTCATTGAGGAAATATTGATTCTATGGCAAATCTTTTGAAATTATGTCACAGTTTGCTATTTTTAGCAGGTGTTTTTTGTTTAGGTTTTTCTTTCTTGATCTCTTCCCCTCCTCCCCACCCTTTTTCCCCTTTCATAGCAACTGGGCTATGTGAGTGAGATAAAGAGCATTAAGTAGAATTTAATTTAACTGTCTTTTTTTAAATAAGTGAATTATTTAGCTGCTTGCTCTGTTCTTTTTTGGCCCATCTGTGAAAAAATTATATAGTGTCAGAGGCTTTCAGGTCTGATTATTTATCTTTTAATTCTTAAGATATCATTTCCTATTCAAGAATACCAGTACTCAGAGTTATTTGCATTTATATGAAGGAATCTCTATACATTTTATCTTTTTCCCTTGTCCCATACCCAGAATTCTGTAATTCTCTTGAAATAAAAGAGCTAGTTATTTTGCTTATTATTCTTACATTTTCTGTCTTCCACATTTGATTGATGTACTTGTCTTCATTGATAGCTAGTTGGGTGGTGAGGTTTTTGTTTGGAAAGTAGAAATTAATATTCCTTATTTTAAAGATTATGGCATATGGGACAAACCTATTTTGAGAAAGTAGTTTTTAAAACTTAAAGTCAACTCATAAATTTAGATATGGCATCTAGCATTTTACACGTTATTTTAAACATAACTTAGGTTGAGTCCCGTAATGTTTTGACATATAATCCCTTCTGGTCATTTAAGAATTGAGTTTAATTGGGTATCACTTGAAAACCATATTATTATAATAAAGAATCTGTGAAACTTAATGGTTAATATAATGTGTGTATCTTTATGTTTCATCCATTTTGAAAGTATTGTAGATACGATATAAATAAGCATGTATTGGGGAAAATAAGAATTTTATGAGTAAAACCTCAGAATTTATAATAGTCTTGAATACAGCATTATATGTGCAGGTAATCTATAACAAACTATTTCTACTTCTGAAAACTCATGTAAAATGTTATGCTTCATTTTAGGCAAACACAATTCTTCCTCATTCACATAGCCATCATTTGCACTGCTTGCCAACCCTAATGAATATGGCTGCATCCTTTGATATTCCCAAGGAAAAGAGACTGTAAGTTATCAGAGCTTTAGCAGAGTTTTTGTTTGATATATTTAATATTGAATTAAATTATTGTCTCTTTAAAAAAAAATAGTACGGATAGGTTATGCTGGGAAATTCTTTTAAGGAATTTGCTAAAGAAAAAATAGTTCTAAAAATATTTAATTTGTTTTTTAGACTACAAAATACTAATAGTGTAATAAAATCACTTTTTTTCTAGCATGTTTGTAGACAAGGACATAGAGTTGTTATCATATTACTAAAAATGTTAGCTGAGAGTTTTTTGGACTCCTTTACGTCGTGAGCAGCAATTCTGGCTCTTTTTTTTTATGTCTATGAACTATTTCAAATTAAAGCTTTACAATATTAATATATTCTTTTATTTGCATGGTTAAAAATGTTGGAATTTAGTAACAAGTACTACTGGGCCACATAGCAGTAAGCTGAACTCTTACTACTGAAGGAGATATTGCAAACATAGAATTTACAAGCAAAATTATGGTAATACAACTGTAGCTCTGCTGGAATTCCAGTGCTAATAATAAAACATATATAAAAGGCAGTGATGGAAGGGATCAATTGGGAAGTGCTAGGAGGAACTTAGTTTGACTTGGTGAAGATTATATCTAGGCTAGGAATGTCTTTTTGTGGTCGTTATCTTTTTTTATTTTATTATGATCAGAAACATTTTTTTTGTTTTTTTGCTTGATGTTAGCGAATGGTGTTTTTTAGCTATTCAAAATTTATGTATTTTTGTTAAGAGTTATAGTACATTTTTGAAGTTTACTTAGCTTTAATAATAAAGTACACTGAATAATCTATTAATTTTCATTCTGCCATTGGAAATACTGTTTAACAGACCAGAGTTGTCCTATAAACTGAGGGCATTAGGAGTCATCTCAGTTCTGTCTCTAGGCTTATATCAGTAATAGTAGCTTTTAGCTTTTATATTAGTAGTTTCATGATGGAAGAATGTACTTTCCCAATACCTGATAGACCTAAACTCTGGGTTAGATTATGGCCACAAATTCCAGGGTTCATCAGTAATTCAGATTTATCTCCAGAATTCCAGAAGAATAGTCGTCTTAAAATAGTTTTATCTTTAGCTCAATAAGTTTTCTTTATTAATAAATACTTGCCAGTCAGCACATCCCAATGTTTAAAAATTCTACCTACTAGAAATTCTGAAGGTGAGAGTTGCTACCATATTCTTCAAAATGGCACTTTTATGTACCACAAAGAATTAAATATAATTTATAAAAATACACCATTTACAATTACAGACCAATGGTGGAAAATAAAGACTGTTCAGTTGATACTGGGATCATTGATTATCCATATGGGAGTACAGTGAAATTATTTCAACCTCATATCATAAACAAAAATAAGTTTCAGGTGGATTAAGGATTTATATGTGAAAAGCAAAGCTTTAAAACTTTGATAAGAAAATACAGAAAACCAGGTTTCTGACCTTGTAGGAGTTCCTAAAACTAATATACAAAAAATACCTACCACCATAGAAGAAAAGTATAGTAAGTACGTGTTCAATTGAGTCTAAATAATCAGTGTGTCTTTATATAAATCAGTAGTGTTGTTTATTTTTTGTCTTTGGCTCTCCAAATTTGATGAAATAATTTATCAATAATAATTTCTAGCCTTGAACTTACGTAAGCTTTAATAATTTACCAAGGTAATCTCTTAAATTGTGTTGGTCTTGCTACTGTATTCATTGAATTGTTTTTCTTATTAGGCGAGCCAGTGCAGCCTTGAACTGTTTAAAACGCTTCCATGAAATGAAGAAACGAGGACCTAAGCCTTATAGTCTTCATTTAGACCACATTATTCAGAAAGCAATTGCAACACACCAGAAACGGGATCAGTATCTCCGAGTTCAGAAAGATATATTTGTTCTTAAGGTGCTGACATGAAATCATGATTTTCAACTTAAACACAACATCTTAATTCCTTAACCATTGGATTTTAGTATCCATGTATTTGAGTTTGCACTTTTCTTCATGCATATGAATTTTCAGATGGCTTCTGAGTTTTATAATTTAGAGATGGGTTTTTATAACTTTAAAGTTAAAAAAAAACCTTGATCTATCCTTAAATGGAAAAACTGCCTTTCAGTTTTTCAAATTTGAACTTAGTTTTCTGATATGAGGACAGTTTGCCTTAATTTTTCTTATTACTTTCTGATGATTTTAGGATACAGAGGAAGCTCTTTTGATTAACCTTAGAGACAGCCAAGTTCTTCAACATAAAGAGAATCTTGAATGGAATTGGAATCTTATAGGGACCATTCTTAAGGTATGAAAAGATACTTCATGGCAATGGCTTGTCTTTAATTTTATTATTAATTATAACATAATTACGTGTTTGAGAATTGATAAGTACTTATGTAATATAACATATTATGTTTTTCTAGTGGCCAAATGTAAATCTAAGAAACTATAAAGATGAACAGTTACACAGGTATGTAAGAACTATTTTGCATTTAAATTTAAAGAACTTAAATATGGATATTAGGCCTAATGCCTGCTAAAATATGTAATAATTTTAAAGACATATACATACATTTTAACAATGTCTCTTCAGTAGGTACATTCATATATTTTTAAATATAGTCTTATTTTATAACCAAAACATATTAGCAAATTCTTTTTCTAGTTATTTACATTCTGCTTTTAGTTTTGGAATAGATGAAGTAGTTGAGATAAAAGTTTTTCAAACTGGGGTAATATCAACTGCGTAGTGGGTCTTAGCCCTAACATATAAGGATGACATAATAAAGACTTATATTTTTAATATACAACTTTTATTCCTGTTTGACTTTGGAGTTATCCATTATAACTGCTGTTTACTTTCTCCTTAACCACACCTTCCATAACCCGTGCAGGTGTTTGTAGCGTGAAGAACACTTGAAGCTACTACGCTGTTCTTCATTACACCCATATGTTTTTACTCCTGAGTTTAGACTAACCAGCTATTACTACTGATCTCAGAAAGAGGTCCTTAGTATGTTCAAGAAATTCATGTCATTAACATTATTATTTGATTGCATTCTCTATTCATGATATGTAACCTAATATCTATAAAAGTTTTAACAAATATAGATAACTTATAAATTGCACTGAAATAAAAAAGCATAGTACTAACTATTTATATTGCTTGAGAACACAGATGATGTCTTACTCAACTTTGTTTTCCCAGCTCCTGGATTGGACGCCTCTATTGGATTGAATTGTAGTGCACTACATTGAACTGAACTAAATTCAATAGAAGCTTAGAGCATAATGTTGAAAGATATAATGTTGAAAGACCATAAATTATGTTTATAAATTCATTGGCCTAAATTGCAACTTTTATGCTTGACCTTTTTCCTAATTGTGAAAAACCAACAATATCATAGTGTAGTATCTTACAATTATCTTAACAATAGGACATTTTTGAGCCATGGGACAAAGTTCTTCATGAATACAATAGAAGAAAATTTAAGTTCAGGTGACATCCTCATTTATCCAGTTTTATATTCTAGCTACGTTAAATCTACATTCATCCGGCCAGCATCTTTCTTCTACTTTATTTCTTCTAACCATCTCACCATAAAATTCTTACTCCACAGAGATATTTTTTAAAATGAAGGTTTTTTGTTTGTTTGGTTTTTGGGTTTTTTTTTTTTTTTTTGGTATGAAATGCTGCTATAAATAACTGCCTGAGACTGGATAGTTTCTATAAAGGAAAGAGATTTAATTGACTCACAATTCCACATGGCTAGGGTGGCCTCAGGAAACATAATTGTAGCAGAAGGGGAAGCAAACATATCCTTCTTCATATGGCAGCAGGAGAGGGAAGTACAGAGCACAGGGGAAAAAGCTGCTGATGAAACCATCAGATGTGAGAACTCACTCACTGTCAGGAGAACAGCTTGAGGGTAACCGCCCCCATAATCTTATCTCCTCTCATGAGGTCCCTTTCATGACATGTGGGGATTATGGGAACTACAGTTCAAGGTGAGATTTGGGTGGGGGCACAGCCAAACCATATCATGTGCCAAACACTTTTAATACATCTCTTGCCATTTATCCCAATGGGTCAGACCCAAAACATATTCTGAAAGCGTTATTATGTCATAAGCAATGGTTAAGATTCTAAAATAATTGCTTCATTTCTTACTTTGTTGCTACTTGTGTTTTGATTTTAGGTTTGTACGAAGACTACTTTATTTTTACAAGCCCAGCAGTAAATTATATGCCAACCTGGATCTGGATTTTGCCAAGGCCAAACAGCTCACAGTTGTAGGTTGCCAGTTTACAGAATTTCTTCTTGAATCTGAAGAGGTGAGCATTCTGAATATTTTCCAGAGCAAACTTTTTTTATTGAATTTGCTTCCCTTCCCCTCCCTCTGTTTCCACCTTCTGTTTTGCTTTTATTTCTGAATATGCATAAGCTGTATTTGAAAACATAGGAAATGATCCCAGACCTAGAGTTGAATCCAGACTTAGTCACTAGTTACAAGACTGGGCAAGTTATCTGCCCTCTGGAAGACCTGGTTTACTCTTCTGTAAAATGGAGAGTAACATCATCTCCATGCAGCATTGTGTTGAAGCAGATTAAAAAACAGCAGGTACTCACTGATTGATAGCTATTATTGGTAACTTCATCATTATTAAGTTTTTGTACTTGATTGAAGTCGATTTTCTAATTACAGATTTTGAATGCTTTTCTCACAGTATCACAATGTATTTACTTTTAGGATGGGCAAGGTTACTTAGAAGATCTAGTAAAGGATATTGTTCAGTGGCTCAATGCTTCCTCTGGAATGAAACCTGAAAGAAGTCTTCAAAATAATGGTTTATTGACCACCCTTAGTCAACACTACTTTTTATTTATTGGAACACTTTCTTGCCACCCTCATGGAGTTAAAATGCTGGAAAAATGCAGTGTATTTCAATGGTGAGCATTCTTAAATTTTGTTGCAATATATACATAAACTTTATTTTTAATATAGTTAGATATGGTATGCTTTTTAGTCTGTGTACGTATGTTTGGTTAAGTTTTGTTTTAAATTAGCATTATCTTTGCTTTAATATTCTTTTTTACATGATACTTGTTATTAAATGCTTTCTTTCCAAAAAGCTTATTTATATTAGGAATTTTTTAAATATACATTGAACTGTCTTCATGCTCTTCCCACTCCAGCATTCAAAATAGTAACTGTGTGATGATTGATGTGTTCATTGATTGTGGTAATTTTCACAATGTATGTGTATATCAAATCAAATTGTACACCTTGAATAATACGATTTTTATTTGTCATTTATACTTCAGTAAAGCTGGAAAAATATTTGTTTAATGCATCAATATAGTAATTTCTTTTAACCTTTCTTCTTCTTTTTTTTTTTAAGTCTCCTTAATCTTTGCTCCTTGAAAAACCAAGATCACTTGCTTAAACTTACTGTTTCCAGCTTGGACTATAGCAGAGATGGATTGGCTAGAGTCATCCTTTCCAAAATTTTAACTGCAGCTACTGATGTGAGTATAATATAGCCTGTAAAACTATTTCTATAAACAATTAATTTGCTACTTTATGAATTTTGGGCTAAGTAAAATTAATTTTAAATTCTAAGAATATGATATGGAAATTGAGTTTACTTTAAAATTTTAGTTTCTCCAAGGAACTCCATATAGTACTCATATTTTTATATCACGGAGAAGAAGCTGCTAGATAGAAAGGGAAGTATTTTATTTTACAAGAACCACAAAAGTATTCATATCAAGGGCTAGACCACCAGTTCCAGTCATTCTTCCCTTTTCAAGTAGCAGGACTCTCCCAAAATAAAATCAAATAGATTATTTATGGTGAAGGTTTTTTTTTTTTTTTTAAATGTATTCATTTATCTTTATAGGCCTGCAGGCTCTATGCAACAAAACATTTAAGGGTATTATTGAGAGCTAATGTTGAATTCTTTAATAATTGGGGAATTGAGTTGTTAGTGACCCAGCTACATGATAAAAACAAAACGATTTCTTCTGAAGCTCTTGATATCCTCGATGAAGCATGTGAAGACAAGGTAAATGTTCATTTTTTATAATTTAATACTTATATTTTTTTGAAATACTCATTTGACAGTTTTGTAAAAGTATATAATAGGCATTTTGGAACTAAAACATTTTCTATTTTTATGCAATTATAAAAAATAATGATAATCTCTTTTAGGCCAATCTTCATGCTCTCATTCAGATGAAACCAGCTTTATCCCACCTTGGAGACAAGGGTTTGCTTCTCCTCCTGAGGTAAATTTTAAGTAAATTTTCAATTATGTTTTTTTATTGTGTTCTTTGTCAGTGTATATTAAAGATAAATTCAAATCCAAATAGGAAGTACTCTAAAGAGTTTACCTTTTAACATCTGAAATAAACCTATTTTAGACCTTGTACATCCTTTAATATTGAAACATTGTCTTCATTGTTTTGGGGTTTTTTGTTTTGTTTTGTTTTTTAATTGGGCTGTTCATACTTTTCATGACATTTTCTTTTTTTTTTTTTTTTTTTTAAGACAGAGCCTCACTTTGTCATTCAGGCTAGAGTGCAATGATCCAATCTTGGCTCAATGCAACATTTACTGCCTCCCAAGTTCAAGTGATTCTCCTGCCTCAGCCTCCTGAGTAACTGGGACTAAAGGCTCACGCCACCACACCCAGCTGATTTCTTGTATTTTTAGTAGAGACAGAGTTTCACCATGTTGGCCACGCTGGTCTCAAATTCTTGACCTCAGGTGATCCACTCACCTTGGCCTCCCACAGTGCTGGAATTTTTTACAGGCCTGAGCCACCATACCTGGCTGACATTTTCTTTATTGTGATTGGGTTCTTGTGTTGTTGCAAAGATTGTGAAAATTTATTTGTAATTGAAGTTATAATAAATTATAGTTGACCTTTTAGTTTTATGAAGGAACTGTTCCTAAAGTCTTTTAGCTCCTTATACTTTTTAAAATTTTAGTTATTTTAGCTTCTTAAGACACTTTTTTTTGCCAGACTCAATGTTAAACTATTGCTTGTTTTAATTTGCAGATTTCTCTCCATTCCAAAAGGGTTTTCCTATCTGAATGAAAGAGGTTATGTAGCAAAACAATTGGAAAAGTGGCACAAGGTAACTTCTTATTTGACTAAGGTTGAATTTGTGTGTTTTTATCTTCTGAAATTGATATGTGAATTTAGAAGGATGGTTTTTTATATCAGTGTTTTGAAATTAATAAGGTTAAATATTTAAACATCCATATCAAGTTATCAAGTTGAGTCCTAAATTCTGCATAATTGTTAGTATTTATAGTTATACATTTTTTTAAACTACAGTTATTTATTTTATTCTGAACTGTTGACTGTATTCATTCTATTGAAATTTGACTTTCAACTCATTTGATTTTATAATCTAATTTATTGGCCCTATTTATCATTTCTTTCATTCTTGGGTCCCTTAATATAACCTACAACTTTGCTTATGCCCTTTTAAGCTAAAATTAAAATAATTTTTTTCAATGAAGGGAGATTGAAATCCCAAGGAAATATAATCATTTAATTAAACTTTATTTTAGGATACTACTTTACCTAAATCTGAGAATGAACTTCTTGCTGTCATAGGGAAACTTGATAAGAAGGGAGTGGTTTGAAGATATGAAATAACTTTTCTAGCTTTTCTTTAGCTGGTGATTGCTGTGGCTTCATTATTTTGTTTGAAGTATTATAAGTCATCAAAGCATCTTGGAAACCCATGGTCAGAATGATCTTTACCAATATAAATGATTTTTAGATTTTTCATCATTTCAGATCAGTTATCCTATTTTCTCTTTTTTGTTAACATAGTTACAGATTCTTTAATAGTGTCTGTATTGAACCATATTTCATAAGAGATACTCCTAAATGGACTAAAACTTTGAAGCATACCACTTAAGGCATGAAGTCTTTTAGTATTTGATGAATTATAGAACTGAGACAAGATGTGATAGGTTTGTTTCCTAGAAGATATATTTAAATCATCATAATAAAATTTATTATACAAATCATAGCAGTAGAAAATTGCTTAGAATATTGGTGCAGTGCTTACAAATAGTAAGCATAAAGTATTTAAGAGCTATAACAAACTCATATGCAAGGTATAAGGGGGGAACACAGAGGAGAGATTAATGATTGAGCTTTAGGGATTATCAAGAGAAATGTTGGATAGGCGCAGTAGATGTGATACTTGAAATGGTCTTGAGGAGTAAATAGGCAAATAAATTACAAGAAGGGTATCCACGGAAGGAGCAGAATAAAACTGTATAGATTATTGGAACATTATAGACTTATGAAGAAAGTCATATTCCAATGTAGTTGGAACTAAGATAAGCGTGGAGTGGCAAGATGAGGCTGGAATGGTAAATTAAAGCTGGATTGTAAAAGGCCTCATAAGCCATATTATATCATCCTAAGGGATTTCAATTGTGTATGTAGGGGGGAATCCTTAACAGCTTTTAAAAAATTATGAGTTGTACTTTAGTAATCCGACCGGTTGCAGTGAAGAGGCGAAATTTTGATCATTGAAGGGAAAGTCTGGGAATATTGACACGAGTTTAGAAACCAGAATTGATGAGTGCCTGAACTTCACTGGTAGTTAGGTTGAATAGATAAGGACACATTTTCTGGGCATTTTCAAAATAAGATTGACAGAATTTATGGACTGATTGGATACAGTAAATAAGAGGTCCAACTTGGCTCATAAGGTTTCTAATTTAATGAGTGAATATATAATGGATCACTATTAAGAGATCACATTTATAAAAAGTGGTTTGCTAAGATTAGGATAATGAATTTTCAGTATGTTGAACTGGCATTGCCTGTGCGATGACCAAGTGATGGCTTAAAAATGTGGATCTGGAGCTCAGATTTGTGAGGAAGATGGCAGATATGGGGGGTCATTAGTATATAGTAGTAGTTGAAACCTGAGCCGAAAGCTTATGGGTATGATAGAACATTTGCATTCATAATACCTTCATCTGTCTACCCTTTGCTAAGTATCTGACATATTTTAAATTTAGTGACTGTCATTGTGATACTACGTGCAATTAAAACAATATTATCTTCTAGGAATATAACTCAAAATATGTTGACTTGATTGAGGAACAACTCAATGAAGCACTTACTACTTATCGGAAGCCTGTTGATGGTGATAACTATGTTCGTCGGAGTAACCAAAGGTGTGTACCCAGTGCTAGTTCTCAGTTATCAGATTTAAAACCAGTTCATCATAAATTGTTTTTAACATTTCTGAGTTTTTGTACATTCTGTTTCTTACATGATATAGGAAGAATCTTAACGTGCAGCGTTAATTGCTCAAAAATTCAGTGGCATTCATAGCATGTTGAATATCCTTACTGATAACGCATTCAGATATACTCCATGCTGGCACCCCAGTATGTATCTCTAGCCCTAGATTCTCTTACCAGTACTTTGAGATCGGATAAACTGTTACAGGTTGAACATTACTTATCCAAAATGTTTGAGTCCAGAAATGTTTCACATTTCAGATTTTTTCACATTTTGGAATATTTGCATATATATAATGAGGTATCTTGGGAATGGTACCCAAGTCTAAACATGAAATTAATCTGTTTCATACACACCTTATACACATAGCCTAAACATAATTTTATGCAGTGTTATAAGTAATTTTGTGTATGAAATAGTTTGCATTAAATACTAATGTGTGGAATTTTCCACTTACAGTGTCATGTCGGCGCTTAAAATGTTTTGGATTTTGGATCATTTTGGATTAGGGATGCTCAGCCTGTATTTTACCTGAGAAATCCTCATTCCTTCTTACTTTCATATTTTTATTTATGCTGGAGAGTTGTATCTGATTTTATTTATCAAATACTTATTAATACTCTTGTTCTGATTAGCGTATTTAAATTAACCAGGAGATATAATAGTCGTCTTTATTATACTAGATTACAGCGTCCTCATGTCTACCTGCCTATACACCTTTATGGACAACTAGTACACCATAAAACAGGCTGCCATTTGTTGGAAGTACAGGTAAAAACATAATTCATTTATTTTAAGTAGCTACAATAGTAAAAAAACAAAATCTTAACATTGCTAAAGTATTACCTTTGCAAAAACTTCTCAGTAGCCTTAATATCAGTGGTGTAATTGCTTTTAAATTTATCTATTTTGTAATTGACTTAGGCATTCTATATTTATTAACCTGAGAAATATTAATGGCCTTGCAGTCCATTAACTGACTTGTGTATGACCTTTTGAATAACTAACTTGTTATGTAGAGTAAGCAGTCCAATGAAGGTCTGAGTTCTTTTCTTACAGTGTATTGGAGAAATTCAGATCTCCAAAACTGTACTGAAAAACTGAGTTTTTCTTCCACTCGTTGGGAAATTAAACTGAACCTGATACAGATTAAGTTATCCTTGTTGAGCAGTAAATTGAAAGTTGCTGGTTGTGAGCACATTTTATTCTCATGTACTTCATGGAATGTAACAAGCATAGGCAAGCAGTTGTTCTTTGAGTTATAATATGTACAACGCATTTATGGTTCTGAATACGTCATGCAACTGTTTTCAATAAATGAACTTTTCTCTTATTTTAGAAATAAATAGTTACAGGAATATTTGTTTATGAGACAGAACAATAGTTATTTAACAGTTTAGTTCCTTTTTGTATCAGTGTTCATCTCAAGAGCACAAAGTTTTACATAAATGTACTCTCTAGTTTCATGTGTTTTTATATTATGTCTGTGAAAACTATTGGGACAGGTATTTTCATATTAACATTTGAAAATTTCACTAAAACTTTAAATGATTTTCTCAGTGTTACTACTTACATAGTATGATAAAACCTAAGCACTAATTTACTTTCTGTTTTAAAGAATAAGTATGATTGTTTAGTAATACTAAGTGCCAAGTACTTTGGTAAGCACTGTATGTGCAATAATTTATTAAATCCTGAAACCTTATGATGCAAATGTTATTATCACTCTTCTAAATATTAGGAAATCAAAGGGTGGGGAGATGAAGTAACTTGCCCAAGGCCACGCAGTTAATAAGTGATGATTCTAGAATGTGAATTCAGAACCCCTGCCCTAATGCTGCTTCTCAAGAAATTTTACATAAAATTATTTAGAACTTTAAGTATGCAAAAATGACAAAAAGCAAACCTTATATAGGTTTTATGATGCAATAAGAAAATAAATACATAAATATGTTATTACTCATGCTATTTTTTTTATTTCTCCAGAATATTATTACAGAACTCTGTCGTAATGTTCGTACACCAGATTTGGATAAATGGGAAGAAATTAAAAAACTGAAAGCATCTCTTTGGGCCTTGGTTTGTAATAAACACTTCTGTAAGATCTTTACAATTTTTAGATTTTTCAGGTTTTTTTTTTCATTTATACTAAATAAATAAATAGTATTTTCTTTGGAACTTCTTCTTAGATTAATATTCAAGACTGGATTGTTCCTGCCAATTTAAGTATTATCTCTATGTTGAAGAATAGTTGGTTGAACTATTAGTTTCGTGACTTTTGTTTTGTTGCTAAGACAACTAGAATTAATTCATGCCTAATGTTCTTTACTTGAGGAGGCTTTTACATTTTTTTCTGTCTCAGAGATGAGGTTAAATTTGTTTCTTAGTAGCTTTCCAAATCTTTTGAAAGAGTTACTCTTGTAAATATATTTGATGTAAGTGATTTCTTTTCTTTCAGGGAAATATCGGCTCATCAAATTGGGGTCTCAATTTGCTACATGAAGAAAACGTGATTCCAGATATACTAAAACTTGCAAAACAGTGTGAAGTTCTCTCCATCAGAGGGTAGGGCATTTAACTCAGAAATCTTTCTAATGTAGACATTGTTATTCACAAATGGATGTTAGGGAAAAGTATTTTATGATTAAGTGCAGTGCATAATTGTTAATCCACTGAAAGTTCTAATGATACAAGATTATTAACTGTATTAAGTTAAACATAAACGAACTCCTTGTTTACTATTGTAATTTGATTTTTATTATGATATTGAAGTTTACCTTGTAGGTAACAGGTAAGGCATAGTGTTACACAGATATTCCAGTAGTCCAGTTGCCCAACTGTTCCAGATTTGTACTAGAAAAGCTAATATATATCTTTTTGCTTATATTGCATTGTGTTCTTTTTGTTTTGTTGTAATTACTATCTTTATTGGGAAAGTTTGCTTGTTTTTTATTGCTGCTAGTTTATTCCTAACTAGTTTTAATAAGTTTTTTTTCTTTTTTTCCCACAAATGAAACCATTTTGGTGGGTTTTAGAGAAAGTTCAAAGTACTTATAGCAAATGAATCTGGTTGCTTTAAGAAATCTCAGCTTGGAATTATAACTGTTTTTACTGCATCTTTTATATACAGGACCTGTGTATATGTACTTGGGCTCATAGCTAAAACCAAACAAGGCTGTGATATTCTAAAATGTCACAACTGGGATGCTGTGAGGCATAGTCGCAAACATCTGTGGCCAGTGGTTCCAGATGATGTGGAACAACTCTGTAATGAACTTTCATCTATTCCAAGCACTCTAAGTTTGAACTCAGAGTCAACCAGCTCTAGACATAATAGTGAAAGTGAATCTGTGCCATCGAGTGAGTATCCCGACAGGTTCATTTAAAGTTAGCAAATGTTAACATTTATATTTGAATTTTAAAATTTAAATGTATTTGTTACATTCCTAATTTGCGTTTGTCTAAGATAATTTTTTGGCAATAATAGCCTCTTGGAGAATGTATATCTTTTCATAACACAGTATAATCACCAGCTTACATTATTCTCTCTCCTTCTTAGTAGCTTTTGAGAATTCCTACAAAGTTATGTAATAAGCCATGTGCCAGAAGAACCAGTCCTCCTTTTTTCGGCAGAAAAGAAACAAATATAATAAGTATTTATTTATCTACCTTCTTTATTTAATCTTCTTACTCATTTTTCAGATACCGAGATTATTGAGCCAGAATATATTTTTAACAGATATTACATTCACATCTTCATTTTTGAGAGAAGCACTAAATTTTAAAATAGTGAAATTGTTAATAGAGTAGCAAAAATAGTTATACATAAAATGATTTGTGGTTTTAAGTCCTGTGCTAAGTGGTGTTAGGTGTATAAAATTTAAGGCATGGTTCTTCCTTTTAAGAAGATAGTGTCAGATTTATCAGACTGTGTATTTCACCAAATCTGAGATGCCATGAATTATGAAATGTACCAATATTTTATGTACCACAAAAGAAGAAGAAAAAGTGCTGCCTATTAAACTAGGACATACTACTATTGCAAGATGCATTCTGATTTTAGAATCAGATTCTGTGTGAAAATAGAAGAGATTAAATGTGGAAAGTGTGCATCTTACAATTGACAAAATATAGAAATGGCAATGCAGTATGCAAGTTCACTTAGGATTTTCTTTTACCTTCTTTCAAAATATATTTGAAGTAGTTTATAATTATTCAGAGAAGTTAAAAATAAAAGAAAAATCCTATTGGATGTCATTAGGCACTCACTTGAGTTGCATCTTCTAGTAGAGTTGGGCACTAAATTTAATGAGTTTCTTAGTATCTAAGGTAAAATGGGAAATAAGCATAATTTAAACATGAATTTAAAATGTTATCACTTGGTTCTCTGTAAGTATATTTTAAGATTGGGAATTCATTTCTTACAAGATGAATTTCTCCTGCCTATTGTAATTTAAAGATGAACTACCAAGAATCTGTAGTAACTGAGTAAGCATCCTTGGTCAAGTCTCCTTTTTCCCTTTAATTTCATCATGAATATTCTCATAAATTACATAATTTTACTTTTTATTCAAGTCCAAACTCTGGGTTTCAAGAAGGATATTTTCATGTAGCTGAATAGTTTAACCCTTTATTTTTAAATTTTTTCCTCTAGATGACTAAAAAAATATTTCCTGAAATGTGGTGTCACTAGTAGTTACCATGAATTTGTCATTTTTTATGTGTTTTTATTAATTGATCCTTCAATCATAGGTATGTTCATATTGGAGGATGACCGGTTCGGCAGCAGCTCTACTAGTACATTTTTCCTTGATATCAATGAAGATACAGAGCCAGCATTTTATGACCGATCTGGACCCATAAAGGATAAAAATTCGTTCCCTTTCTTTGCTTCTAGTAAACTTGTGAAGAATCGTATCTTAAATTCGCTTACTTTGCCTAACAAAAAACATCGTAGTAGCAGTGATCCAAAAGGAGGGAAACTGTCATCTGAAAGTAAGACAAGCAACAGGCGAATCAGAACACTTACGGAGCCCAGTGTTGATTTTAATCATAGTGATGATTTTACACCCGAATCCACTGTACAGAAAACATTACAATTAGAGACTTCATTTATGGGGAATAAGCACATTGAAGACACTGGTAGTACACCAAGCATTGGAGAAAATGACTTAAAATTCACCAAGAATTTTGGTACAGAGAATCACAGAGAAAATACAAGCCGAGAGAGGTTAGTAGAAAGTTCAACAAGCTCACATATGAAGATGCGTAGCCAAAGTTTTAATACAGACACTACAACAAGTGGCATAAGTTCAATGAGCTCAAGTCCTTCACGAGAGACAGTAGGTGTAGATGCTACAACTATGGACACAGACTGTGGAAGCATGAGTACTGTGGTAAGTACTAAAACTGTTAAGACAAGCCACTATTTGACGCCACAGTCTAACCATCTGTCTCTCTCCAAATCAAATTCGGTGTCCCTGGTGCCTCCAGGTTCTTCTCATACGCTTCCTAGAAGAGCACAGTCCCTTAAAGCACCCTCTATTGCTACAATTAAAAGTCTAGCAGATTGTAACTTTAGTTACACAAGTTCTAGAGATGCTTTTGGCTATGCTACACTGAAAAGACTACAACAACAAAGAATGCATCCATCCTTATCTCACTCTGAAGCTTTGGCATCTCCAGCAAAAGATGTGCTATTTACTGATACCATCACCATGAAGGCCAACAGTTTTGAGTCTCGATTAACACCAAGCAGGTGAGCAAATACATGTTTAGAAGTGACCAACCCTGTCTCTACTAAAAATACAAAAAGTTAGCCGGGCCTAGTGGCGGGCGCCTGTAGTACCAGCTACTCGGGAGGCTGAGGCAGGAGAATGGCGTGACCCTGGGAGGCGGAGCTTGTAGTAAGCCGAGATCGCGCCACTGCACTCCAGCCTGGGCGACAGAGCAAGACTCCGTCTCAAAAAAAAAGAAGTGACCAATAGTGGTTGCATTTTAACAGATTTAAATACAAAACGTTAGCCAGGTTTTTTTAAACACTACATAAGCCTCATAACTGACCTATTATAATTGTTTACTATGGTAGGCTATAAGCTCCTTGTTACCCGATATGACTTGAAATAGATTCTTGCAGCTGCGAGGGGGGAAAAAATCCTATAGGCCCTGAAAATAAACACACATGCTTTGCAAAGGACATACAAGTCACAAGCTTTTTTTTATTTATTTCTCGCTTCTGCAAGGATCGATTTTAAAAAGAAGCATGTCGGGGGAATCAGGAGCTTAAGACCTACAATAACAAACAACCTTTTCAGGTAGGTCAATTTAAGGCTCCACAAGTTGACCTCTTTATTATTTTTTAAAAAAGATAACTGAAAATTGCAGTGAAATTATTTTCACTTTAAGTAGCTGTGATTATTAAATAGGAACCTAATAAACACTAAATGAATTGATCCTCATGACTCAGCAGGGATTTCGATACCATATTTAGATTATATCAAGCTAGTCAAAGTGAATAGTTTAGATTTTACTTTTAAAAGATACACATTATTTGTTGCAAAAAAGTTTTGTACCTATAATTTTTGTGATTGGACCAAATGCTTCTAAACAGCTTTCCTTAGTTTTAAATTATTCATTTACATTTATTTAAGTGGATTAATATATGTCAACTACTTGTTTGTCAACAATGTATGTTAGAATTAAGCACTCAATAAAAGTTAGCTATTATTTTTATCATTGGTTGTTATTTAATGTAATCCATCTAGCCCTTACATTATTCTTAATAACATTAAGCAGTTTTGTTTCAATAATACTTAAAACATTTAATAGAATGTTTCCTGGTAGCAGACAACAAATTATGTACCCTTGTAGGATTTAAGAAATGGTATAGCAATGTCTCATCTATCTGGAACTCACTAGCTTTCACAACCTTGTCCAGGACAAAGCCAGGGAAACTTCTCAACAGCTCACTGCAGTAAATCTATGCAGTAAAGTTCATGAATTTCAAAAATTCCTAAGCCTCAGTTACCTTTTCTGGTGAAGATTTTACTAAATCAGTGGTTTTAAGCTTTTGTATTGTTGTTTTTTAAGCAGAGAAATTCCTCTTCCACGTAAAGGTTTATATGGAAACCCAGTAGGTAGAACAGATAAAAAGGGAGCTATACTGGTTGAAATAGGAATTGGGAAGGGGAATTATCCAATAATTGTTTTCCTCCCACTCCAGTAATCCTTGAAGAGTTTTATGGAATCAAAGAAATGTAACAGATTACAGTTTGAAAGACTGTTTTTTTGGGTGAAAATTAGGAGCTTGGTTTTTGCTATGATAATCTTAATAGCTACTATTTAGAAAGCGTTTTTTTTGTGTGTTTTACAAAATAATTCTTTGATTTAATATTAGGCTGCATTCATACATTTTAAAGACTTGGTTTTCCAAATAAAAATATCTTCATATAAGTGTATATAAATATGGAACCTTGCATAGTGCCTTGTATGTATACAGCAGATGCCAAGTAAATATTTTAGCATGTCTGTTGCATAAGTAAGAATCTGTATGAGAAAGATGTATCTTATGGAAATACCAGTGTATCATATTTGTTATGGAATCTCTAGTAGTAAGGAGTATGTTGTGGAAATATCAGTGCTTTATGCCAGGATATCTCTTGTTATAAATGACCATTTTGCTCTTGTGTCTGTCTTGTGTGCTACATAAATCTTATGTTGATAATGAAGGCATTAAGGTAATTATCACACAAATAATGATATATAATTGATCTTATTTTTTATAAATATAATATTAAATAGAGTTAATACACATATCGTTAATTACATAAATGCCAAATCTAGTAGTCTCAAGTGATTATGAAGATAGTCCTTGGACCATGCTCTGACTTCTGAGGTCAGTTTCTTTTTTTACTTCTATATGTTGAAAGTTATTCTAATTGCCCACCTTTTCACCTTTACCTGAGCGACCGTAACAATTGTTTTTGATAACAGTCAACATTACTGATGACCTTTTACATAGAAGTCTATAACAGCTAATATTTTAAAGTGTTTATGTGTTCCCAGTAAACAAGATGACACTGCTTAATACATGACTAGCTGCTTGTCTTTTATGAAGGTAGGAATATATGTTATTTCTTCATATAATTAAAATAACAGGTCAAGAAACTAATGCAAGTGGTTTTTTTTATGGTTTTATAGGTTCATGAAAGCCTTAAGTTATGCATCCTTAGATAAAGAAGATTTATTGAGTCCTATTAATCAAAATACCCTGCAACGATCCTCCTCAGTGCGGTCCATGGTGTCCAGTGCCACATACGGGGGTTCAGATGATTACATCGGTCTTGCTCTCCCGGTGGATATAAATGATATATTCCAGGTATCATCATACATTTTATTGTTTTCCTATGAGTTGGTTTCCTGTTTATTCATGTTCTATAACTGCTTACTAGAAGTCATAATTTAGAGTGGGCACTAGTTTGGGGCAGCATGATTTTTAAGACCATTTTGTTTAAAGAAACTTTAAGATTAAAATTATTTTACCTTTTTCAACTACTCTGTACTCTTTTATTTAGTCCGTAGAACATTATCCTTCCCTCTCTTCCCATATTAAATCAGTATCTCATTTGATTTCTTTATCCATAGAAATTTATGTAGAAATTTGTGAAATTTCTAACTTGTTTTTTAGTCACTTTTAACTTACACTTCATTTTAAAATCCTCATTCCTATTTATCCCATGAAAGGTAGCCACATGTGGTACCCAGTAATTTAAGGTGACCCTAATCCCAGGAGATGCCCACAGATCTCTAGATGGTATATAGTACTAAAGAACACATTTTCTTAGAAGTTTAAAGACATTTTAGATAAACACTAAAATAATTATTTTAATGTCCATTTACCAAGAATATAATAAAGACTTTTTGGGTTACTTTGTTAAATTTTGGTAGTTGAACTTTCAGTAAACTTGATTATAGGTTCATATGCTATAGTAATTCTATTTTAATTGTATTTTGTTTAATTTTGCTAATTTTCATAAAGTGGGCTTATTTTTATAGCAGGACTTACCATGGTTTATATCTTTTTTAGGTAAAGGATATTCCCTATTTTCAGACAAAAAACATACCACCACATGATGATCGAGGTGCAAGAGCATTTGCCCATGATGCAGGAGGTAATGCATTGTGCTTTGTACTTGTGAGATGCCTCTTTATATTAAGAAGAAAATTCTTAGTTCTGTCTAGTAGGATAACACTAAAAATTTAGGAAGACTCTCTTTTGGATCAACTTTAAAATTATACCAAAACAATTGTTAAAGTCAGCTTAAAATTAAACTACATTTGTGTGTGTGTGTGAGGGACTTAACATTGTTTTCAGTGAAGTACTCAAACTTTCAAGGAAATAAAAACCAAATTAGTTGTTTCTGTTTTTAAAAAGTAGCACATGAACAATGTGTGACACAAATCCTCATAGATCCAGGAAATAGCTATTTGTTTAGAGTAAGGAGAGATAGAAATGTACTTATAAAATACACGATCTTTGTTATGAACTGTTATATTTTAATATGTAAATATAAGCCACAGGTTTTATAGCTTTATGATTTTGATGACTTTTTAAACAGATGCCTCTTTATACTTAGAATTATTACATATCTTTAGGCAAATATTGAAGATAGTTGAAATGATGCATTATATAATCTCAGTTTTTCCATTTTGTATTTAAAACTCTATATTAAAATAACAAACGTCTGCTAGCTTTCCTTATTTTTATAATTTAAGGCAAATTATTCTT
Source organism: Colobus angolensis palliatus (assembly GCF_000951035.1). NCBI lineage: Eukaryota > Metazoa > Chordata > Mammalia > Primates > Cercopithecidae > Colobus > Colobus angolensis. The sequence continues at coordinate 4,490,696 of NW_012115489.1, read as the reverse complement.
TTTTTCTTTCCAGTTAGATTTTTAGTCATAAAATGTGCTTTAGCTTTCTTTAAAATTTCACATAATTTAAGGTACCTTGAAAAGTACTATCTTTATTGGATTATGTTTTATATTTACTTATGCACAGGTCTTCCATCTGGAACTGGAAGTCTTGTAAAAAATTCTTTTCACTTGCTACGACAGCAGATGAGTCTTACGGAAATAATGAATTCAATCCATTCAGATGCCTCTCTGTTTTTAGAAAGTACAGAAGACACTGGACTACAGGAACATACAGATGATAACTGCCTTTATTGTGTCTGTATTGAAATTCTGGGTTTCCAGCCCAGCAACCAACTAAGTGCAATATGTAGTCATTCAGGTAAGTGATCATGTCCTTTGAGGTAAATCCACTTGAATTTGAATCTGACTTGTGGCTCTAGCCACAAGTCATCTCCCAGCCCTGTTAATCATATATATCCTCTTGCTCCATTCTCACTATCTCAGCCTCAGTTCAGTCACTTAGCGTCTCCCTATTGGAATGTTAGTATTTTAGCCTCTAATTTTGGTCTCTTCCAATTCATCTTTCATACTATATCCTGGAATTAATCTGTGTGCAATTCTTTAATGGCTATTCATTCTCAACACACAAGACACTCTGTCATCTGTCTAGTGGTCTTTTTCACCTTCCTCCTTTCCTGCAGTTGACATGTCTTTACTAACTGACCTGAAGTTTTTGAACAAATTTCTAGGCATGAAAAACGTATTTTCCCTGCTGTCCTCTCTTTGCTCTTTACCCTCCCTACACATACGTGGTCTATTTGGCAAGTCTACCTCATCCTACATGTCAGCATTATTTGGCCTGTGAAGTCTTCTCTGACTCTCTGAGGCAGGTGTTGACACTCCTTCCTGTTTCCTCTCATTGCCCTTTGCACATAGATCTCTTATGACAATTACGATGATTACAACTTGGTTATTTTTGTTCTTCCACTCAGTTAAGTTCAGTTAGGGTATGATCTGTCAGTCTTTACATTTTTATATTTCTGATACCTATATATGTACTGCTTTGTACAGCAGGCCCGTAATATGTATTTGGTAAGTAAAGTAGACCTATACTGAGCTTTTTTTTTTTATCAACAAGTGACATATATTAGCAATTTTAAATAAGTATATGTGTGTTTAAAGTATTACCTTTTCTTGGTGAATATCACTTAACCACCTTCAGAAAAACCTGGTGATGGCTAAAGTTCTCTGGTTTACTTTTCCAAATTCCTTTTTGGTATTCTAATTCAGAGTTTCCCAGCAGGTGAGTTGCAGCACACTGATATGCCAAATTATGTTATGCTGAGATGCTGATGCTCATGTTTCCAGGTCACAGTGGGGCCTGAGTCTGACAGATCCCTGGAGTAGGCCTTTTCCACTGTGAACAGCCCTGTCCAGGCCCTTTTCATGCTATAATCATTTTCTATGAGGAAAAAAGTTTTGGAGTGTTTGGTGTATTGCATACAATTAGAGAAGATGTTATTTTATATTCTTTCTTTTTAGTGTGCAATGTAAGCACAGGAATTAAGCCGTTATGGTGCTTTAATTGAAATAATTATTTTTTTTCTTCAGACTTTCAAGATATTCCATATTCTGATTGGTGTGAGCAGACCATCCATAATCCCTTAGAAGTGGTTCCCTCTAAGTTTTCGGGGATTTCTGGATGCAGTGATGGAGTGTCTCAAGAAGGCTCAGCTAGCAGCACCAAAAGCACGGAATTGTTACTAGGTGAGTCTTCGGATTCAGATCCAATCATTATTAGTAAAACTGTTCTTAATTGGTTTTGTTTTTCGTAAATACTGTAAATTAAAGTTGTCTCAAAACAATAATACGTCCATTTTAGTGAAGCAATTTAACACTGTTAAATATTGCACCTATATCACCCACTGATATAGAGCCTCTTAGCTATCTGCTTTTATTAGAGTTTTGCTCCCAAAATGATAGGCAGATCATGTGTAATTGATCTCAGTTCTAGGTCTTTAGGTGAAGTTTAAAAATAAATTTCATGAGTTTTAATTATTTTTGTTGTGATATAGATAATATTTAACTTCTCCCTGAAATCTTTTTAGGTGTTAAAACAATTCCAGATGATACACCAATGTGCCGTATACTCCTTCGCAAAGAAGTTCTAAGATTAGTCATTAATTTGAGTAGTTCAGTTTCAACTAAATGTCATGAGACTGGGCTTTTAACGTGAGTAAACTATGTGCATAAGTATTATTTGTTTATTCTGTTTTTTAAGTTGAGAAAAGATTCTTGAAATACTTCAAAAGTTAGGCTAGTTAGCTTACATCAGTAGTTCATCAGTAGTTCTAAACTGCATTGCATACTTGTGTGAGGCTAGATTTTCTTCAACCAATACAACATATGGCAACAGATGGAATGCAGAAGCGAGTATGAGAATCCAGCTATCTTCTATTCAGCCATACTTTTGAAGAGATCTGCAAAAAATGTAAAATAATGCCACTCTTCTCACTTTTTTACTTTTGGAAAATAGTTATTTTTATTAAAATATATGTTATTTATGTTAACATGTAGTGGATTTATTTTTAAAATAAATTAATTCATGTTAGGAAATTCTCTCAATTTTAATTTCTAATATAGTAATTAATGGTCACTATAACCCACACAAAAATAAGCTTTTTTGGGTCCTCAGTAATTTTTAAGAAAGTCCTGAGACCAAAAAGTTTGAGGAAAGTGGGCTTACATGTAACAAGTCATATTTTCTGGGTTTAATTTTTTTCTTATTATTTAAAGCAGTGATTCTCAAAAGGAATGCACCTCAGGGTCTCCTGCTATAGGGCTTTTTTTTTTTTTTTTTTTTTTTGAGATGGAGTCTCCCTATTTATTATCTTGCTATTCTCTTGCCAGGTAGAGTAGGGTGTGATTAACTTTATTTAGAATCCAACACACACACACACACACACACACACACACACACAAAATACCTGATACAATATGTGAAATCCCACTACCCAATGACTATTAGGGGTTAAAACCCATTATTGTTTCTATTAGGCAGTGAAGAGTCCAGAGAAAAGAGGATATATAAAGAGTAAATTTTGACTGGGAAGATTTCTTAATTATTTTGAATTGTAAAATACACATAACAAAAATTTACCATTTTAACCTTTTTTTTTTTTTTTTTCGGAGACAGAGTCTCGCTCTGTCGCCCAGGCTGGAGTACAGTGGGGTGATCTTGGCTCACTGCAAGCTCCGCCTCCCGGGTTCATGCCATTCTCCTGCCTCAGCCTCCCGAGTAGCTGAGATTACAAGTGTGCGCCACCACACCCAGCTAATTTTTGTATTTTTAGTAGAAACACAGTTTCGCCATGTTAGCCAGGCTGGTCTCAAACTCCTAACCTCAGGTGATCAACCTGCCTCAGCCTCCCAAAGTGCTAGGATTACAGGCAGGAGCCACCACGCCCGGCCAGCTGTAGGGCTTTTTTAAAGAGTGATATAGGTATTGGGGTCCCACATACCAGGAGCTCTGGGAGTGGGCCCTTAACTGGTCGCCCACCCAACCCACAGCTGATTCTGAGGTGCTCTTCTAGCTAAAAGCTGTTATTTGAAATATCCAAAGAAATAGCCTGGTCAGGGATGTTAATAACTTAACTTTAAAGATGTATTTCTATTTTAAAACTTAATTTTGAACATATTTTAATCATCCTAGGCTGATAAATACACTTTGCAGTTTCTCACGCCAAGGGAAAAGAATGCTTCAACTTTACAAGTAGTATTTAGGTTTTGATAATCATTTTTTTTTTTTAAACCCAAACTCAGAATATCTGAGTGTGTGAGAGAAATATTTACTATTTTATATTCTCAAGTCATCACCCCAAGTATGCTATCTAATCCATATCTGTAGGGAAATATATTTTTAAAGTAAGTGATACCTTGGAGGAAAAATAGATACATCATGATTACAGTTTTCATCACACCGTAATCTTTTATTTTAGAATTAAGGAGAAGTATCCTCAGACATTTGATGACATATGCCTTTACTCTGAGGTTTCCCACTTGCTGTCACACTGCACATTCAGACTTCCATGTCGGAGGTTCATACAAGAATTATTTCAAGATGTACAGTTTCTACAAGTAAGTATGATTAGTACTTCTCAAATTTATCTTCCAAGAATAATTCAGTGTTTGAATTGAATTAAAATACGCATTATAGTTGGGTGTGGTGACTCATGCCTACAATTCCAGCACTTTGTGGGGTCAATGCGGGAGAACTGCTTGAGCCCAGGAGTTCAAGACCAGCCTGGGCAACATAGTGAGACTGAGTCACTACAGTTTTTTTTTTTTTTTTAATTAGCCAAGGGTGGTGGCATGTGCCTGCATTCCCAGCTACTTGGGAGGCTGAGGTGGGTGGATCATTTGAGTCCAGGAGTCAGAGGTTGCAGTGAGCAAAGATGGCAGCACTGCACTCCATCCTGGGAAGACTGAGCAAGACCCTGTCTCAAAAAAAATTACATATTTATATAAACATGTTATATTATCTGTTTTTATAAAAGTCATTAGTGATACACCATTTTTTCCCTAGATGCATGAAGAAGCAGAGGCTGTGTTGGCAACACCACCAAAGCAACCTATAGTTGATACATCTGCTGAATCCTGACCTCATATTTATGATGGATATAGATATATACTATATATATTCATATTTGTGGATTTCCTAAAAGCCTCAAAATACAACTGACTAGGCAGCAAAGACAGGAGTATCTTCTGTACACTGTTCCGCAGTTACTGGTACATGAACAGTTGGAACTGCTGACTTTCCTAACCAAAACAACTTCCTTCTCTCCTTTGTTGAGCCTTTTGAGGGGTTCATGATTCATTACCGCAGTTTTAAGAGTTTTAGTTACCATTGTATGCAAGAGCCAAGCACTGAATACCTACATAGGTTTTCTGTTTTTTTCATTTTAAAAACATAATGACAGGGGAACAATAATGGGATATGCAGAAGCACCCTTCACAAGTTATTTCTGAATTATTTTTAGGGTAAATATACAGATGCCTTGTTTGTTAACTAATTTGTGGAAAGCAGGAATCAGTGTCTCTAAGGCTGCATCCTGTTACCACGATGGGGTGTGTTATAACTGCTGGTATTAGAGAGGGAACTTTGGCCCTTTCACATTTTTCTTAATGTTTGTAACACTACTTCAGAGGTTTATAACCTCAAAGCAAAAGAAGAGCCTCAACAACCCGGGACGTATAAGTTATTTTTATGTTACTAGACTTGCATAAAGATTCATGTTTTCCAACTCTTCATTTTGTTGCGATGTGTTATTACAGGATATATGAACCAATTAAGGTTTTTCACTACAGTTCTTGAATAAAATTTAAAAATCATTTTTTATTTTAATTAAAAATATTTCCCATTTATAGAGTGCATATATTTGCAATGGACTTCCACTTTCATCAACTTTCCATCTCATCGCTTTAAACAGGAACTTGAACAAGCACTGTTAGTTTAGACCTAAAGTATAGGAAAGCATTAAATAATACTTTGGATCTCCTGAGGAAAAGATAAGTTTGCTTGCAATTTACACATTCCATGGGGGAAAGAAGAGCCATATTTCCATTAAAAAAATCATTAATAAAGCTTGTTATTAAGAAAAATTGTAGTGAAAAGCCTTAAGTACCAAATTTTAAAGCAGCAGTAACTTAATTTTTATATCAATGTTTTTGTTTTGCACAAACTAAATGCAGTGATAGGTGGGTTTATGAGTATATTAGTTGCCTTTTTCCATTTGTGAAGTTAAGTTGATGAGGGCAAGGTTTTTGTTTGTTTAATTTGTATATGTCTAAAGATATTTGGAAATTTTTACAGGAATTAAACATATATGCAAATTTGTATATAAAAATAGCATGGCCATCATCATTTGAATGCTTGTAAATGAAAGGATTATCTTTTTTGAGATCTATATATACATAGAAATAGAAAATCCAGCTGGACTGATTAGGATTCTTTTTTAATTCATTTGTGTATAACATTTTTATTACAATTACACATCAGTTTTGACACAATCATAGCAACATTAATATTTTCCCATGATGCAGATCCTTTTTGTAATGGGCTTGTTCTTTGAGATCTCTGTAAAGAACCCTGTGAACTAGAAAACATAACTCACAGAGATACTTTTTTAAAAAATTTATTTACTGGCACTGAAAGTTCCAGTTGGGATGAAGCATTTCGTCTCACTACGTAACACCTCTTTGACTGCACTTCAGTGAATTGTTCTTGTGTGCACTGTGTAGCAACTTACATTATAACAAAGCAGATAAGGGCTGTAAGCTGCTGCTTATGTTGAAAAGTGGTTCTTCAGATTTCCTCTCATAAAATCCAATTGAAGATAATTTTTTTATACTTTATCACTGAACCCAAGTGTTTATTTAAATGTCAACAGTACTTCTAAGAACGTTGCCTGTCATCGTGGTCTTTGGTCTTGGATAACTAAACTGCCTTTCCAGAGAACCAAATGTCAGAGTTACTAGACCAAATAGTGGTTAAAACCTCCAAAGGAAGTAATGTAGTAATCTTATTCATAATGGGATTAACATATTTTAGACATTCGTTTTAAACACTACCTCAGTTAATATAGAGTATAAAATCTGTGGTTTAATCCCTCAAAAGTTAACAGTGATTTTTTTTTTTGTCTTACACACATACACACCCCCTCCCCCACCATCACTATCCCTGTACCCCCACCTTGGTCATCTATCCTGAAATAAGGCTTAGTTAGTATTGGCCTGAATGTTTTGTGGGTTTTTCTTATTGTTACTTTGAAAAATATGTATGTATACATTATCATATTTGCCTATATCACTTACTTTGGGGAGATACTCAGAGCTTTGTGGTTATCAGTATGCTAAAAAAAAAAAAAAATCTATGCTTAAATTTATAGTGCTATTTGGTTTCTCCATGATTTCACTGACAGGTCTAATACATTTTCTTTGAGTACTTGTTTGTAAAAAGTAGACTTTATGGTGAAAAATACATGCAGTGCCAAGTGATTAACTTAGGTGTTTAAAAATATTATAGCAGAAGAGGTTAGGAATGATATCAGCAGTAATAGAAATAATTGAGAAAATCATCTATAAATAATAGATATTACAGACTATAGAATACCAAAATAATGTCAATACTGTAGTTTTTAAAGATTTTAGGATTAATCTTAGTCCATATAAATTTGTACTATTGGTAATTAATGAATAATTTGGAGGAATTTGGGCAGTTGTGCTGGTTGTAAACTGTGAATTTCTAATCGTAAAGTGAATTGTTATTTCTAATTGAACTTGATTTCAGCCTCATATACTAAGTAAATACTGATAAATAAGGAAATTAGAAATTTAGTATTCATAATTAAATACGCTCTAAAATTTATTATACTTTTATTTCCTGTTTATTCTTAGGTAGATTGGAGGGGGAAACAGTCCGTTCTCCCTAATTAAAATTTTTCTAATAACAATTAGCAGAATAAGGACATTCTATATGACAGTGACATTAAAAGAGGCTCTTTGGAAGTATAATACGTTATTATAATGTAATAATGTGTACAAGTCCTTTGAAATGACAACTTTAATGGGTTTCAGCTCTTTTATCTAGAGCTCGAGATAATTAAAGCTGAGTTTTTCAGGGCATATCTATCACAACGGCAAAGTGTTCAACAGTGGGATATCAATGCTTATTTAGATTTTCCTACTGCTATTTATATAAAATGTTATTTCATTCCGTTCAGAGGATGCCTTTTATCCCCACATTAAAGCACAGATCATTAAGCAATAAAAACCAAATTGTCTGTCATTCAAATTATAACTGCAGTTATTTTTGCATGGTAAGAGTGAGGTGCTAATTTTGTGTGAGATGAACTTTGTAAAGTACTTTGGGAAATGTTCTTTGGAAGTAAGATTTTTTTCCCCTTTAGTCTTATGTTTCCAGTTTTGTCTCAGATTCACAATCCATTAAAACATGGGAAAAAAGAAAAGGTAAAATTGAGAGACTTTTATTAGAAGAGCTGTTTGGAATGAACCAACATTTCAGATTTTCCAAAACGTAAGTTAGCAAAAGTCTCCATTGTCTCTGCATTAACAAAATACACTGTTACTATCTTACTCTCAAAAGTGTCATTACAGTGAGAATCTCATGTAAAAGCATACCAGTGAAATTAAAGCAGTGCTTATCAAAGAACACTGAAATCTGTGAGAATCTTTCTAGGAGCATTGTTTTTTTCTTTTAGTTCCAAGTTCCAGGGTATTTTTCATTCCTAGTAGGTTTATATGACTCACAGAATGTGGACTTTTTTCCTGTTTGGAGTATTTTTGTAATGTAATATCGGATAGCTACACCACAGCATGCATAAATTGCACATTTTGTTTTACTTTCTTTATAGAATATTTAATTTCAAAAATATAATTTATGCCAAAAAAAGCATACCTTTCAATTTTGCTACTTGGTTGATTTAGCACAAAATGCAAAGTCTTGGGGCAGAGAGGTGGAGTGAAAAAAAATTTGTAAGTAATTGTTACAAAAATGCCTGTCAGAAACCCTAAAGCTGCATTGTAAAACAAATGGTGTAAATTAGTTTTGAAAAGTGGTAAGGAATTGTGAAAAAAGTGTCAGACTTAATGCTCTCTAACCACGTGATTTTCTTCTTTTTTATTTAGTAATACGCTGCTACATATTTGGAGGTTCTGGTGTTTGTAGGTCACTGAACAGACATTGAAATCTGATTTATATTGTATAACTGTAACATAGAAAGAAAAAGTATTTATATTTTTTCTGTAAGAATATTTCATTGAGTTGTGTATAATTTAAATAAGATTTGTCCCCAAATGGTTTTGCTCACCTTGATTTTTTTTGTTGTGATTCTCTTGTTTTTGTATAATGTGTACAGTTTATGTCAAGGGCATTAAAAGCCTCCTGAAGCATAATCTTATCAAAGGGATACATTGTTAATAAAATGTACTTAAAATTCTTAAACTTTGTCATTGTTTTATTTGAAATATTAAAATAATCAGTGGTCATATGGCCTTGATTTGAGTCCTGTAATGCTGATGCTGACACATGTGACTCCAAGCAAAAGTGACTTTTAGGTACCACAGTCATGTAGAGTGGCTGTTACAGTATTTTAAAGTAATATTCTTCTTAAACACTTCATAGTTAAACATCTTTGTAGTTTTTTAAATATCTATAGGGATTTGGAAAATAAGTCTTTAGATAGAACAGCTCTGAATTTTTTGAGGAAATAATGTACAATATGAGTGATGATGGTATGACAATGGTGACATCTCTGTGGAAGGTATTTGATGTCTCACACATAAACTGCCCTGATTGAATAAGCTTACCTACAGCTACCTACTGGCAAAAGAGAATACCACAGAAATTATGAATTCTGGAGGATAAAGTTGAGTATCAAAGTTAAGGTCTGTTAAAATATGGTAAAATATATATCTCACTTCAAGAAACGTTTTGGACAGTTTAGCAAATTTCTGTATATCATTTCTCCCAATGTCTTCCACTGTATATGTCATTGAAAATGTAGTTGGCCCCAAAATAAACTAAAAGGCATACTTATAAATTCATCATGCCGCTGATCTTTTAAAAAAGTCCTAATGTAGCGGAACTTAGAAAATACTGTTTCATTTTTAAAACTCTTTAGCATATAAAATACTCAAAAATACAGTACTAGTTCGGTATTGATTTGAAGAAACTAAAATATACTAAAACTTCCCTTAATGCTTAGAGGAATAAAACTACTATGCTTTCAAATTGAATATACCTATTGTGTTGTAAACATTTTAACTGAAAGTTCTGAAAACTCTTCTACTGTTTCTTCCAGAGTTTTAAAAGTTCTACTTTATGCAGAGTGCTTTAACATGCTTTGTAAATTCGAGATGAAAGCTTATCTTTCAACAGAACTCTTAGAAGTGTTAATAAGATATTAAGTCTTGACGTTCTTAATCTTAATACACATTCTAGTAGGTAAGGAGGTTGACCCTAATTTGTTTGGGTTAGGTGTTTGAATGTAGGAAGCGTTCCAGCAGTCATGACTGTTGTGTGAAGAGGTCCCAACTCTCATCCTGAATTATTGAGGTCCCCGCACACAGGTGAGGACCGTGTACAGGCGGATGCAGGATTTAAAGGCCATTAATGCCAGTGCCGTCCACCATTCAAATATCCTGATATTTTTAAGGAATTACTACTGTGATTTTAGGTGCAATTTTTAACAATTATTATGACTATATTAGAAAAAGTAGAGCTTATTTAGAGAACTGATATTTACATGAAATCGTATCATGATTTGCGTCAAAACAATGTGAGGAGAAAGTGAACAGAGGTATGGATGGAGCTGAAACAATCATGGGTAGTGGCCATTGGGACTGGTGATGATACATAGTGGTTTATTAAACTATTCTACTTTTGTGTATATTTGAAATTCTCCATTTTTCTGACACATGAATATGTATTTCAAACTTTCTGAATAACACTTCCTAAAGCCATGTTAAGATAGCATATAGTATTGAAAACTAAGGTTTTGAACATGAATTTATTTGGTTATGACCATTGGAGAAGAAATGTTTACAGCCAAGACTATAGGTCATAGTGATATTATGAAGACAAATGTTACATAGCCCAGCATTTCCTATTGGCATGCTGTTGTATTTCAGAAAGACTTCATTTGATTTAGGCCACTGATTCTCAAAGTTTAGTGTGTAGATGAATGCCTGGGAACTGATGAAAAATAGATTCCAGGTCCATTCCAAAGATTCTGATTAAGAGGTTTGTAGTCATACCCAGGAATTTACATTTTTATTTAGTAAGTTCTTGAGGTGATGTATCATCTAAACTAATTACTAGATTTTCATTTCATTGAGGGAGGTAAAACAATGTGATGATGAAATATTTTAATTAAGGTTTATTTCAATATTAAAAATGTGAATTATTTTTTAAACAAAACTATATGAAAAATATGTACAAATCAGTCACGAATGTCATTGACATTTTTGTGAACAAGTTTCAAATGAAAAATGTAATCCCATCATAACAAAGGTACATAAATAAATAAATGCTGACAATACTGGCCCTAAAGTCTAACACAACTGTTAGACTAATCAGGATACCACTTTCTACTACATGAGGAGCACATAATCAATGTTTCCAGCAAAAGGCAAGTACTGGTTTGTGTAGATTTATTTAGGTCAGTTGACAGCCACATTATTTTGAGGTGTGGCTACTTGTTTCTCTTCATAGTGTTGAATGGCACAGTGCAAGGCATTGGGCACCAGAGGCGTAAGCACAGGCAGAGCCATTTCTACCATGCTGACGGCAGGCAGGAAGACAAAAAGGAACCCTTTTCGTGCTTGTTTGGAAATGTGACGGCTAGGCGCAGTGGCTCAAGCCTGTAATCCCAGCACTTTGGGAGGCTGAGGTGGGCGGATCACCTGAGGTCAGGAGTTTCAGACCAGCCTGACCAACATGGTGAAACCCCATCTCTACTAAAGATACAAAATCAGCTGGGTGTGGTGGTGCATGCCTGTGATCAGAGCTACTCGGGAGGCTGAGGCAGGAGAACTGCTTGAACCTGGGAGGCTGAGGTTGCAGTAAGCCAAGGTTGCACCATTGCACTCCAGCCTGGGCAACAAAAGCAAAATTCCATCTCAAAAAATAAAAAATAAATGTGACCAATAATGTGACAAATAGGCTGGGCATGGTGGCTCACACCTGTAATCCCAGCACTTGGGGAAGCTGAGGCAGGTGGATCACCTGAGGTCAGGAGTTCGAGACCAGCCTGGCCAACATGGTAAAACCCTGTCTCTACTAAAAATATAAAAACTAGCCAGGTGTGGTAGCATGCACCTGGAGTCCTAGGTGCTCCGGAGGCTGGGCAGGAGAACTGTTTGAATCCGGGAGGCGGAAGCTGCAGTGAGCTGAGATTGCACCAAGAGAACCAACATGTACTAAAATACCAGTTGTGTACCAGGTGCTTTGCATATATTAGTTTGGGATATATTGGTTCAGAGGAGACAAAGTTGCTCCAAAGCCAACATGGAATTTCCCACTCCATAGAACTTTTTAGTTATATCTAAATTATGTCCAACAATGGGTTTCATTTTACCATTTTAGCATGATATGAATATAAATGTGACAGAGTTCTCTTGGCCCAGACAACGTAGTGCAGAGTCCAAAGGATGCCAAGTGAAAACAGGCCTTTTATATCCAGTTCTTGAAAGGAAAGGAACCAAACAACGAATGGAATTACATGATATACTTTCCTTTTTATATTCTGAGGTAGTCATCAAAAATTATGGTAGAATACTGATGTCTACGGAGCAGAAGTACAACTGACAGTAAGTCAGAAGTTACTTGCCAATCCCATTCTTTCACTGTAGTAAGCTTGACAGAAGAACTGTGGAAATCTTGTTGATTGATCACACATTTTACATATTAGATTAGATCTATGCCCCCCGCCCCACCCACAGAGTTAATTTTACTGTGTCCGTGAACTATATAGATTCTTATCCCTTCAAGGTAAGTCTAAAATCTGTCCTGGCGTGAGACACCTGAGTTTTTTCATTCAATACGCTCAGTAAATTTACACTGACAATTTATGCTGTAGTAATAAGTCTCCTGTGGCCTTTATTAAAGCCTTCAATCTAATAATTGCTTTTAATGGAAATATTTCCTCAGTAAAAAATGAACTTCTAGGACCACAGCCACCCTGTACAGTACTGAGTGGGAGTCTGTAGAGTGGTTAATGCATATCCTTGTGTCAAGCTCAAGTCTCCTGTTCTAAAGGTGAGCCTGGAACAAACAGCAGCAAGGTAAGCATGCTCCCATGATCCTGCCATTTCTAGGGCAAGCCTGCTCCAATGGGGAGTGTTAAGTTCCATAGCTTCTGGCCTTTAACCTAGCCAGATTGTAGTGGTCTTACATAAACCAGACCTGCAAATCATACTGGAATTAAGGACCAAGGCCACTGGTGATGAGAGGCTGCCAGCTCTGCTCTTCTTAATGCCTGTGTAGCATAAGGTATGAAATCGGCATGCTGGTTAGCGGTAGTGTTCACCTGGATCTAAAAGGGTAATTGAGGAAAGGCTGCTATTCTCGGTCGGGCGAGGCAGGGCAAGACGCAGGGGGACTGCCATTTGCATTTTATACTCTGAACAGTATGGTGGCTCCACTGGGTTTGTTGGGAGACTGTCCTTATCTCCAGACATGGGTGAAGCCAACTGGGACACATAATTCAAACTTGTTTCTCCAGCTGGGACTTCTCCCAGGGAGTTCATGTAGTTTTTTTCTAGTGCCTTTAGTACATTTTCAGGTGAGGTCATTAGTCCCAGCATACTTGGTGGGGCTTTGGGGGATACTGGAACATGGCCACAAAAGCCAGAGTCAGAAGCTGCCTGGTTATAGGTAAAGTTCTCAAAACAGATGCAGGGGCCAGGGCCAGAGTGATTCTTTTCTGTTGGAAGGAGATAAAGGTAGTTAGGCTTAGTCAACTCAGTTTCTGTGAGTGACTTCCTAGTGCCTAGGATCTGTATCTTTGTCCCTTCTGGCTTGCTTACAACTTCAATAGCATCTGGGATACAGTCACTGACATTCATTATTGTTAGGTGAGGGTTCTCCTAGAAAGGAAACAAAAATATGTAAATATAGACATTTGTTTGCATGCATACATGCATCAAAGTATATTAAGCATGTGAAATACACTTAGAGCTTCAATGTTGTTTATGTTTCTTCCTGGTCACAAGTAACCTGGAGGTGAAGTTGAAAACCAAAAGATGTCCTCTGACAGAAGAAATCAAAGCTCCAATCACCTATTTCATGGCTATGAGTACAAAGGTGGCTTTTACTGTGCTATATTTTCCTGAGGAGCTCTAGGAAAGTAGGATTCTGACAGCCCCCACTCTGGGTTAGTCCTTAATAGGTGTATGATATACATACAACTTGCCAACATTTACCTTGAATTTTATTAACGACAGGATGCTGCTCTTGTAAGGGTCAGGGATGTCAGGATAACACGTCTCCTTGATCCTAGAAAAAAAAAATGGAAAATGAGACTGAATTTTACAGTACAGTGGACTAGTTAAGAGCAAGAACTCTGGAGTCAGATTCCTGGCTTCTAATCCTTGCATTGTAATTTAATAAGCAAGTTACTTGGTTCTTCCATGCTTTAATTTCTTATTGGCTAAATGGAGATAATTATGGTACTTATAGTGTCCTCATGAGGATTAAATGAATTGATAAAGCACTTAGAACACTGCCAAACATATAGTAAGTAAGATATAAATATTAGCTATTGCTGTTGAAAAAATTCTGTGGCCTATGTTAAATGGTGATTAGTTTCCTCATATAGTCACCTGGAGAGCAAAATTGTGAAATAAAGTACATATTCTCACCCCAGCCTCTTTTGCCCTTTTCATTTTCTGTACGTTGTTTCGTATTATTCAATGTCATTTCTATCTTACTAAATCTCTTTCCAGATTTTTCTCTTACCCTCTTCTTGGATAAAACCTTCCTCACACACTTACCACTGACTTTTCAAGTAGCACACGATCATGATGAGCAAGACGCAGAAAACCATGGGCAGTAGGATATGAATCAACATCGAGGCTAAACAAGGAAAAACAAAGGGGCATTTTTAATAAGTACTTTTCCCTTCCTCAAAGGAATAAAATTAAGTTTATGATTGAGAGCAATTTTACATGCTTATTATTTCTCAAATTATGTGTGCAAGTTGTAATATGAGTTCTGCCTGACTTCAGGGGAAAAGCCAACCAACCAACTAGCCAACCAACACAGGAAGCCATTTGCCATCAACAGAGTGTGACTCAAATTTGTTACCTCTTCTGATAGATTGCATCATGACTTGCTGTATTAAAATTATGCTTTTCCACTCCTGCCAAAACTTCATAGTAGGTGAAAACACTTTCCTGCCCCTTGACTTGGGGCTCAGCCATGTGCACTGGCTTGGCCAGTGGGCTGTTGGTAATTGTAATGTAACTAAGTGTTTTAACTGTGCATGTACACATTGGCTTGCCCTCTTGTGTTCCTCACCATGAGAAGTGTGTGCCCCAGGTAGCTGCTGCGACTTCAGCCTTAGCCCTAGAATGAAGATGCATGAAACAAACCTGAACATAACTGAAGCTTGGAGTCCAGCTTACCCCAGGCTAGATCAGCCAAGTCTCAGCTGACCTGTAAACCCACGAGCATAAAAAGAAATATTTGTTCTTGTATACCACGGAGCTTTTGAGGGTGTTTGTTACACATCAAAAAATGACTAGTGCACTCCTTCTAGTTAGTCTCAGATTACTTAAATATGTCTTAATCTGGGGAAATGAGTACGTTTATTTCTCCAATATGTCAACTGGTGCTTCATTTATTTCAAATGACCATTGTGAAATCTGTTAGAATAAAAATGGAATCACTAATGGTAGGAAACCCTGACAAACAGAGCTGGGAAGGCCATGCAGATAACAAAAAACACTACGAAAACCACAACCTTGCACAAAGGTCATCACAACCCTACACACACACACAAAACGCTTCTGCAAGGACATCTTCCCATTAAGCCTTGAACTGGCATCACCCTTGTTATTAATCTTTGTAGTCAAGGATAATTATTTCAAAGCAATTATATAATCCTCCTCATTTTTTTTTCCTTTAAAAACTTTTGTCTTCCTTTACCTCCCTGAATATGCACATAGTTTACTATAGTTTATTTTGGCACAAGTATTTCCATTGAAATTCTCGGTCCCAAATAAACATCTTTTCTTTTAGAGAGTTTCTCTCTCTTATTAGACTGACACCATCTTCCTGTTCCCATTGCTTGCAATTTCCACCAAATAATAATTCAGCTGGGTTGGTAAACAACACTTTTCACAAATGTAAATTGCTCAGGGAGGGTCTAGGGGGTTAAGTTATTGAACATATGATTCTGTTCAATCTATTTGCCGCCTCTGCCCTCCCCATGCTCCACCCCTCACCTAGCTGTCCTGGAAGAAATGGGGCTTGATTTGGGGACAGTGGTGTGGCAGATAATGTTGGAGTTTTGTAAAGAAACGTGGCCCTGGGTAGATGCACAAGCCCATGCTATGAGGCAACACAGGGTTCTAGAGAAAAGGACCCAGAAAGGTAAGAGAGGGCCAAAACAACTGACCTAAAATTAACCCTGACCCCAGAAAAGGGGAAGGAAACTCTCTTTATGAATCTTACTATGGTAAACTTTGCCCTCAAGAACAGTACTTTTGATGATGTAAACCAAAAAGTACCTGAGACAGGTCTCCATCAATTTAGAAGTTTCTTTTGCCAAGGTGAAGGAAGAAATAAACAGAATCACAGAAACATTATGTAGTCTGTGCCTTCCTCCAAAGATAATGTTGAGGGCTTCAATAACGCTGAGGGCTTCAATTTAAAGGGGAAAAGTGGGCTGGAATGAGAAAGAGCTGGAGGAAAAGTGGGCTGGAGGAGGGAGGGTATGATTATCCACATGTCACAAGAGAAAAGGAGGAGACAGAAGAATAGTTAATTATGTATTCATCTCCCAGGAGAGGCTAAGGTAAGATAAGGCAAACACACAGAGTAGCTACCTGTGGAGATATTTAACCTTTTACTGTACCTATCTGCTTAGAAGCAAAAGGAAAGGCAGCTTCTTGCATGAACCAGCTTTCAGCATATTTTTTTCCTTTGCACAGTGAATTTTATTTTCTGTTCACAATCACTGTACTAGTATGCGTCTTTAGGTATTTCTTTAGGGTTTATGTAGGCATTTTGGGGGCATATATACCTAGGAATGAAGGTTCTCATGTCTAAGGTATATATATATACTCATTTTAGAAGATACTACCAAGGAATTTTCCAAAACTGCTTGTACCAATTTACTCCCATCAGCAAGGTATGGGAGTTCTAGTTTTTCTACATCCTCATCAACACTTGGTGTTTTTCATCTTTTACATTTCAGCTATTTTCAGGCTAATTTTAAACACAAACTTTCGGAACATAATCTACTTCCATACTCAGGATTTAAAAATGATTCAGTAATGCCTATTAAATTCAGAAGGAAATGTAGTGCCAAATGTCCAAATATAAAAACACAAATTACAGTTGGTTTGGACACCCTGTATGTTTAAACGAACTGCTTACCCTCTCTGTGCCTCACTATCTTTATTTAATAACCTAGTCTCCTGATCAGAGAAAAAGTTAACAAATTTACAAAGAGAAAGGATTATTTTGAAAAATACCAACAGAATAAACATTTATTCACTACTTTGCAATCTCAGTATTACATTAATTTTTTGCATTTCTGTTTTTCGTTTGTTTTTGCTGTTTAATCATTCTAGCCTCATTGCAGTAGATACAGGTATTTTTTATTCCCATCTAACAAGATCTGAGGTACAGTTAATTGGATGCTAATCACATAACATTCTACCTATTTTTTTAAAAAAGTAAAATCTCAGGAAAGTAGAAAAAAGTTTGAAATATTTTCTACTTTCTATTTCAAATATTTTATTTCAAATAATAATATAATCAGTAGTCACAAACCAAGCCAGGGCTAATGAAGTTTAACATAAGGGAGATGAATGAAACTTAGAAAAGTGTGTGTGTGTGTGTGTGTGTGCATGTGTATACCAACCAAGTAAATTACAAAGGTAGAATAAAACTAACCTGAAAATAAATTTAAAATTAACTCCAAAATGCCAAGAGTGCTCAAGTAATGTAAATCACTGACACATCTTAATCAGATAAGGGGTTCTAGATTTTGGCTTGGAGACCTAGGGACATGTTTCAGTGTAGTAGTCAACATGCAGTCAGCACCACAACCTGTCTGATACTGTTTGGCCGTGTCCCCACCCAAATTTCATCTTGAATTGTAGCTCCCAT
The DNA here is from genome assembly GCF_000951035.1 of Colobus angolensis palliatus. Classification (NCBI taxonomy): domain Eukaryota; kingdom Metazoa; phylum Chordata; class Mammalia; order Primates; family Cercopithecidae; genus Colobus; species Colobus angolensis. Next base: position 4,472,788 of record NW_012115489.1, on the reverse strand, counting down.
AATCCCCACGTGTCATGGGAGGGACCTGGTGGGAGGTAATTGAATCATGGGGGTGGCTACCCCATGCTGCTGTTCTTGTGATAGTGAGTGAGTTCTCACAAGATCTGATGGTTTTATAAGGGGCTTTTCCCCCTTTGCTCGGCACTTCTCTCTCCTGCTGCCATGTGAAGAAGGATGTGTTTGCTTCCCCTTCTGCCATAATTGTAAGTTTCCTGAGGCTTCCTCAGTCATGTAGAACCGTGAGCCACTTAAACCTCTTTCCTTTATAAATTACCCAGTCTCGGGCAGTTCTTTAAGGCAGTGGAGAATGGACTGATGCAGTAAATTGGTACTGAGGGAGTGGGGTGCTGCTTATAAGGATACCTGAATATGTAGAAGCGACTTTGGAACTGGGTATCAGGCAGAGACTGGAACAGTTTGGAGGGCTCAGAAGAAGAGAGGACGATGTGGGAAAGTTTGGAACTTCTTAGAGACTTGGAGGGATCAGAAGACAGGAAGATGCTGGAAAGTTTGGAACTTCTTAGAGGCTTGTTGAATGGATATGACCAAAATGCTGATAATGATAAGGACAATGAAGTCCAGGCTGAGGTGGAAGTCCAGGCTCAGATGGAGATGAGGAACTTGTTAGGAACTGGAGCAAAGGTGATTCTTGTTATGCTTTAGCAAAGAGACTGGTGGCATTTTGCCCCTGCCCTAGAGCTCTGTGGAACGTTGAACTTGAGACAGATGATTTAGGGTATCAGCAGAAGAAATTTCTATGCAGCAAAACATTCAAGAGGAAGCAGAGCAAAAAAGTTTAGAAAATTTGCAGCCTGAAAATGCAATACTAAAGAAAAACCCATTTTTTGAAGAGAAATTCAAGCCAGCTGCAGAAATATTCATAAATAATGCATATATATATACAGCCACACGTATCTGAACAAGATGCCAAATGTTAATCTTTAAGGCAATGGAGAAAATGTCTCTAGGCCATGTCAGAGGTCTTCATGGCCACCCCTCCCATCACAGGCACAGAAGCCTAGCAGGGAAAAATGGTTTCCTGGGCTAGGCTCAGGGACCCCTTCTCTGTGCAGCCTCAGGACATGGTACCCTACATCCCAGCTAACTTAGCTCCAGCTGTGGCTAAAAGAGGTCATTGCTTCAGAGGGTGCAAGCACCAAGCCTTGGCAGCTGCCATATGATGTTAAGTCTGTGGGTGCACAGAAGTCAAGAATTGAGGTTTGGGAACCTCTACCTAGATTTCAGAAGACATAAGGAAATGCCTGCATGTCCAAGCAGAAGTTTGCTGCAGGGGCAGAGCCCTCATGGAGAACCTCGGCTAGGGCAGTGTGGAAGGGAAATATGGCGCTGGAGCCCCCGCAGAGAGTCTGCACTGAGGCACTGCCTAGTGAAGCTGTGAGAAGAGGGCCTTCATCCTCCAGACCCCAGACTGGTAGATCCACCAACAGCTTGCACCATGTGCCTAGAAAAGCCAAGAAACTCAATGCCAGCCCATGAAAGCAGCCAGAAGGAGTCTGTACCCTGCAAAGCCACAGGGGTGGAACTGCCCAAGACCACAGAAGCCTATCTCTTGCATCAGCATGACCTGAATGTGAGACATGGAGTCAAAGGAGATCATTTTGCAACTTTAAGGTTTAATGACTGCCCTATTGGAAATCGAACTTGCATGGGACCTGCAGTTCCTTTGTTTGGGCCAATTTCTCCCATTTAGAATGGGTGTATGTACCCAATGTACTCTCATTGTATCTAGGAAACAACTAACTTGCTTTTAATTTTACAGGCTCATAGGTAGAAGGGACTTGCCTTGTCTCAGATTAGACTTTCGACTTGGTCTTTTGGGTTAATGCTGGAATGAGCTAAGACCTTGGAAAGGCCTTGAAAGACTGTTGGAAAGGCATACTTGTGTTTTGAAATATGAGGGCATGAGATTTGGAAGGGGCCAGGAGTGGAAAGATATGGTTTGGAAGTGTCCCCACCAAAATCTCATCTTATATTTTAGCTCCTATAATCCCCATGTGTCCTGGGACGGATCTGGTGGGATGTAATTGAATCATGGGGGCGGTTACCCCGATGCTGTTCTCATGATAGTGAGTGAGTTCTCACAAGATGTGATGGTTTTATAAGTGGCTTTTCTCCTTCGCTCGGCACTTCTCTCTCCTTCTGCCATGTTAAGAAGGACGTATTTGCTTTCCCTTCTGCCATGATTGTAAATTTCCTGAGGCCTTCCCAGCCATGTGGAACTGTGAGTCAATTAAACGTCTTTCCTTTATAAATTACCCACTTTCAGGTAGTTCTTTGTAGTAGTGTGAGAATGGACTAATACACTGCTACTGCAGCCACGTGTATCTGAATCACCAGTCAGGGCACTCCAGGGTCAGCAGTCCAACAGGACGTGCCCATCTCTACAGCTGCAGCTTCGGTGAGGGCACTCTGCACTAAGGAAAGTTGGTAACTTCAGGCAAGTCTTTTGAATCTATTTGCTTTTTTACATAGGTGCCTTCCAGGACCTTCTATGATCCCCTCATTGAAGATACTCTTTTCTCCTCTTTCTTCCATCAGCATCTATTTTCTCTCACCACATTCCTGTTTATTGGTAGTCAGTGTTTGCCATGAGAATAAATTTTTCCATCAACCAGTTCTTACTGTTTTTCTCCCTTCCCTCTTACTTCTCCATCTTTTAAGCCAAATGTATTTTTGAAAAGATCTCTCTCTCTCCACCTCACCATTTCCCATCCAAATATGCAAACAGGGAGTTTTTGAGTAAGTATTCCATGCCCCTGCCCAATTCCCACCCCACTGTACCCCTGGAGGCCCTAGCAGAGTCAAGAAGCAATTTGTTTGCTGCTGAGGGAAACAATCCAGAGGAAAGCTAGCTGCAGAGAACAATTCTGCTGAGAAAACCAGCGCCACTCTTCTCTAGACAGAAGCCTTGTGGCTCTTCTGATGTCAACACTAAAATATGCTATCTGTGATTTTCAAACATACAGGATTGTGAGACTGAGTTCCAGAGAATTGTCTCAAGGGCCACTGAGGGAGGCAGAGGGAAGATTTTAGGCCTTAATCAGACAGATTACCTCCATTTGTATCTATTTTATATAGTGAGAGTCTGTGCAACTCTTTTTTTGTGACACAAAGGGTTTCATCAAGAGAAAGAGGGAGGTGTGATGGAGAGAAGAAAGGTTTGAAAATTCCTGATCGAGACAAAGCCTAAGTCAACACTTCTGTAATTTGTTAGTTTCCCAGAAACTCCTAAGGGAAGAACTTTGATCTGGGAAAACTCACAGTGTTCATCCGGAGTCGTGACCTTCGTGAACGTAGCATTGGGGCCCTCGCCAGCACTAGTGAATGGAGTGACGAAAATCTCATAGGAGGATTCTGGCTTTAGGTTGTCCACAATCAATGCCTTTTCTTCTGGGTTGTCAATTTTGTATTTGCAACATTCTGAACCATCTGTGATTTTTAAATGTTTTTTTTTTTCAAGGAAAAAAATATTGTATTAAAAGTGTGGTAAACATCTTGTGAGAGAGTTGGACACTAATACTCTTGTTAACTCAGCACCATCAATATGTTTAAACCAAACAAAAATCAAATCATAATTTCATCACCATGGGCACACCAGGTAAAATGTTCAGGAGATGGCACAAAAAGCAAAAAATCCACTGAACATGGGGTACTAGTGATCCAACCAAAGCATACAAATCTGCAAGAAACAGGGTTTGCAAGGGGCTTAAAAATAAATTGGAACAATGCTCAATAAAGTGAAAAAAAAGAGGAAAGTTTCATAAAGAGCAGGGTTTCTTAAGGAGCTGGTGGTGCTTCAGATGCTTCTAAAAATACCAGGTCATATTGTTTTTTAAGTAAGTTAAAATGCTGCCCCACCCCCACCATCTTGCTCACCCTGCTAATTTGCTTAAGAACACCTTTTCAGTATAAAGTCATGCAAGAAGGGAATTCAGCCTGGCCACACTCTAAGATGGCAGCCATTATTTTCAATGATTTCAAATAGTGAGATCTTGAAAGAATAAATAAATTAAAAATAGACGTCACCTGAAAGAACTGCCTTTTGAAATCGTGGGTGGCACTGCCTTGCCTTGGATTTCAGATAGACATGGTACCCTTGTATAAAACCAGGCTGAGATTCAGTAGAGTAATCTTTCCAACTCAGGGTGAAGGAGTGGGATGTCAACATATCTACCAGCACGTGAGGGTTGTCTGAAGGAGCTAGGAAAAGAAGTTGGGATAAGAGAAAAGTCATGATTTTGAAACAGTCTCAGAATATTCATGTCAACTAATAGAAGAACCATAGCCAGCTCCAGAGGTTGTAAGAGCTTATGCCGAGTTAAGGAGTTTTATCTGTTTCTCTAGAGGATTTGTGCCTTGACGTAGTTTATGCGAGCTGTGAAGGAGTTGAGCAATCTTGTTCAAGTCTTGCCTTTCACAGATGAAGAATGGACATGCAGAGACTAAATAACTTGCACAAGCTCACATAGCCAAAAAAAAAAAAGAAAGAAAGAAACTAAAGTCTAAAAAAAAAAAGAGACTTAATTCTGTTCTTAAATTCGAAACAGTGTTTGAAAAAAGACTCAACCACAGAACCTACTAAAGTGAGGAAGAAGGGAGGAAGTGAAAGTGGAAGGATTATGTTCAAAGAGGCAAGTGGGGCGATTTGATGAACTAGATCTAGTTCCCAGGTTGTGGCAGTGCCCAGTTATCCAAGTGTCACTGAAAAACAATCCAAGAATGTTTACTTTGAAGGCTTTGCTGAGGCTGTTTTCCCACACACGCTTATGCACACTTGGACTGTGCACACGAGGTCACACACCTCCTGCCCACTCTGAGCCAACTGTAAACTGTGGATCCACTCCTGCTAAAGGAAGAACCCCTGAGAACTGGTCTGATTTGTGTGAACAATTAAGCACCCACCTGAAGAAGGAGAATAAACAACCCCATGGGAGGATCAAAAATCCTCTCCACTGCTGGTGGGACAGTGGTGACATTTCTAGGGGGTGATTTCACAACATGTATGTAAAGTCTTAAAAATTATGAAAGAAATGAAAAAAATATTTTAAAAGTTGAAACCCTTTGATTCCAGCATCCTATCTTTAAGACATCATTTACAAACCATTATTATGGATTTGGACAAAGATTAGCCAAAACAATGATTATTCACATAGGGTATAAGAAACTGAACAAAGGAAGAAAGAGAGACTTAGCAAAGAGAATTAATGAAAATGTTTTATGTTTGTATGATTAAAAAATAATTTTAAAAACCCAATAGCTAGAATAAATAGGATATCAGAAAGCAGGTATGATGTCAACATCTTCCTAAACCCAAAGCTAGGAATCTATGAATTGTTGTGAACAAGTCTGCACATGGGACACATGAAATGCTTTAAACTTACCAAGTTCCTGAGAGTATCCTGTTTTTTTCTCTAATAAACAAGCAATCCTTTTTGTAGATAACCCATAAATTCTGAAGTCGTATCGAACCCCTGGCCTAAAAGCATCTAGAGAAGAAAAGTCAACAGATTTTTAATAACAATGACATTTCCTAATTATGAAAATAAAAACGATGAAAAGGCGTGGCATGGTGGCTCACACCTGTAATCCCAGCACTTTGAGAGGCTGAGGCAGGCAGATCACTTGAGGCCAGGAGTTGGAGACCAGCCTGGTCAACATGGTGAAACCCTATCTCTACTAAAAACAGAAAAATTATTAGCCAGATGTAATGGCAGGCACCTGTAATCCCAGCTACTGGGGAGGCTGAGGCAGGAGAATCACTTGAACTCAAGAGGCAGAGGTTGCAGTGAGCTGAGATCAAGCCACTGCACTCCAGCCTGGGTAACAGAGCGACAGTCTGCTTTCCAACCCTTCCCCCTCCCCCCTTGACAAAAGAATGAAAAATAAATTTGTGTTCCCCTAAAAACTGCCTTTCAGGAATTTTGCATTTTATCCCCCACCATATTCCCTCCTTCCATGAAGCCTTGGAGTCCTCCATGCTGCAAACACCTGGCCCCACTGTCTTGTCTCCAGCAAAGCCTGCAGGGACTAGCCTCTGCAGTGTTCTTTGAAGCAAGAGTTCTCAAACATGCCTGTATCCATGTGCACACAACTGGGTGCAGAATCAGACCAGACACAGAAAACCATTCAAGCCCTTCTTTGACTCCAAATCCCCTCTGGTTACTTGTCTTCCCTCTTCCCATTAAAGCCAATAGTCTTGAAAGCTTTGCTTCCACTTCCTCATCTCCCCATTACACCTATACCTCTGCAATCTCCTTCCAGAACCCACCACACCACTGAAATTGGCGAAGCCTTGATCATTCTCTGAACAGGGATGTTTCCCGCACCTTTCCCTGAGCCCAGCAGATGGCGCCACCCACCCCTCCAGCTCAAGCCACACAAACGCGCACTCTTGTGTCTGCTAAATTAGCAAATCTTCACATTACAAATCCAACGTGGGAGGTAAGAGAACAAGTTCTACATGTTCTATTGAAACTGAAGGTCGATGATCGATTCTCATCAACTATATGTCCTAAACATCTTCCAAATCCATGCAATTCTCTGCTTTTGTAAAAGCTCTCTGGACAACCGTTACAATGTCCCTCTACCATTCGAGACTTTGCACTAATTTAGAGAAACAAGTTTATGAAAATCATGAAAATCAGTTCCCATCTCATGTGCAGATATTCTCTGCAAAAGGAGGTTTAAAGGTTGAGTTTTAGAACATATTCTTGTAACATCTGAACTCCTAACACCCATGCTGGATTTGTCGTTTCAAAATTATTAGCTTAGCACAGTCAAAGTCTGTGAAGTAGTCCAGAAATCCCACTTGAACTTGCTTCAAGGTGAATATAGCAATGCAATGATATGGAAGGTTCTTCTTACCTGTACTAATGACTGTGCTTGTGGTATTGGGACCTACATTCTTCCACTGGAGCACATCCTGGGGATGGTCACACCAGTCCACAACATAGCCTATAACATCTCCAGGCTGGGGTTTCCAAGACAGAGAGAATCCACCATCTGTGCCTGCAATTCTTTCTTCCTCAACCTCTTCTGTATATAAACAAATAGAGCAATGCTCCAGATTTAATTAACTAAATTGTTTTAAGTATGTAAGGTAGAAAGTAGATACATACCTGCACGGTATCTAGCAGGTAACAGACCTCCACTTCAATAGTTACAGGTGCTTGGGTGGGGGATGTTTTCATGGGTGAGTTCCTGCCTCTTACTTCCCAGCAAACATTCACACCTGCCCTTCAGATGCCCATCATGTTGGCCTTCTGAAGTCCAACCAGACTTCAGCACCTAGGACAGGGGCCAGCAAACTACCACCAGGATGATTCCAGCTTCTGAGGGTTGTTTTCATATGACCCTTGAGCTCAGAATGGTTCTAAGACATTTTAAGAGTTGTAAAAATACAAATAAACCAAAAAAGAAGGCATATAATAAAATATGTAATGGAGACTATATGACCTGCAAAAATGTTTGCCATTTGCCCCTTTACCACAAAATTTGTTGATCCTTGATGTAGAATCTGGTATTGGGTACTGGATCTACTTCAAAAATTACCTGTTGAATGAATAACTAATGCAGGTTAATTCTCCCACAATAATATCAGTTGCTCCTAAACTAAATACTGCTTCTGAGATGTGTTACGGGTAGGAATTGAGTAGAAGACAAAAAAGAAAAGATTCAGGTATATAAAAAGTTGGGTTATATAAGGATATGCACACAGTTTATGACTAATGCTGCCATCTCGATAGATTTTATATGTTAAAGTAGGTTTCCTGATGTCTGACAATTGGAAAAAGGGTAACATGGCCTCAGGGGACTACCAGTTCTACTGAGTTCCAACAGGGATATACCTTATCCTTGAGGCATGAGAATTTCTCCTCTTTCCACAGACTTACACTAAGAACTGGTTTATTGTTTGTCTGTAATTCACATTTAGCTGGGCCTCCTGTATTTTATCTGGCAATCCTAATTACAACTGAATAGTGGTGTGAAAACCACTGATTCACTTTTATAGGGCATCAAAATATCATCCAGCTGGGGGCACCCAAAGGAATGTGTAGCTCTAGGAATAACGTAAAAGCCCATGAGGGCTTTATAGATCCCATCCACATGGCTTCCCTACTCTCCTCCCTCAAGCAGACAAATGCCCCTCACATATTAAGGCTTGACATTTTTCACTTGACTTATTAATACTTAGTAAAATTTAACTCCAAACCCAGGGTTGAAACTCTTAGAAAGCTGCTTCTTTAAATTGAAAATATGTTTTCAGAGATGGAGGGAGATCAAAGAGTAGGGGAATCTTTTTGTCAGTCATTCACACCCTAGTGTGAATTAGTTTAACCTTATTGATTTTCTCACAGTACATGAGTGACTTTATACATGCTGATGATGTAGAAACAAGGAGCACTTAAGGATAGCTAGCTGGAGCCTCACATAAGAAGGTCTAGGCATCTGAAGGCAGGGCATGGGGATGAAGGGTATGGTAGGAGACCCCAAAATATATAATTGCTCTCAGCAGTGTTGCTTTGAACCGGTCTCTGCCTTCTTCAGGAGAGGCCAGTACCAGCTCCCCAAAGCTGAACGAAATGCCCCCTTTTGCTGTTCGGATCCTAACGAAGTCAGAATATAACTTCTTTCTCTAATGTAGTTCTTCAGAAAACAAAGGTTACACTAAACAACTCCTAAACCAACTCCTAGAGTTTTTCTTCTATGGCACAATATAACTTATTTTCCTCATGTGATACATACTGGATAGTTCTTTTATAAAAATAAAATAACAACATCTTCTAATCCAACTCACTTAACCCAAATTTAAGCTGAACTTGAATAAATAAATATCATAGAACCTACCATAACATCATAAGCAGGGTCTGGAAATTTTAACAGCAGGAACCGAAGGGTGATATTATTGCAAGGTTCATGAATGATCCTAGCATGCCACTGCCCAACCGCATCATGTGTGCCCATGTGTGTATCATCTCATAGTGTGTAACTGTGGGGCTGACTCTTTTTATGGCTCTCTAAGAAGGAAATTAATATCACTATTGATTTGGCATGTAGGGCAAGGGCATTCCACCTTGTTTGCTCTTTCACAGGCAAGAGATTAGCCAGTTATTATCTTTTATTCTACAAAGTTGGCAGAGCCCCTGGTGAAAGTTGATGCCAGTTCTGATGATCTCTGGAAATATTCATGGGCTCTTTCCAGGTGCAAAGACTGACAACACTTTTTATAAAATAGTAAATGCAATTCCTATTTCACAAGCCACAAAGATCATAAATAGTAACTCCAACTTTCAGTGGTAACTGTTGGTTGGGGTTGCATTTACTTGAATAAACTTGAGATAACTTCCCAAGTATGTTGAAGAATCCCCTGGACAGAAATATCCTGAGCCATGGCTGAAGTCTCCCCACACTGAGGGGACTGTCCCACTGAAACATGTTGACACACTTGGCCCAAAAGAAAATGGCTGTTTGGTGACTAGACACTTTGTCTTCCCAAGTTACTGTTTTCTCAATGTATCCATCACTACTTAATAACGTCATCAACATTTTCTGGGAGAATAAAAACAAAACAGAACGCAAAACAAACTCACTGTTTTCAGGGTCCGCAGAGATGACTATTATAGAAGCAGGAGAAGCGCCCACACTGTTGTTGGCTGTGACGCAGATTTGGTAGGAACACCTGTCGAGGATTAGTTTTGTGCTGTTGGCTGGTGCCGGAATGGAACGGAGCTCTGACCTGGACGGTTTGTCTAGGTTTTCTACAACTACATTATAGAACAGGATCTTTCCATTGGCATGCAGTTTTGATAATGGCTGAAAAAAATATTGATAAACATTTTTAAATGGATTTTAATTGAATTTGTACAACTCCTTTTTCATCTTTTCTGTCCCTCAACTCCTTTATATATGCACACCCACCAGAAAATTCAAACAGCTTAATAGAGAAAATAACTCTCTCAACCAAGTCTGAAATCAGACATTCAAATCTAACTGAAGGTGAATAGAGAAGAGGATCATTTGGAGATAAAAGCCTCAAGAGCATTATGTGTCCTCAGAAGAGGGCTCAGATCAGAATCACAAGGAATAGACTCTTTAACCTGGTGGAAAAAAGAATGTGAGGGGTAGTCAAGGGCAGAAAAGCAATGAGAACAAACAGCACCACCGTGGGACCCTGCAGGAGGAGCCTGGGTACTGGCCTCATTCCACCTCCAGCTGTATTGTCCCCATGCAGCTGTACAGGGATGAGCTGCTCTCCATACCCAGAGTTCTCCTCTGGAAGGCTCAGTTTGCAGAGAAATTCTTGCTCACACAGTCCCAAGCCATTTCGGGGTCTGTTCCTCAGGCCTCCTCTCCCCTGGCATGTGTACCACCAGATCTGAGAGTGGGCTGGGAGTGGCTATCTGCTTGGGGTGTGGACAGAACCCAGACATGCAGACTGGCATGCCCACATGTCTGTGCAGAGAGATTCTTGCAGAGTGTGCCAAACTAAAGGTGAAAAACAAAAGTGGGCTAGGTTGAGACCAGAGTCAACTCTCCCAGTATCACCATGTTTCGATATGAAATTGACGCATCACAGAGTTCAGAATACAAACCTGGCCTTCCAGGTTGTCATGAAGGTGTATTAGGCAAGCTAGAAGGATAAAATTTACTTTCTATTACAATTTTTAAACATAAATAGTATGAATGTTTAAATATGTGTGTTTAAATATGTGTAACTTTTAACTATCATATGTCGTTATTTACTTACATCTTTGCCCTGGGCCCTGCAAAAGTCAGGGCTGGCCTGAGTTGAAGTTGCAGAGAAAGTTCTACCAATCAGAACTGGCTGTCGGTTGCATGAGCTGTCAAAGGGGTGGAGTGGGATTCCTCTACTAGGTAAGAAATTCTACTGGATGAATGGGAAGATCCCTCCCACTTGGGACACTGGACCAATCAACAGTTCTCCAGAGGAAGACACACTTGTTTCCACAAATGTGGCTTTTGGAAACAATCACACTTTTGGAATCTGCACATCTCACCTTCCAGAATAAGGTCACAGTATGATTTCCTGGCTCTGAGTTCACACTTCTCCAGACATCAGGGGCCTCTGACGGAGCTGAAATTAACCAAAGAAAAGCCCTTGGGTCATAATATGTATGTAACGCAATACGCTCAACCTTTTTCTAGGTTGGTCAAGGACATGACAATTACCTGTCTAACCTGAGGCTTGCCTCTCCCCTTTTTGCTCTCTGTGACTTCCACCCACTGGTCCACAGCCACACTGCTCACTCCTCACTAGGTGCACATAGTACACGGCTTTATAAAAAGGTCAGCTGCCTCTGAAAGCCTTTATAAACATCAAGCCATAGAACTACCAAAGAATTTTGGAATAATTCATCCATTAGACCAATTCCAGATGAGTTAGGTAGATTTCCCCTTTCCTGACTTTCTAGGCAGCAGACCTTTGCTACTTCCTTGCCTCATTTGTGATGGACAGAGACACACTGATGGGAAGCCTGCTAGGGGCAGGATGCGTTCTTTCTTACGTTCATGATACCCACGGCTGGTCCGCTCACTTGAATGCTGGTCTCCCTCCACTGGGAAGGCCTCATCCCACTCTTCCTCCCAGCACCCTGCCTGTGGCTGGGTCACCTGCTTGCTGTGGACACTTGAGGCACCTGCAGCACCCAGCATTTCTTCTACCGTGACTCTCACCATGCTGTTTTAGAATAATGTGCTTCCTTGTCTCTCTGTCAATAAACTATAGGATCCCTGGGGCCAAGGGCTTTGAAACTCCAGCATCTGCCTCAGGGCCTGGCACTTTGTAAACTTCTACAAACTGTTTGAATAAAAACCAAACTTCAAAGGAACTCAGAAAACAATCTGCTTCAATGTCCCAATCTTTTCTTGTCTCAATCCCTCACTCAGAAATCTTTGTAAACAGATTGACTGATTGATTTTGCATCTAAATCCGCATTTGCTCAATCAACTTATCATGAGGAAAGGTCTTTAAATCCAAGCCACCTCTGGGTACCTATGTATAAAACCATTTAGGGGATCTCTTTTACACATAATAATAGCTAATATTTATAGAGGGGCTACTAGATGCCAGCCGGGTTCCAAATGTTTTGCATATATTAACTCATTTAATCCTTGTAACAATTCTATGGGGCAGGTATGATTATTTACCCCATTCTCCAGATAAGGAAACTAAGACCCAGAGAAAGTAAGTTAATTTCTTAAATCACTCAGGTGAAAGTAAAAGTGAAGCCAAGATTTGAACTCAAGGTAGTTAGGGTCTGGTCATTCCACTATTCACCTTTAGAAAACGAATGGTCAACTGAAGACTCAGCTTGCATGACAAGTTCAGCAAAATTCTCATTAAAAAAATCTCAGCAATGGAAAAATACTGAAATCGGTGCAATTTATTTTAAGATCTTAAAAAAGGAACACATTTTAATCATTGATTGATAAAAATATTATGAAAGTCCTATTAAGATGAGTACGTCTTTTAGTTTGTAAATTGTTTTGTTGGATTTATCTAATACTCTATATTCCACACAGAATCAAATTTTCTACTGATACAATTTGTCATGGTATGACATTCACAAGAATAGTACAACAAAAAGTAGTCAAAAGAGAATTTAAAACATTCACAAGCCACAAGAAATACCAGGCTTTAACTGCTGAACATATAGATGACCCAATGACAGCACATCCATGGAGACAAACAAGAAAGTGACTCACAGGTATTGATGTCATTCTGCAACTGAGCCCTAACAGCATATCTCATTTTTAAATCCAGACTTAAAAAACATCTTCATCTCTCTACTCAATCACATTTTGTGAATGTGCTGCTTCAGCTTTCTGAATTTGAGAATACAACTATAGCATGTCTCCTATGACTTGTATTTTTAATGTTTACTTTGAAACTTCCCTTGAATTATTAAAGATAGCTTGAATATTTTAGCATAGCCCCTAATAAAAATAATTGAATTAAATTCAAGTATCTAATTAAGAGAGTTAAGAGCAATGGCTACAAACCTAAATAACTCTTGTGATAACAAAAATCAATTTAAATATAAGATGTGGTACAAAGTTGTTAGTTTAAAATCTAATGGTTTAATAGTCCAGATTCCATTTTAGAGTAATGATATAAAATCCAAATTACTTATTAGTAGGTTCCTTAACTTCATATGAATTATTTTTCTTCCAACTCTTCCAACTTTTCTTCCAACTCTCAGTTTGCCAAATCACAAATTTGATTTTAATCAGAGAAAAACATCCTTTTTGGAAGGTGCAAATCGGTATTTACTAAATGTTTACCAGCCTACTATCATTGACAGGGTTTACTATATTTCAGTATATATCCCAGTGCTGTCAAATTTTTGAGAAATTGTGATTTCATTAAATTAGAGTTTGATTATCAAAACATAACTTCAAAGTCCGTCACCTGAGTGCTACTTTAACCTCCAGACTTCTTTGTGCGTGCTATTATGTTCTTGAAAGTAATTTAGCATATTTCCATATAACTCATTCATGTGAAACCATAGTCAATACTTCATTATTCAGTAGTTAATAATCAAACTTCAGTGAATCATATCCCTCCCTATTACATTTTATTTTCCTTTGAAATGCTTTTTTAAAACTTCTTAGAAACTCTTTTTATAATTTAAAGTTTTATTTTAGAGTCAGGGAGTACATGTGCATGTTTGTTACATGGATATATTGTGCAATGCTGAGGTTTGGAATATGAATGATCCCATCACCCAAATAGTGGGCATAGAACCCAACAGTTAGTTTTTCAACCCTTGCCCCCTCCCTTCCTTCCCCTTCTAGTAGTCCCCAGTGTCTATTGTTTCTATCTTTATTTTCATGAATACCCAATATTTAGTTCCCACTTAAAAGTGAGAACATGCAGTATTTAGTTTCCTGTTCCTGCATTAATTCACTTAGGATAATGGCCTCCAGCTACACCCATGTGGCTGGGAGGAACACTATTTCACTATTTTTTATGGCTGTGTAGTATTCCATGGTGTATATGTACCACATTTTCTTTATCCAATCCACCATTGATGGGCACCTAGGTAGATGCCATGTGTTTGCTATGGTGAATAGTGCTGTGACGAACATATGCGTCTTGGTAGAATGATTTATTTTCTTTTGGATATATACCCAGTAATGGGATTGTTGGGTGGAACAGTAGCTCTGTTTTGAGAAATCTCCAAACTGCTTTTTACAAAGGTTGAACTAATTTATATTCCCCCCAACAGTGTATAAGTGGAACACTTTTCCCTGCAGCTTCCCCAGCATGTTGCTTTTTGACTTTTTAATAATAGCCATTTTGACTAGTGTCCTCATCAGAAAAGGCAATAGGTGCACAGAGAAGCTCAAGAGAATACCTGTGAGCACAGACATAGAAGATGACCATCTATCAGCCAAAGAAATGGCCTCTGAGAAACAACTTCAGCCAACAACTTGATGTCAGATTTCTAACCTCCACAATTATGAGACACTACATTTCTCTTGTTAAAGTTCTTCTGTCTGTGGTACTGTGTTATTAAAGCCCTAGAAAACTGTTACAACCTATTAATACACATAGAATATATTCCCTGCAGCACGGCTGAAGTGAAAACAGTTTTATTATGTCAGGCTCCACTTGCATTTGAGAGCTGAAGCACTGTGGAAAGTGGCCTCCCTTAAGAAATATTATGAAGACATGTGAAGAAGGGGCTACAGGGATGAGTTTTGTGAGATGACACATTGTAAACAAATGCATACAGTAGCTTAAGCTTCCCCCTTTTCGTGTATCACCTCCCTTTGTGTAAAAACTTTCTCCTAAGAACATTGGCTATTAATACTTAAAGAGAAGTTCTAGCAGGGCAGTGGTGCTGACTGCTACAGAAGCTACCTGGGGTTGTTAAAGAATAAAAACAGTAACAACATGCAAAGATTTTTAAAAATAGCCTTTCTGATTGGTATAAGACGTTGTCTTATTGTGATTTTAATTTGCCTTTTTCTGATGATTGGTGATGTTGAGCATTTTTTGTTTTTCTTTTTTGGCTGCTCGTATGTCTTCAGAACTCTCCGTTCATGTCTTTTGCCCACTTTTTTTATTTTTAGATAGAGTCTCACTCTGTCACCCAGGCTGGAGTGCAGTGGCACGATCTCTGCTCACTGCAAGCACCGCCTCCCAGGTTCACGCCATTTTCCTGCCTCAACCTCCCAAGTAGCTGGGACTACAGGCGCCTGCCACCACGCCCGGCTAATTTTTTGTAGAGACAGGGTTTCTCCGTGTTAGCCAGGATGGTCTCGATCTCCTGACCTCATGATCCACCCACCTCAGTCTCCTGAAGTGTTGGGGACCACATCCAGCCCTTATGCCCTCTTTTTAATGGGGTTGTTTGCTTTTTGCTTGTTGAATTAAGTTCCTTATAGATTCTAGATATTAGATGTTTGTTAGATGCATAGTTTACAAATAATTTCTCACATTCTGTAGGTTATTGCTTACTCTCTTGATAGTTTCTTTTGTGGTTCAGTAGCTCTTTAGTTTAATTAAGTCCCACGCGTCAATTTTTGTTTTTGTTGTAATTTCTTTTGAAGACTTAGTCATAAATTATTTCCTAAGGCCAATGTCCAGAATAGTGTTTCCTAGGTTTTCTTCTAGGATTCCTATAGTTTGAGGTCTGACATTTAAATCTGCATTCATCTCAAGTTAATTTTTTGTACATGGTGAAAGGCAGAGGTCTAGTTTCATTCTTCTACATATAGCTAGCCAGCTATCCCAGCATCATCTATTGAATTAGGACTCCTTTCCCCGTTGCTTATTTTTGTTGACTTTGTAGATTAGATGGCTGTAGGTGTGTAGTTTTGTTTCTGGGTTCTCTATTCCACTTGATTGGTCTATGTGACTGTTTTTGTACCGGTACCATGATGTTTTGGTTACTGTAATCTTGTAGTATAGTTTGAAGTTGGGTAATGTGCTGCCTATTGCTTTGTCCTTTTTGCTTAGAAATGCTTTGGCTATACAGGCTCTTTTTTGTTTCCATATCAATTTTTTTGAATAGTTTTTTCTATTTCTGTAAAAAATAACATTGATAGTTTCATAGAAATAGCATTGAATCAGTAGATTTCTTTGGGGAGTCTGGTCATTTTAATGATATTGATTCTTCCAATCCGTGAGCATGGAATATTTTTCTATTTCTTTGTGTCATCTATGATTTCTTTCAGCAGTGTTTTCTAGTTCTCCTTGTAAAGATCCTTCACCTCCTTGGTTAAATGTATTACTAGGTGTTATTGTGTATGTGAGTATTGAAAGTGGGATTGCATTCTTGACTTGGGTCTCAGCTTGAATCTTATTGGTGTATAGAAATACTACTGATTTTTATACACTGATCTTGCATCCTGAAACTTTGCTGAATTTTTTTTTTTTTCAATCAGATCTAAGAGCTTTTATGCAGAGACTAGGGAGTTTTCTAGATATACAATCATATCACCTGCAAACAGAGATATTTTGACTTCTGACTTCCTCTTCTTCTATTTGGATGCCTTTTATTTCTTTCTCTTGCCTGATTGCTCTGGCTAAGACTTCCAGTATTATATTAAATAGGAGTGGTGAAAGTGGGCATCCTTGTCTTATTCTAGTTCTCAAGGGGAATGCTTCCAGCTTCTGCCCATTTAGTATGATGTTGGCTGTGGATTTGTCATAGATGGTTCTTATTTTGAGGTATGTTCCTTCAACACCTAGTTTGTTGGAGTTTTTAACATGAATGGATGTTGAATTTTATCAAAAGCTTTTTCTGCATATATTGAGATGATTGTGTGGCTTTTGTTTTTAGTTCGGTTTATGTGATGAATCACATTTAGTGATTTGTGTATGCTGACACAACCCTGAATCCCAGGGATAAAGCCTACTTGATTGAGGTGGATTAGCTTTTTGATGTGCTGCTGGATCTGGATTGCTAGTATTTTGTTGAGGATTTTTGCATCTGTGTTCATCAAGGATACTGACCTGAAGTTTTCTCTTTTTGTTGTGTCTTTACCAGGTTTTGGTGTCAGAATGATGCTGGCCTCATAGAATGAGTTAGGGAGGAGTCCCCCCTCCTCAGATTTTTTTGGAATAGTTTCTGTAGGAATGGTACCAGCTCTTTATACCTCTGGTAGAATTCGGCTATGAATGCATGTGGTCCTGGGCTTTTTCTGGTTCCTAGGCTTTTTGTTACTGATCCAATTTCAGATCTCATTATTGGTCTGTCCAGGGATTCAATTTCTTCCTGGTTCAATCTTGAGAGGCTGTATGTTTCCAGGCTGTATGTTTTCTAGTTTGTGTCCAAAAAGGTGTTCATAGTAATCTCTGAGAGTTTTTGTATTTCTATAGGGTCAAGTGGTAACGTCCTCTTTGATATTTCTGATTGTGTTTATTTGGATCTTCTCTCTTTATTCTTTATTAGTCTAGGTCGTGATCTATGAAACCTATCCTTTTTAATAACTCCTGGATCATTGATCTTTTGTATAGTTTTTTTGCATCTCAATTTCCTTCAGCTCAGCTCTAATTTTGGTTATTTATTGTCTTCTGATAGATTTGGTGTTGGTTTGCTCTTGTTTCTCTAGTTCTTCAAGGTGTGATGTTGGATTGTTAATTTGAGACCTTTGTTGCCCAGGCTGGAGTGCAGTGATGCAATCTTGGCTTACTGCAACCTCCACATACCGGGTTCCAGCAATTCTCCTGCCTCAGCCTCCCAAGTAGCTGGGACTACAGGCACGTGCCACCACGTCTGGCTAATTTTTGTAGTTTTCAGTAGAGATGGGGTTTCACCACACTGGCCACGCTGGTCTCAAACTCCTGACCTTGAGATCTGCCCATCTTGGCCTCCCAAAGTGCTGGGATTACAGGCATGAGCCACTGCACCCGGCTGAAACTTTACTCTTAACATGGCTTTGCTGTGTCTCAGAGATCCTGGTATATTGTTATCTTTCTTCTCATTAGTTTCAAAGAATTTCTTAATTTCATTATTTACCCAAAAGTCATTCAGGAGCAGGTTGTTTAATTTCCATGTAATCGGGTGGTTTTGAGTGATTTTCTTAGTACTCGTTTCTGTTTTTATTCCGTTGTTGCCTGAGAGTGTGTACGGTATTATTTCAGGTTTTTTGAATTTGCTGAGGATTGTTTTATGTCTAATCATGTGTTCAGTTTTAGAGTATATGCCATGTGCAGATGAGAATAATGTATATTTGTTTTGGGGTGCAGAGTTCTGTAAGCCCATTTGGTCAAGTGTCAAGTTGAGGTTCTTAATATCTGTTAGTTTTCTGCCTTGATAATCCATGTAATATTGTCATCAAAATGTTGAAGTCTCCCACTATTATTATGTGGTTATCTAAGTCTCTTTGTAGTTCTCTAAGAACTTACTTTATGAATCTGGGTGCTCCTGTGTTAGGTGCATATATATTTAGGATAGTTAAGTCTTCTTGTTGAATTGAACTCTTTACCATTATGTAATGCCCTTCTTTGTCTTTTCTGATCATAATTGATATATTTGGATAGAAACTGGAATAGCAACCCTTGCTTTTTTCTGTTTTGTTTGGTTGGTACATTTTTCTGCATCCCTTTACTTTTTAGTCTATTGGTGTCACTGCATGTGATATACATCTCCTGTAGACAGCATGCAGTTGGATCTTGCTTCTTTCTCCAACTTGCCACTCTGTGCCTTTTAATTGGGGCATGCAACCTGTGTACATTCAAGTTTAATACTGGTATGTGTGAATTTGATCCTGTCATTGTCTTGTTAGCTGGTTATTACGCAGATGTGATTGTGTGGTTGCTTTATACCGTCAATGGTCTATTACTTAAGTCTGTTTTTGTGGTGGCTGGTAATGAACTTCCTTTTTCATATTTAGCACTTCCTTAAGGATCTCTTCCAAGGCAGCTCTGATGGCAGTGAATTCCCTCAGCATTTGCTTGTCTGAAAAGGATCTTATTTTTCATTCACTTATGAAGCTTAGTTTGGCTAGATATGAAATTCTTGGTTGGAATTTCTTTTAAGAATGCTCAATATAGGCCCCCAGTCTCTTGTGGCTTATAGCATTTCTGATGAAAGGTCCACTGTTAGCCTGATGGGGTTCCCCTTGTGGGTGACCTGCCCTGTCTCCCTAGCTGCCGTTAACATTTTTTCTTTCATTTCAACCTTGAAGAATCCGATGACTATGTCTTGGAGATATGGTGTCTTTGGGATGGTCACCTCATATAGTATCTCACAGGGGTTCTCTGCATTTCCTGAATTTGAATGTTGTCCTCCCCAGTGAGGCTGGGGAAATTTTTGTGAATAATATCCTCAAGTATGTTTTCCAAGTTGCTTGCCTTCTCTCCCTCTCTTTCAAGAACACCAATGAGTGGTTGATTTGTTCTTTTTACATAACAATTTTTCTTTATTGTTTTTTCTTTATTTTTGTCTGACTGAATTTTATTGAAGAACTGGTCTTTGAGCCGAGACTCTTTCCTCAGCTTGCATTTGTATTATGAAATTCTTAAAAGGAATGATTCAGCTCCATCAGATCAGTTTGATTATTTCTTTAAATGGCCATTTTGTCTTTTATCTCCTGTATCATTTTGTTGTATTCCTTAGATTCCTTGGATTGAGTTTTGACTTTCTCTTGGATGTTGATGATCTTTGTTTCTATGCATATTCTGAATTCTAGTTCTGTCATTTTGAACAGGTTAAGAACCATTGCTAGGATGCTAGTGTGGTCTTTGGAGGTAAGAAGATACTCTGGCTTTTTGAGATGCCAGAGTTCTTGCATTGTTTCTTTGTCATCTGCGTGGGTTGATGTTCCTTTAATCTTTGAAGTTGCTGTCCTTTGGATGGATTTTTGTTTTGTTTTATGTTTTATGTTCTCTGATGTCCTTGGAGGACATCTGATTTTGGTACAAGGTGGGTTCAGTTGACTGGGTTCCCATCTGGAAGATTTTAAGGGGTCAAGGCTCAGCTTAGCACTCCTGGTCTGCATGTTCTAACTCTGCAGGACTGGTATCAGGCCCCCATCTTTGTTCTCTCGCCCCTCAAGGCTAGGAACCTGCTGCACTGGAGGGACTGAAGTATTCTCAGTCTGCTGGCCACAAAACTCCGATGAGTGGTGCAGGCCAAAGCACTTCATCAGGGTAGTGGCAGCAGGATCCATGCTCGTTCACATGTGCCAGCAGCCAGGGCACAGGCCAGCAGCCAGTGGGTTGTACGTGCATCAGCTGGGGTAGGGTACCTCTGAGAGTAGGGCTGCAGGGTTCCTGCATGCAGTTGCCCTGGTGGTGGGATGCAGGCAGGGACAGAAGTGCCAGTGACAGTGCTCGCACTGATGCTGGCAGTCATGGGGGCAGGAGGCTACCAGTCTTTGTGCATGAGTCTGCACAGGCAGCAGTGGTAGTGTAGGGGTGGGTAGAGTTGCCAGCATTCATGCATGCATTCACACCGACAGTTGTGCTGGCACTGGGAAGGCAGGGCTGTGGTTGTCTGTGTGTTGGTTTGCAGCAGCCACAGTGGCAGCACAGAGGTGGGGGCAGAGTTGCTGGTGTCTGTGCATGCATTTGTGCCAGTGATGG
The DNA here is from genome assembly GCF_000951035.1 of Colobus angolensis palliatus. Lineage (NCBI taxonomy): Eukaryota > Metazoa > Chordata > Mammalia > Primates > Cercopithecidae > Colobus > Colobus angolensis. The sequence continues at coordinate 4,452,201 of NW_012115489.1, read as the reverse complement.
TGTTGGGGGGAGTGTAGGGCCATGCACACATTCACACTGGTGACAGTGTCAGCAGGAGTAGGGGTGGGGTTGCTGGTGTCCATGTACTCTTTCACACCAGAAATGGCAGCACCAGGGGGAGGCGGGACCACACGTTGCACTTCTGCCAGCAGCAGCAGTGGGATATGTGCACACACGAGCCACTGGAGGAGAAGAGGCAAGGTCCACCCACACGTGTGCACTGGCAAAGTGGTGGTGGGGTGGCCATGGACAAGTGCATGCTGGCAAGGTGGTGCTGGGGAGGCTGTGGTCAGGGGAGGCTGCAGGTGGGCTGATGCGTGTCAGTAGGGGTTGCTCTGCTGGAGCTCTCCAGTGGTCAAGTGCCATCAGCCAGCAAAGCAGCTATGATATGGTCCCCGAGGAAGCACCCTGGTTGGGCATCTGAGGCTGAAACTCCAGCTAGCGTGGCCAGGCTGGAGCCTCAGGAGAGGCCAGCAGACAGGGGACCACTCAGATTGGACTGGTCTCATCTCATGGGTAAGACCCTTCTCCTCTGTCTAGGTCTCACGGTCACCCTATGGTCAAAGTCTCCTAGAGGAGCACGGCAAGGCTTGGGGGATTTGTGTCCCTGGCCATGCTCGACTGCAGACATTTCTGCACCAAACCCTCTGGGCTCTGCCCAGGATGCAGCTCTATTCCTACTACCTCTCTAAGAAGCTCTTCCTGCCAGCCCAATTGTCTATGAGGGTTGTGGGGTTTCCTGCTGCCTGGATTCCAAAGGTCCACAGCAGGGGCAGGCTGCCTGTTCAACCCCTTCCCCAGGAGTTCCTGGGGGGTCAAGAACGAGTGTGGGTGCTTTGTAGCCCTGTGCAGGGTGTGCAGCTTCCTGACCCTTCAGCCCAGCATCTGCGTTCTCCCTGTTTCCACTCTTAATGTAGGGTTTTCTAGATATGGAATCATATCGTCAGCAAAGAGAGAGAGTTTGACCTCTTTTCCTTTTGGGATGTGTTTCTCTTGCCTGATTCCTCTGGCTAGGACCTCCAACTTCTATTTCTTAAATATGATTGCTGCACACTAAAATGGTGTAAAAAAATTTGGCTGCTAAGTGTGAAAGTGTTAAATAGCAACTGTCATGAAATTAACAAAATTGAACAAAATTAAGGTGTTTCCAATATTAAAAAATAAATTTTCTATTTTTTTTAGTTTTTGGTTTGTGAGAGGACAAGTAACTTTTGATCTGATTCAGAACATGTCTTTGAAAGAAGAACTGTTTTGGAACATAACATAAAAATGTATCTCTCCATCTTATAAAAATTTAGTCTTTTTTGCCTAATAACTGACATTTAAGTTTTTTATTTTAGTTGCTGACTCAACACTTTATGCTTAAGTTAAAGGTGACCGTATGTTTTTAAATTTATTAAAGCAGATTTCAATAAGCTATTGGAGAAGCCAATATTAAATTTAAAGCCATTGGAGAAGCCAATATTAAATTTAAGACTTTACTGAAATACTCAGGGACAATATCTAAGCTCAATGCAAAATCTTCAGCTGGCTTGTAAATTACTATTTATAACAAAAAAGTGCTACAATACAGTTAATAGCACTATATTTTATAAACAACATCATTTGTACTATCCTATCATTTAACTCAATGTCTGCTTACTATTATACTTAAGCATGATTATAATACATATAAACATGTGAGTTTTCCAGCATTAAGCAAAGCGCGATCAGAAATAATAAAACATTCCTATTCGTTCACCTTCAGTAGATTCATATCATTTTCTTGTCATCATCAAAAGCAAAGTTAAGTGTTTTCAAGATGCTGGATTTATTACTATAATCTAAAAGAAACTCTATTCTTGTGCCATCTTCCCTTTTTACATAATTTTAGTTGTGTTGGAATAAATATTCAAAAAAAAAAAAAAACCAAACAGAAAACGTAAAGCAAAACAATAAAAATTCTTTTCTAAAACACACTGAGGAAAATGCAACATTCCTCTCAGGAACAGGGCCTTCCAGAACAAAGATTATTGAGGACCCTGTACCCCTAGGAAAAACTACTGGAGTCTCAATGGGCCTGAGGATGGGCAGGCACCACCAGGGAAGTGGGGAGGCCTGCAGAACTTGACTAATGACCATCCTCATGTGTGGATTCTGATTAGTTGCATTGCGCCCACCACCCCCAAATTAGAGTTACTGCTTTAAAATGGTCCTCCCAGAATGAAACAGAAAAAGTTATGCAAGCTGCCATACACAAATAATAATAATAATAAAACACATATGTATAATCCTCCTTTGGCAGTAAAATAGCCAGGACTTGAATCAACAAGATCTGGAGGTTGTAATAACACCAAGAGAGAGCACACAGAACTGAGTTCTGGGTAAGGGTGGAGCTCTGGTGTCAGGCTGCCTGGACATGAGTGGCAGCTCAGTCACTGCCTGGCTGGGCCAGTTAAATTACTTAATCTTTCTGTGCACTGATATCCTCCGGCACAAACTGAGGATAATAAGAGCACCTACTGCATGTCGTCAGGATGAAAAGAGAGGAGCACAGAGGGCCCTTCGAGCTATGTATGGCTCACAGTAAATGTTAACTCCTGTGATTTTTTTTTTTTTTTTTTTTTTGAGATGGTGTCTCGCTCTATCACCCAGGCTGTAGTGCAGTGGCACAATCTCGGCTCACTGCAACCTCTGCCTCCCAGGTTCAAGCGATCTCCTGCCTCAGCCTCCTGAGTAGCTGGAATTAGAGGCGCATGCCACCATGCCTCGCTAATTTTTGTATTTTTAGTAGAGATGGGGTTTCACCATGTTGGTCAGGCTGGTCTTGAACACCTGACTACGTACGTGATCTGCCCTCCTCGGCCTCCCAAAGTGCAGGGATTACAAGTGTGAGCCACCGCACCCGGCCAACTCCTATGAGTATTATGATGTCTGTACCGTTCAGTAACCCTGCAATCGGGGCAAATCTCTTCAGTTATGGGTACAAGTCGCCTCATCTGTAAAATGGGCAACAGTTATCTTTTATGACATTGAGTTGGTGGGAGATGGAAGCAGGATTGGGCCACTGAATCTCCTGAGGCCCATTTGAGTTCTGAGACATAGTTATTTAGCAGAAAAATTCTGCAATCAATACTGAGGAAACCCTGCCACAGAGCATGCGGGAGAGGGCACACGGTGTGCCATCACCGGGACAAATGACTCGCAAATAAGCATTAAGGTTCCAAATGTCATTAAATTTCAAAAGTGGCCTGAAGTTGTTTAGGATGAGACCAATGCTTTCCTTGTCATTAACACTTCCATTTGTTCCCAGTCCTGAATTAAAGGTGTATATTAATTTATATAGCTCCAGATCTACTGTGAAGGTTTAGAAACCATTTTGGAAAAATGAAAGATAAGAGAGAAGATGGGCAGTATAAACAATACTATTGTCAACTGTCTGAGGTGGATGGCTTCCCACTCCTCATTAGGCATCTAATCTAATTTTTTAAATGCTACTCCACCTATGTTTAAATACTTTTCTCTTAGTTTTTGGTATAACCAAAATCTCTCAGGGAAACCAGCCTAACTCCTAAGACCTGCTTCTTTGGGTTAAATGCCAGGGGCCTGAACATACCAGCTTCAAGTGTGGTGAAGTTCTGACCACTCCATTCACTCCATTTCCAGAAGTGGCTGGCATCAGCACAGCGTACTCGGGCCATATACTCTGTGGCAGGTTCCAGTTCACTTAAGAAGTACTCACCGTTCACCTTGATAGAAACATCGTACTGCTTGATCCAAAAAGAGAAGGAAGGAAAAAGGAGAAAAGAACAAGACAGAAGCATCGGTGAGTATATCCCAATTACAAAGGCGAACCAGGACACAGCAAATCCTGACCTGGAGGTCAGGATCGGTTCTTCTTTGGGGGGAAAAAAATCTCCAAGGCCCATTTCCTAACCATAAAAGTCTATGATTAATTTCATGGACCTTTTCAAACAGATGACCCACACCATTTGAACCTACACAGAAATAAGAGTTTAAAGTGATTTTATTCATCAGTGTCTCTGTTCAGGACAAAAAGGAATTTGAAAATTAAGCAGGGTTCTTACTTGCATCATTTTTCCTTCACCATGGAGTTCAATCTGACACAGACATGTGAAATCATTCCTCATGGAGTGCACCTTCCAGGTCATGATGGCGTTTGTGGCATTTACATTTTCAAAGTCGACATTAAAAGGATTCATTAAATAAACTGTCAAAAAAAGAAAAAGAAAAAGAAACAAAGAAAAAAATTCAAGCATAGATCCAAAAAGACATTGGTAATAGTTTATTTCTTCATTCATTGTTCAACAAGTATTTTTTTGTTCACTTTTGAGAACATGACAAACAAGAACTTACAGACAAGCTAGAATGAACCAACAGCCTTTCTCTCTCAAAGATTCTACTACACACATTGAACAAAATACAGAAAGAAACTACCTGAGGACTCTTAAAATTAAACACACGTAGGCAAATTGGGAAGGGGAGTCAAAATTTGGAGAAGGTGGCCCACAGGGGAGAATTGTAACCGAACTCAGAGTCTAACCAAAATAACATTAACAATGTCAAGGATATAATCCAAAATATGTAGAATGTGCTAGGAATGCAACATCTTTAGATGAGAGCGGGACTGGCCAGAACAGCCCAGGCTCTGTTCCAGTCCTCCCTAGCAACAGGATGTCCTTTAACACTTTAGTGCAGCGAGTCATATGTTGTCAGGATATAAAATCCAGGATGGATGCTTTCTGAGGTCTCTCAGCTATGGTACAAGTGAAGAACTCAGAGATAGGATTCTGTTTGCCCTGGGAAGCTCTCCGCAACCTTGTGGACCAGCAGCAATACATCCCAGGCTTGTGTTGTCCCTTGCTGCCCGTCTGATGGTAATAAGTCCACTTCATGTAACTTGTTGTGTATGAGTGTATTCTGTCAAACTGGATTCGGACAGTTGACAACCAGTGTACAGACAGCACCTGCTTCACAAAACTGGCACAGCAAGCAGGATTCAATTTGACAGAACAATGGCTCATTGGTGAAGTAGAAGGAGCAATACCCTATCTCATACCTGGCCCACGGCGGAGACGTCAGACCAGCTAGGTGTTTTATGAGGAAGAAGTAGTGATAAGAGAGACATAGGCCACACATACACCCCGAGAATGTGGGTGAGGTGGCTGCATGGATTGTGGCAGAGGAAAGCAGCATGGAAACAGGGGAGCTTAGTGCACATATGTGATTGCTCCTTCCTGGGTATTTAGATGCATCTGAAGGCATCTGAGAGGGAATTAAAAAGAGGTCCTCTGATGGTCCTTGAGACATCTGAGAGGGAACCAGCATGCACAATGCAGGCTTTCACAGAGAAGGAGACTCAAGATCCAAAGGACACACATAGACATAAGCAGTAAGCTCTCAAGCAACCTGGTTGGTGTGTTTGTTGGATAAAGGGACACTGTGGACCCAAATGGTGCAGCTGGGGTTGCACCCAAAGTCTCTAGGTGCCTACTGAAGGCCACTGGCCTAATACTCTTGTTAAGAGAAAACAGAAAAAGAAGAAAATTCAGACTTTTCTGGGGTTCTTGGACCCTGGAGCCCACATGACAATATTTCCTTGTTCTTTTAGGTGAAAAATTAAACTGGCGACATTGGGAGGTTTTCGGAGAAACATAGTGACCCCCAAGATGCTTATCTGGTTGTGGGCAGGGCCCATTGGGCCACTTCAGGTGCCAGTAACTATGGTTCCTTCCACTCAGTGCATCACAGGCATTGGCATTTTGGCTGCTTAGGGCACAGAAAGCCACCTCCATCTGAAGGAGTATGTTCCCCCAACACAGCTAAGAATTTGAGCCATAACAGTGGGGCATATCCACTTCTGCCTGCCACCTAAGCTCCCCAAGTTCCAACGGCTTATTCAACAAAAGTAGTACTATTATACATACTGAGTGGAGAATAGGACAGTACTTGTTAATCGAGTTAACCTGCAAAAGCCACAACCATGCACAAAAGTCAACAAACCTTACACACAAAAAGTACTTCTACAAGGACATCTGTCCAGCAACTGGATTATATGTTATATATGTTATAAACCACCCTCTCACAATATAACAGCCCAGTTTGGCTGGTCACAAAAGGCTCCCCAGGGCATGGAGACTAACCATGGACTATCACAGGCCAAATGCCAAGGCCACTTAAGCTGAACACCAAAGAAGAATCCCTGATATAGCCAAATAAAAGTGTTGCCCCTTGTGGCATCCTCTAATAAAAACGAGACCCAGCAGCTGGTAGGTCTCTCTGAGTACTGGAGACCACATATACGCAACCTGAGTGTCCTTTTGCTCTCCTTAGTCAAGGTGACCAGCAAACCCACCAATTTTAAATGAAGTCCTTTGCAACAACAGGCCTTGGAAGCCCTTCAGCAAGTTGTGGTCCAGGCACTGCTTTTAGAACCCTTAATCCCTGTTAGCTCAATAAAATTACAGATGTCCAAAACCTCCATGCATGCTGATTGGAGTCTCTGGAAAGAAAAAACCACCACCGGGATGTACCAGCCTCTCACATTTTGGATACAAAAGTTGCTTGAAGCAGCCCCCAGATACATCCCTTTTAAACAGCAATTCCTTGCTTGCTACTAGGCACTAGTCTCTGGACACTGAGCATCTTACGGCCAGAGCACCACACATGACACTACAACATGAAATGCCCATTCTTACTTGGGTTCAGGCAAACTCCACCAATCAAATTAGACAGGCTCAACAGAGCTCAATTATGAAATGAAACTGGCACATTTAACATCATGTCCACCCAGGCCCCACGGGACCAGTAGGTTCCATGAACAAAGGGCTAGCTAACGAAAAGTGACCAAGTAACCTGTTGAGGATGTTTTGGCTCCTCCTATGGATTAAAAAATATGCCTACCAATGGTCCGGCATGGTTTACTAACAGTTCTGTCAAACTAAAAGCAGATGGGTTTCATTGGGCTGCCACCACCATCCGGCCAATAGATAGCCAACTTTTGACAGAGACTGGACATGGACATTCTATCCAATAGGCCAAATTACTTGCAGTGGCAATGGCCATGCCAGCCACCTTTCTCACCATATCTTGCTGTATTTTCACAGACTCATGGGCCATTGCCAATAGCCTAGCCATGTTGTCAGAAGAAAAACAACTGAGTGACTGGACTGATTAAGGAATCCCCTGTGTGGGACAAGACTTATGGCAAGAGCTTACAACATAAAAGTTGTCATAATCAAAATGGGGTCATTTATGTTAAAAAACAAAATCCTGAAAAAATGAAGCCAGGTAAGGTCACACAGGATGGGCTCTCTTACACCAATACCTGAAAACAAAACTATCCTGAAATAACCTGTAAAAGCCACAACCATGCACAAAGGTCAACACAACCTTACACAAAAAAATACTTCTACAAGGGTATCTGCCCAGCAACAGGATTATCCAACCTTACACTGACACCACCCTTGTTATTGATCCTTGTAGTCAAAAATAATTATCTGAAAACATTATGTAATCCTTCTCATTTTTTCTTTAAAAACCTTTGTCTCTGTTTACCTTCCTGAATGTACACATAGTCTTCTATGGCATGTGTATTCCCATTGCAATGTCTATTCCTGAATAAACATCATTTTCTTTTAGAGTCTCCCTCTCTGTTATTTAGATTGGCATACTGGTATCTCAGAAGCAAGACTAAGATGGCTAAAGAAAAGGCTCCATCGATCGTTCCACCTGCGGGATCACCAGATTTAACAATTATATGAAAAAAGCACCTTCATAAGACTGAAAAATCAAGTAGGCACTCAAGAGTACCTGGCTTCAACGTCGTATCACTGAAAGAGGCACTGAACAGGTGAAAAAAGATATTCTTCACTCACTGATGCCACCCCTCCCCTATTCCCTAGCAGCAGCCCTGTGTCATGGACAGAACCTCTGTGCACTTAGGACAGGGAGAGCTCAGTGATTGAGAGACTTTGCATGGAATTCAGTGCTGCCCAGTCACTGGCAAAGCAAGTAAAACTGGGTTGAACTCAGCTGATGTCCGCCTACAGAGGGAGCATTCAGATGAGCCCTAGCCAGACAGGAATCACCCATCCCAGCAGTCAGAACCCAGTGGTTCTGTCAAGGCTCACCACTGTAGGCTAAAGTGCTCTGAGGCCCTAAATAAACTAGAAAGCCAGTCTAGGCAACAAGGACTGCAACTCTTAGGTGAATCATAGTGTTGGGCCAGGCTTAGAGCAAGCAGACTTCAGGGAAAGATGACCTACTGAGACACTAGCTGGGAAGGCTTAAGGGAGTGTTTGTGCCACCCCTGCTCCAACCCCAGGCAGCACAGTTCGTGGTTCCAAAAGAAACCCTTTCCTTCCACATGAGGAGAGGAGAGGGAGGAGTAAAGAGGACTTTGTCTTGCATCTTGGATACCAGCTCATCCAAAGTAGGACAGGGTACCAGTCAGAGTCATGAGGCCCCCATTCCAGGCCCTATCTCTCAGATGACATTTCTAAAGACACACCCTGGGCCAGAAGAGAACCTGTTGCCTTGAAGGGAAGTACCCCACCCAAGCAGGACCCATAACCTGCTGACTAAAGAGCCCTTGGGCACTGAATAACCAGGAGCAATACCCAGGTGGTACACCATGGGCCTTGGGTGAAACTCTGAGACTTGCTGGCTTCAGATGAGACCCACTATCGTGCCTACAGTGAGAGACACCCTCTGCCTAAGAAAAGTAAAAGGGATTTTGTCTTGTACCTTAGGTACCAATTGGAGACAGGGGAGTAGAGCACCAAGTGGGCTCTTGGGGTCTCTGATTCCAGGCCTTGGCTCTTGGCTGGCATTTCTGGATCTGACCTGGTGCACAGAGGAGCCCACTGCCCTAAAAGATGAATCCCAGACCTGGCAGCATTCACCACAAGCTGACTAAAGAGTCCTTGGGCCTTAGGCCAGGCGCCGTGGCTCACGCCTATAATCCCAGCACTTTGGGAGGCCAAGGGGGTGGATCATGAGGTTGGGAGTTCAAGACCAGCCTGGCCAACATGGTGAAAGCCCGTGTCTACTAGAAATACAAAAATTAGGCAGGCATGGTGGCAGGTGCCTGCAATTCCAGCTATCCGGGAGGCTGAGGCAGAGAATTGCTTGAACCTGGGAGACAGAGGTTGCAGTGAGTCGAAATCATACCACTGCACTCCAGCCTGGGCGACAGTGAGTGAGACTCCATCTCAAAAAAAAAAAAAAAAAAAAATTATATAAATAGAAACAAGAAAAAGTTAAAAAGTAGAGAGACAAAGTTAAAGGGTATAGTTTTTATTACTTTTCTTTTTGCCTGTTTGTTTAGTGTAAGCAGTATTATGTTATCAGCTTAAAATAATGAGTTATAATGTAGTATTTGCAAGCCCCATGGTAACCTCAAATTTAAAAAAAAATATGTATAATGAATATGCAACAAGGAAAAAGCAGAAAATTAAATCATACCACCAGGGAAAATCACCTGCACTAGAAAAAGACATGAAGAAAGGAAAGAAGAAAGAGAAGAACAGAAAACAACCAGAAAACAAATTAAAAAATGGCCAGAGTAAGACCTTATTTATCAATAATATTGAATGTAAATGGACTAAACTTTCCAATCAAAAGACAGAGAGTGGCTGAATGGATTTAAAAACAAAAGACCCAATGATCTGTTGCCTATGAGAAACACACTTAACCTATAAAGGCACGTATAGACTGAAGATAAAGGGATAGAAAAATATATTCCATGACAATGGAAACCAAAAAGAAACAGGAATAGCTTTACTTATGCCAGACAAAATAGATTTCAAGACAAAACCTACAAAGAGACACAAAGTAGGTCATTATGTAATGATAAAGGGGTCGATTCAGCAAGAGGATATGACAATTAGAAATATATACACAACCAACACTGGAGCAGCCAGATATATAGAGAAATATCAGAGCTATAGAGAATGATAGACCCTAATACAACAGCTGCAGACTTTAACACCCCATTTTCAGCATTAGACTGATCTTCCAGACAGAAAATCAACAAAGAAATATCTGATTTAATCTTCACTATAGAACAAATGGGCCTAATAGATATTTACAGAAATATTTTGTACAACGGCGAGAGAATACACATTCTTCTCCTCAGCACATTGATCACTCTCAAGGACAGATTATAAGTTAGGTCATAAAACAAGTCTCAAACAGTTTTAAAAATTGAAATAATAGCAGGCATCTTCTCTGATCATAATGGAATAAAACTAGAAATCAATAACAAGGGGAATTTTGGAAGCTATAAACTACATAGAAATTAAACAATATGCTCCCAAATCAAGAAATTAAGAAGGAAACTGAAAACATTCTTGAAACAAATGATAATAGAAACACAATGCACCAAAACCCATATGATGCAGCAAAAACAGTACCAAGAAGTAAGTTTACAGCTATAAGTGCCCACATCAAAACAGAAGAAAAACTTCAAATACACAACCTAATACAGAACTAGAAAAGCAAGAGCAAACCAAACCTAAAGTTAGAATAAATAATAAAGATCAGAGATGAAATAAATGAGACTGAAATGAAGAAAACAAAACAAAAGACCAACAAAAGTGGTTTCTTTGAAAAGATAAACAAAATTGACAAATCATTAGCCAGACCAAGAAAAAAAAGAGAAGACCAAAATAAATAAAATCAGAGATAAGAAGGGAGATATCACAACTGATATTGCAGAAATTCAAAGGATCATTAGAAGCTACTATGAGCAACTATATGGCAATAAATTGGAAAATCTAGAAGAAACAGAAAAATTCCTAGACACGTAAATCTAACAATATTGAACCGTGAAGAAATCCAAAACCTGAACAGATTCAATAACAAGTAACAAATTTGAACTTGTAATAAAAAGTCTCTCAGCAAAGAAAAGCCTGGGACCCAGTGGCTTTACTGCTAAACTCTACCAAACATTTAAAGAAGAACTAATACCAATTCTACTCAAACTACTCTGAAAAACAGAGGAGGAAGGAATATGTCCAAAGTCATTCTACTAGTCCAGTATTACCCTGATACCAAAACCAGAGACAGATAAAAAGATGAAAACTTGAGGCCAATATCACCGATGAATATTGATACAAAAATCCTCAACAAAATACTCCCAAACCAAATTCAACAACATGCCAAGAAGATCACTCATCATGGCCAAGTAGGATTTATCCCAGGGATGCAAACATATGCAAATCAATAAATGTGTTACATCATATCAACAGAGTGAAGGACAAAAACCATATGATCCATCTCTGAGCAGCCATTGAAGGGGAAGAAACTGCGGCGGGGTGCGTGTATGTGTGTGTGTGTATGTGCACGCATGTGTGCATGTGTGTGCATGCACTAGTGTGTGGACAAGGAGGTGGGGGCAGCTGAGTTAGAGTCCCAACTCTTGGACTCTATTTGCTATTCTCTTCTTTCTCCCCCACATCTATCTGGTGATAGTGGGCACTTATATTTGCGTTCCTTTTCATTCATTTCTAAATCTCTTAAAACTTTTGGGTTGGGGGTATTGGGAAAGTCAGGAAAGGGAAAAGGAGAGTAGTAGCTGAAGAGGAAGAGGAGGACATGGAGATGAAGAAGATTAGCCTGGAGTTAGGGAACAGAGCCCCAGAGGAGGTGACAGAGTTAGTCTTTGATAACTGCCTATGTGTCAATGGGGAAATTGAAGGTCTGAAAGATACTTTTAAAGAACTAGAATTTCTGAGTATGGCTAATGTAGAACTAAGTTCACTGGCCCAGCTTCCCAGCTTAAATAAACTTCGAAAATGGGAGCTTAGTGACAACATAATTTCTGGAGGCTTGGAAGTCCTGGCAGAGAAATGTCCAAATCTTACCTACCTCAATCTGAGTGGAAACAAAATAAAAGATCTCAGTACAGTAGAAGCTCTGCAAAATCTTAAGAACTTGAAAAGTCTTGACCTGTTTAACTGTGAGATCACAAACCTGGAAGATTATAAAGTATTTTTGAACTCCTGCAGCAAATCACATATTAGATGGATTTGATCAGGAGGATAATGAAGCACCAGACTCTGAAGAGGAGGATGATGAGGATGGAGATGAAGATGATGAAGAAGAAGAGGAAAATTAAGCTGGTCCACTGGAAGGATATGAGGAAGAGGAGGAGGAAGAGGAAGAGAAGGATGAAGATGAGGATGAAGATGAAGATGAAGCAGGTTCAGAGTTGGGAGAGGGAGAAGAGGAAGTGGGCCTCTAATACTTAATGAAAGAAGAAATTCAGGATGCAGAAGATGATGATGACTATGTTGAAGAAGGGGAAGAAGAGGAAGAAAAAGGTCTTTGAGGGGAGAAGAGGAAATGAGATGCTGAAGATGATGGAAAGGAAGAAGATGACTAGATCATTCTAAGACCAGATTCTCTAATGTTTCTGCGTGTGCAATAGAGTGATCATACCTTTGTTTCTTCATGTATAATAGCTATCCCTACTGAAGATAATGTGTAAATTTTTAGAGGAAAAGTGTGGTTTTACTATTTTTGCCTTATCATTCCAAATAAGAACTAGTCTGTTAATGATCATATTGTATGTAGAGAAGAATTTTCATTGACTCCCATTGTGGAATTCCCTAGCAATTTATTTAGACTTAATTTTCTAAATTCAAGCTTACTGTATTAGTCATTTTTGGCCCATAATTAAAGCATGATCACTTAAAAAAAAATGATCATTTCAATTGATGCTAAAAAAGCATTTGATGAAATTCAATATTCCTTTCATGATAAAAGCACTAAAATAACCGGGTTTAGAAGGAACATATGTCAACACAATAAAAGTCATATATGACAGACCCATAGCTAGTATCATACTGAATGGGGAAAAACTGAAATCCTATCCTCAAAGATTGCGAACAGGACAAAGATGTCCACTTTCCCCACTGTTATTTGGCATAGTACTAGAAGTCCTTGCTAGAGCAATCAGACAAGATAAAGAAGGGAAGGCCATCCAAATTGGAAAGGAAGAAGTCAAATTTTCCTTGTTTGCAGATGATATTATATTTGTTAAAACTTAAAGACTTCACCAATAAACTAATAGAACTGATAAACAAATTCAATAAAGTTGCAGGATACAGAATCAATATACAAATATCAGTAGCATTCCTATATGCCAACAGCAAAATATCTGAAAAAGAAATCAAGAAAGTAATCCCATTTACAATAGCTACAAATAAAATTAAATACCTAGGAATTAACTTAACCAAAGCAGTGAAGTATCTCTACAATGAAAACTACAAAATATTGATGAAAGAAATTGAAGAAGACTCAAAAAAGGAAACATATTCTATGTTTATGGATTGGAAGAATCAATATTGTTAAAATGTCCATTCTACTCAAAGCAATCTACATAGTTACTGCAATCCATATCAAAATACCAAAGATATTCCTTACAAAAATAGAAAAAAAAATCCTAAAATTTATATGGAACCACAAAAGACCTAGAATTGCCAAAGCTATCCTAAATAAAAAGAACTAAACTTCAGGAATCACATTAGCTGACTACAAATTATACTATAGAGCCATAGTAACCAAAACAGCATGGTAATGGCATAAAAACAGATACATAGACCAGTAGAACAGACTAGAGAACCCCAAATAAATCCATACATCTATAGTAAACTCATTTTTTACAAAGGTGGCAAAACACATACATTGGGGAGAAGACAGTCTCTTCAATAAATAGTGCTGGGAAAACTGGATATCCATATGCAGAAAAATCAAACTAGACACCTATTCCTAGCCACATACAAAAATCAAATCAAAATGGGTTAAAGACTTAAATGTAAAACCTTAAACTATGAAACTACTACAAGAAAACATCGGGGAAACTCTCTAAGACACTGGAATAATTTATGCAAGTAAAATCCATTGAGTAATACCCAACAACCACAGGCAACCAAAGCAAAAATGGACAAATAGAATCTCATCAAGTTAAAAAGCTTCTGCACAACAAAGGAAACAATCAACCAAGTGAGACAAACCACAGAATGGAAATAAATTTTTTCGAAACTACCCATCTTATAAAGGATTAAGTAACCAGAATACATAAGAAGTTCAAACAACTCTATAGGAAAAAAAAAACTAATAACTTGATTTTAAAATGGTCAAAAGATCTGAATAGACATTTCTCAAAAGGAGAAATACAGTTTTCAAACAGGCATATGAAAAAATGCTCAGCATCATGGATCATCAGAGAAATACAAATCAAAAATACAATCTAGCTAGGTCTATCAATCCTGTTTATCCTTTCAAAAAACCAGTGTTTGGTTTCATTGAGCCTTTGTATGGGTTTTGGGGTCTCAGTTTCCTTCAGTTCTGCTCAATTTTAGTTATTTATTTTCTTCTCTAGCTTTGGGGTCAGTTTGTTCTTGTTTTTCTAGTTTCTCTAGGTGTGATATGAGATCGTTAATTTGAGATCTTTCTAACTTCTTGATGCAGGCATTTAGCACTATAAACTTTATTCTTTACAGTGCTTTTGCTGCATCACAGAGATTTTGGTATGTTATGTCTCTGTTTTTGTTTATTTCCAAGAATTTTTTTATTTCTTCCTTCATTTTGTTGTTTACCCAAAAGTTTTGATTTTTTTGCATTTATTGAGACTTGATTTATGGCCGAGCATCTGGCTAATCTTGGAGTACGTTCTGTGTGCAGATGAGAAGAATGTATATTCTGCGGTTGGTGGGTGTTCTGTAGATGTCTATTAAGCCCAATTTGTACAGTGTTGAATGTAAGTCCAGAATTCGTTAGTTTTATCCCTCGATGATCTAATGCCGTCAGTGTGGTGTTGAAATCCCCCCACTATTTTTGTGTGGTTGTGTGGTTATTATCTAAGTCTCTTTGTAGGTCATAAAACAGGAAGTACTTGTTTTATGAATCTGGGTGCTTCCATTTGTGTACATATATATTTAGAGTCAACAGTCTTCTTACTGAATTGAGCCCTTTATCATTATGTAGTGTCTGTTTTTTTTGTTGTTGTTGTTTTTGTTTTTTGTTTTTGTCTCTTTTAACTGTTGTTGGTTTAAAGTCTGTTTTACCTGATATAAGAATAGTGACCCTTACTCTTTTTGGTTTTCCATTTTTATGACAGATCTTTCTCCAACCCTTTACTTTAAGCCTATGGATGTCATTACATGTAAGATGGATCTCTTGAACATAGCAGACAGATGGGTCTTGTTTTTGTTTTTGTTTTTTTCTTTTTAATTCAACTTGCCACTGTGCCTTTTAAGTGGGGGTGTTAAGACTGTTTACATTCCAGATTAATATTTATATAGGAGGTTTTGATCCTATTGTGAAGTTGTTAGCTGGTTGACTTGTAGTTTCTATTCTGTGTTTCCTTTATAGGGTCTGTGGGATAGATACTTAAGTGTGATTTTGTGGTAACAGGTATTGTTCTTTTGTTTCCACATTTAGAACTTCCTTAAAGATTTCTTGTAAGGTTGGTCTAATGGTAACAAATTCCCTTAGCAATTGCCTATCTGAAAAAAGATTTTATTTTACCTTCATGTATTAAGCTCAATTTGGAGGACATGAAATTGTTGGTTGGAATGTCTTTTCTTCGAGAATGCTGAAAATAGACCCCCAATCTCTTCTGGCTTGAAAGGTTTCTACTGAGAAGTCTACTGTTAGCCTGATGGGGGTTTCTTTGTAGATGATCTGACCTTTTCCTCTAGCTGCATTTAAGATTTTTTCTTTAGTGCTGGCCTTAAAACAATCTGGTGACTATATGCCATATTGATGTTCATTTTGTGTAGAATCTAGCAGGTGTTCTCTGGATTTCTTGTATCTGGGTGTCTACCTCTCTAGCAAGATTACAGAGATTTTATTCTATTATTCCCTCAAATTTGTTTCCCAGATTGATTACTTTTTCTCCTACTCTCTCAAGAATGCCAATAATTTGTATGTTTAGTGGCTTTACATAATGCCCTATTTCTTAAAGACTTTGTTCATTTTTAAAAATTATCTTTTCTTTATTTTTGTCTGACTAGGTTAGTTTGAAAAAACATTCTTCAAGCTCTGAAATTCTTTCTTCTGCTTTGTTCAGTCTATTAACAAAGCTTTAAATTGTATTTTGAAATTCCTTAAGTGAGTTTTTCAGTTCCAGTAGTTCTAATTGATTTCTTTTTGAGATATTTATCTCTTTCTTCATTTCCTGGACTGATTTAGAAGTTTCTTCATGTTGATTTTCAACTTTGTCTTGGATCTCTTTGAGCTTCCTTACAATTGATGCCTTAAATTCATTATCTGTCATTTCTGAGTTTCCATTTTGGTTCAGGAGCCAGAGAGATCCTTTGATGTTGTTCAGCATTTCGATTTTCATGATGCCAGAATGCTTTTTCCTTCTCATCTGGAGAGGGTAAGGTCTTTTGGCTTTGCACCTATAGCCCTATAGCCCTACGTACTTCTGTCAGCAGGTTTCACTGTGGGCTCCACGGCGTGGACTACAGACCAGTAGATGGCACTTGCGGGTAAGTGCCAGCTGCTACACAAGCAGGTGGGTAAGTATCCTGTCTATGTTTACTGTGAAGTGTTCTGTTTTTTGCAGGTGAAGGCCAGGACAGTGGAGTGCCCAGTTCCCTGGGGTTCCTGTTCTACAGAGGTAGGGTGACAAATGTGGGCAGAGCTGAAGCCCCCTGGCTTGCCCACAAATACCCCAATGGTGAGCACAGGCACTAGCCCTGCCAAGGGTGACTAGGATAAGCTCCTGTAAACACACTTAGGTCTCTGCGGGGATGGGGGGTAAATGGCTTCACCAGCTCCCCATCCTAGATAGGCAGGAACTTAGGCTGTTTCCCTGTCACTCCCCTGTTGCAGGACTTGTGACTCCTAGTTCAGGTGTACCTTGTAGTCTATCTGCAGTCCACAATGTGGTTGAAAGCCATGGGAAATGTCTGTTTTGTGACTCCATGGGAGTGGTTTCACAGCATAATCTCATTACTCAACCCAATACAGATAGCCTTATGGCTTGTCTGTTCTCGGATGTGGCAGTACGACTGCTTCTTGTATGGGGGGACTCCACCTTTGGGCCCACGTGAGTGGATGTTGGTTGCAGCGGTATTGGCTAGTTGAGTCAGCCCAATCTCAGGCCCCAGGGAAAGCGGTTGGAGTGAGGTAGGTATTTCCACAGTTCCAGGCCGCTAGCCAGAGGGAATATCCCAGGCCAGTGGGGGCTGGGTTTTCAGAAGGGCTCTGGGCCACAGCTGAAATGTTCAGGTAGTGGCAGGGAAGCTAGGCTGTGGGCCCTTCACTGGGGAGGGCAGCATTTCTCAGCTGAAGCAATGAAGACACATGGCTCTGGGGTGCGCAACATGCTCCTACTTCCTCCCACCCAACCGATGCTGGACTTCACTTTTGGGGGCACACAAGGGTGCCACACCTTGTTTACTACCTCTGGGAGTTTTGCCCCAGAGGAACTCAGAGCCGTGACTGTCCACAGTGTTCAGGTGGGGATGTGGCTACTGTGCTGGAGCCCAAGCCATGAGCCTTGCCTGGAGAAGGGAGGCAGGGGTAGGGGATCGTGTGATCTGCAGTCTGGGTGCTTCCTGGAGGAACACAGAGCCACACTACCCACAGTGTTCAGGCAGGGGTGCAACTGCTGGACTTGAAGCCCAAACCAATGAGCCTTAGTGAGGAGCAGTGGGGCAGTCTGGCCACTCCTCAGCACCGGGACAATGGCCTCTATTGGGGTTACAGCAGCTTGCACCAGGCTGCTCAGGGATCCAAGGCCTGTGGAGCTTCATATGGGCTTGAGTAGTACCTCTCTAAAGACTCCAGGCAGCTCTCTGTTAGTCCAGAGGCCTGGGCCAGGGGCATGTGGGTTCTCGTGTGCCCAGGATTACAAAGGTCCATGGTGTAAGTGTGAATCCCCCAAAAACTCTCACCTGTTCACCCTTTCCCCACGTTAGGGAGCCTCCCCTGGCTCCACACCAGTCCCGGTAGGAACTGCCTGGCTTTGTTCATCTCTGTTCTCCATGGGGCCTGCTGCCTCCTTTGTAAATCCTGATGTGATGTCTTAGACAATCCACTTGAAGAGCTAGTATTTACAGACCACTTTGTTTCCTCTCTGTGAGAGCAGTGCACACTAGCTGCTTCTAGTCAGTCCTCTTCAACTAGAAACAAGGCCATCTTAAGAAAGGACCTTGCATCCTTCCTGGGAGGACCGTGCATCCTTCCTGATTTCTACAAAATCAGAGTGCTGTTTGGTCTGCACACCTGATTTAATATTCTGTTTGCTCTGCACATCTGAGTTCCAATTTCTGCAAGTACTCTGATCTTGGTTTCATTTTGATTTGGTTGTGTGTATCTGTAAATAAGTTGGCTCTTTTTCTCTTGCTTGCTTTTCAATGTCTTCTGAGAACAAAAATATTGTAAATGGTGGCCAGGCAATGGACAATTAAAATCCACTAAGGTGGCTAATCACCTTCTAAAATACTGGTCTAAACTCCTGACATTCCCTGACAGGATTTATAGGATTTATTTGGTCTGGAGAGATTAATAGCAAATAGAATGGGATTCCCCAGTATTCAAGCATGCCAAGTATTCTCGTTGGCTACATGGCTTTTCCTCATGAACACTTTTCAGTCAATGGTCATCTTAAGAATCATTCAACATCCCCAGACTTGTTTTTCCCAGTACCAAATTAAGAAACTACAACTATAGAATTTTTTAAAATGCTGGTATATAGAGGCTCCCAACTTCTTTATCTGTTTTTTTTTTTTTTCTTCTTCCTCTCTGCTTACTCTGAATCTATTGACTTTTCCACTGGAATTAGGATATTCTACTGTTACTAATCTCAAAAGCCAAGTAGAAATTTTCCTCAAGGCATTTCAGTCAAGGAAAACAAAAAGAGGGCTTTCAAACTACAACAGCTCTGTGGCAACCAATAACCTAGCCTTGTACACCTAAGAGTCATCCTTTCGGAAACGTAAAATTAGGTTTGCCTTGCTAGCAGTTGCTTAGGGTGATATAATACCTAATTAAAAGACTGATAATCTAAAAAGAAAAGGACTAGATAAATGTTTATAAAAAGTTAGGCTCTCAGATTAAACAAGTCAAAATCTTGAGTTCAGAGCAATAACATAAGTTATCTCTGCCTGGCATAAAAATTTTGCTTTGTCTTTCATGCATAAGCCAGAAAAAGCCAAGGGAGTTGGAGACTGTAAGTACCTTTTTCTAAAACACTTCCTCACTTAGGTTGACTAATTGAGCCAATGAGACTGGCAAACAAAAAAATTAATTATTGCTAAAATTGAAGGCCACTTGCAGATTTTGGTCTTGTGATACAATTTAGCTAGTCCTAGCTAAAATGCAAATATTTGAATGTTTAACCCCTAAACTCATTTGAAACACAAAAAGGGAAGACGCTTTTAAAAAATCTGCCGCAGAAATTGCTTTACCCAAAATTTGGTACCCAGCCTTCATAAAATTACCTATCAGGACAAATATAACATAGCCACATGAACAGGTCCCATTTTGTCAGACATGTCATTTGAACCCAACTCTCCTTCCATAAACCAGTGCATTGATTTTGAATTCTTGCTATCTGCCTGTAGGTTGGACTAGATCCTGTATTCTCTTAATTTCCTCCAATATTTGGCTATAACTCTCCAAAACCTGCTCTGTTCCTAAAGTCCTTAAACTGAAGCTGGACAACTTAACTTTCAAGGGACAAGTCTCATGCCTGATGTACAAGCTGCACAGGCAGGTCATGGAACCTGCTGATTCCACACCCAGTGACCTTCAAGCTGCAAATGAGGACAAGAGGTTGATGGCTTTATGTAGTGAACAACTTTTTCCAAGATGATGAGACAAGATTCCCCATCATAATGAGACTCTTGCCCCTCTTACATTTTCCTTTCTTATGCATATCTTTTTCTTTACAGGATAGTAGTGTAATTGAAATTTCACAATCAGTAGTTTCTGTTGATAACTTGATAGAATCTGACTCCAGAGCTCCCTTAAGTCATGAAATTAGGAAATATCTGTGCTACTGCTAATACTACATGTTGTATACAGATAAATTCCTCTGGGGAAGTTGAGGCCTGTATACATACAATTTTTTAATAAAATAGGTCACATAATTACAACAGGTCTCACCTAAGTCCCATGTCATTTGATTTATTCAATTGTCTGCCCTTAAGGTGAGGCTCAAAGCTCAAAACTATTATGCAAACTGGGATTACCATATTACTATTAACTTTATTTTCCATTTTCCTTTTAAAATTTTGTACTTCTTCCTTGTCAAATTTCTGCTGAAGTACTATTCCTAACAGAACAATGCTGGCCCAGCACTTTGAGAGGATGGCCAAAAGACTACAGAATAGATAAAATTAAACTTAACAATGGACTCCAGGAAGGCTTATCCTGAGAGTAACTCCCTCCAGACCTCCCTTTCTTGTTCAAATATGGCTAAAATGGTTTTGACACTGACCCCTAGTTGCCAATCATTCCCTCCAATGTGGGACCAGATCAGTAACCCAGGACAGTTCCATCCTGGTTAAAGGATGATCAGCAATGATTTCAGAGAGAGATCTTGATCCAAAGGGGGAAATGTGAAAGTTGTCAGAATAAAAATGGAGTCACATGATTTTTTAAAACCCTGAATAATGAAGCCAGGGAAGGCCATGAAGGGAAGGAGGGTTCTCATGCATGAATATCTGAATTAAAAATTCTCACAAAATACTGCAAAAACCATAATCTTGCATAAAGGCCATCATAATCTTACACACAAAAAAAATGTCTGCAAGGACATCTGCCCAGCAACTGCTTGTCCAAACTTGAACTGATATCGCCTGTGTTATTGATCCTTGTAGCTAAGGATAATTATCTCAAAACAATGATATAATCCTCCTCATTTTTTCCTTTAAAAACCTTTGTATTCCTTTACATTCCTGAATATACACAGTTTACTATGGCACACGTATTCCCATTGCAATGTCTATTCCTGAACATTCTCTTTCAGAGAATCTCCCTCTCTCACTATGTAGAATGACAGCTAGCTAAAAAGGTGAAATATGTGTCACTCATGTGAATGCTCAGACTACCACAGCTGCCCTTATGAGAAAGTTGTCATCATTTTGAGTATCCCATGAGACTTTAAACTGAGCAAGTAACACCCTTCACAGCCCAAGCAACACAATAATGCATTCTCATAGAATATGGTGGGCTTTCCATGAACCCTGTCCTTTGCAAGCTAAGGGAGCCATTGAATGATACTAAAGAACAGCCAACTCACACACCAACTGAAGAAAGGACATCAAGACAGCCTACTGGTGGGGTAGTACTCTCATCTGACTAGGACAGTGTGGACACTAAATGCTGCTTTCCAGCACAAGGAAAACATGCCACTGCAGTGCATGCTGGGAAACACTGAGCTGGGCGGGGCTGGAGGCTTCCCTCTCATCCTTTAAGACGGCTCTCTTAGAGGCTTTCCATAACCATCCTAATGGCAGCAATATCCCGGGCATTCTCTACCCTATTACTTGAATTTTACCTTCTTTGTAGGATTTACCTGCACTTGAAGTTATTGTACTGACTTCTTTACATGTTAACACGTTGTTATGTCTGCAGCCCTCAATCCTGCCCCCAATCCAGCCTTCTCAACGCATACTAGCATATGAGTTCACTAGAGGCAGTCACTCAATTTTGTTCATTGCTGGGTCCCCAGTGCCTGCTCCGTTGGAGGGTGAAGTGAGGATTAAGCTGAAATCTAAAGAGATATAGTAATTAAGCAGGTAAAAGGAGAAGAGGGGGGCATCCCAGTAAAAGTGAACAACATGTATAAAGATCCTGCATCAAAGGAGATTGCAACAAACCTGTAAGAGACAGAGAAGGCACCTGGCCTCACACTGAAAAAACAAGGGGCAGACAAAGAAGAAGGTGGCCAACCTGTGCTTGACCATGAGGGTTATATCAAGTGATATTGTCTATATCTTTAAAAATGCTTTACTAATTTTGAAGCAGTGGTAATATCATCAAATTTGCTTTTGAGATGATCACCTTTGCTGGGGTATAGAGAATACGAAGATACTTGTAAATCTGGTGGGAAGCTAAATTTGTGGCCCAAGTCAGGAGGGAAGTAAATTGGGCTAAGGGAGTAATTGTGGAGACGAAAAGAAGTGAGTGTGTTTTTAAAATGTTTAGAAATAAAAAATCAAATAGTAGTTGCAGATAGAGTGAATCTGAAAGATAAAAGGTTGAAAAGTACTACCAAGAATGATTCCTAAGTAACCAAACGCATACAAGATTCTGTAACGATTCTGCTATAGTGGAAAGCTTTCAGGTATGATATAAAATATAGGTCCCATCTGGCCAATACAAATGCCAATCTTGGACAGAAGATTGCAGAAGGTAGCAACCAACCTGTGCCAGAACATGGAGGTCACATGAAGCAATGCTGTCTGTATCTTAAAAAAAAAAAAAAAAAATGCTTAAGTAATCAATCAAACTGAAACTCAGACCATGCGAGCAGGGGTTCCCAGCAGTTAAAACAGGAAAGAACAGAAGTCCTGCAAGGCAAGGAGCTGAGGAAAATGAGGAAATCCTCTTTTTCTTCCTCTCTCCCCTCCAGACACACAGGTCTAGTAAAGTCCAATCTAACCTCTTAATGCTGCTTCTTGAGGGATGAAAGTGAGGGGCACGGCTGAAGGTGAAACCCTGAGCTGAAGGGTTGTTGGGTACAATGAAGAGTGATTAATTATGGTTTTGGGGGGGCCTATCTCTCTCTATCCTCAGCTCATCCCTAGGCCATGCTCTGCTTCAGACTTTGAGCTGACAAGGCTGGGGTTTGGCCTGTAGCCTTTCCCTGATATTCACCGGCAAACAGCATAGAAGATACTTACGGGGGAATTCAAGCTCAGAAACCAAGACAGTGAGACATCTGAGCAGCATGACTATGACGAGAAACACGACAAAGTGATTTACAGACTGCAGTATAGCAGTGGTATTAGAACAAACAGATGAAGAGTTTAAAATTAACAAAAGAAACATTAAAAAAGACATACAAGAAATCTGTGGATTAGCATAAAGAAGATACAGTGACTCTAAACGACGAATGTGATAAAATACCCTCAAAATACGTAAAGTAAAAATTTATAGAACTTCAGGGAGAAATAAACAATTTTACCAAAATAGTGAGTAATTTTAACATACCCTTCTCAATTACTGATAGGCCGGTCAGCAAAACCAAGAAAGATATAGAAGGTCTGAACAAAACAATGAACAAATTTAACCTACTTCATCAGAGACTAGATCAATGCTTCTCAAACTTTGATACAGATAGGAAATCACCTGATGACCTTGTTAAAATAGAGATTCAGGTTCAGTAGGACTGAGGTGGGGCCTGAGATTCTGCACTTCTACAAAGCTCCTAGGTGATACTGATGCTTCTGGTCCATAGATCACACTTTCAGCAAGGTACAAGCCCATAAAACAAACCTCGACAATTTCAATGAATACATATCACATAGACACCTTCTATGACCACAGTGAATTTCTGTTAAAAATTAATAACAAAAAAATAAAAATTTCATTTTAGAAAATTTGAAACAAATTAATTCATGGATTAGAAATGGTATCATATATATATAGTTCGTTATAATGAAAGCACTGCAATGTTAAGTTAAAACTTACTGGACTGTTGTGGATGCCATAAAACTGGTATTTCAATGGAAATATATAGCTTTAAATATTTTATTTGTGAACTAATACTCAACTTATAAAAGTAAAAAGAACAACAGAAAAAAATCCAAGAAAGTAGAAGAAAATGGGTGATAAAAATTACGGTGGAAATTCAACAACAAAAAAACACAATAAAAAGAACAA
Source organism: Colobus angolensis palliatus (assembly GCF_000951035.1). Taxonomy (NCBI): domain Eukaryota; kingdom Metazoa; phylum Chordata; class Mammalia; order Primates; family Cercopithecidae; genus Colobus; species Colobus angolensis. The sequence goes on along the minus strand of NW_012115489.1, from coordinate 4,428,339 downwards.
TTTTCAAAGCAAAATTGGTTTCTTTTAAAAAAGAAATCAAAGTAGTTAAACTTCTAGCAAGATTACCAAATAATAAGAGCAAAGGTACATATAGATAATATTGTGAATGAAAAAGACACAACCACAGATACAGCAGAAATGAATATGATGATAAGACAACTTCTTCAAAATAGACTAAAAGACATGGTAAAAGTGATAAAAGATATTAGAGAACAATATAAATCAGATTTAGCAAATGTCATGGATGAGGTAACAGAACTCAGGAAAGAAATAGATATAAAACAAAAAATACATTCAAAATTGAAGACTAAATTGGAAGTAGTTACCACAGGAAAAAAAACATAACAGATAATTTCTTAAGCAAACAGGAGGTAAAGGGAGAAAAAAAATTTTTAAATAAAATAAATGAAGGGATAAAAGTAATTCAAGAGAAAGTAACAAATATTAAAGATGGGAAAAAAGGTTCAATATAGAGTTAGCAGGAATTCCTGAAAAAGAAAACCAAAGGAGGGTGGCCAAATACCAAAAATGATAATTCAGAAAATTTCCTGAATTAAAAAAAAATTTGATAATACATATTGAAAGAATGCACCATATTACTGAACACATCAACCTAGCAGAGCCAACACCAAGACAAGGGTTTTAAAGAAAAAGAAAAAAATCTTTTGGGCATCTAGGCAAAAAAACCAAGTGACTTCTAATGGGGAAAAAAATAGATTACCATTACTCCTAGGCTTTTCATGAGCCTTGCTGTATGCCAGAAAAAAAAAAAAAAAATGCAATGATAAAATTTATGATACTCAAGGAAGAAAATGTAAGCTAAAAATTTTATATCTATTCAAACTGACCATTAAATACAAAGACCAGAGTAAAACTTTTATTGACATTCAAAAATTCAGGGAACTGTTGTTTCCATAAGCACTTTCTGAAGAAAGTACTAGGGAATAAATTTCAGATAATCAAAATGACCGGAGAAATATTTGCACAAGCTCTAATGGTGAACACTAAACATATATAGTTACTTGTGGACTTACAAGATGCAGCAAGATTTAAAAGGGAGATGATATAACAGGTAATATCTATGTGCTGTGCGTAGAACATCAAGGTGCCCTGCATTTGCATATTAAAAAGGTAGGGTGGGAGGGCCATTTTTTTCCTAGGGTACGTGAATGACATGCCTGGTCAAACCAATCCCCTCAGCCCTATGCAAATCAGAAACCAACTCCTCCAGCCTCCTCATATAAGCAGCCACTTTTCCGCTGCACAGGGGGTTTTCTTTTTGTTCAAATCCCTCCTCCTTCTGTCTCTGTATGGGGGAGCTGTTTCTTTCTTCCTTCTTTCTTGCCTATTAAACTTTTCACTCCGTAAAACCACTCGACATGTGTCTGTGTGGTTTTATGCAAACAGGCTCGAAATGAAGAACCGGGATGTTCCTCTAGTCACTGGAGCCGTATCAGTAGTACAAAAAATATACAAGGGAAACATTTAAAACTTTATGAAATGATTTTAACAGAGGCCTAAAGAAATATAAAAATATACCATGTCCACGCACAGGAAGATTTAGTAACATAGAGATATCGATCTCTCCAAATTGTATTTATAGATTAAGTGCAAATCCAGTGAAAAGCCCAGTAGGGGTTTTCATAGAATTTGGTAAATTAATTATCAATTTTACACAAAAGAGTATGGCACCAAGAATAGTGAGGATATTTCTGAAAAAGAATAGGGTGAGAGACTTATCCTACCTGATGTCAAGACTAATCTGAAACTTGAAGTAAGTTAGTGTAATACTAGTGCAGGAATAAACAGACCAACCAGTGGAATTAAGAATCCAGAACTGTCTTATGCTTTCATAACAGTGAAAGAGGTGGCATGTCAGATCATTAGCGAAGGAAGAGTTATTTGATAAACAGTTATGGAAAAATGGTTACCAAACAGAAAAATTCAGTGTCATAACCCTATCTCACTTAATATAAAAAAAAATCAATCCCAGATGGATTTGGAATTTGTCTTGTTAAAAACCTTTAAACTTCTTACTAAAAACTTATAGGTGACTGCCCTTCTGATCCTGGGGTAGGAAATGATCTCTTTAAAATATTTTTATAAAATTATCTGCTTTAAAAATGATAAACTTTTGTTCATCAACAGACATATAAAAGAAAGTGAGTTACAAATTGGGATAAGATATTAGCAGTATAGAAATGAACAACAAATCAGTATCAGGAATATATGAACACTCTTACCAACAAAAAATGTGTAAATTGCATGAGTAAGCTTTTCATAAAAGAGAAAACAGATGTGGCCAAAACATTCATAAGATTTAATCTCAAGACTATCATGAAATACCATTTTATAGCCATTTAATTGGCAAAAATAAAAAAAAAATGTGCCAATACCAACTTGGTAAGAATATGTGAATCTATAGGGTGGGAGTATAACTGGTATTACTCCCTTGAAAAATAATTTGACCTTATCCTATAAGTTGAACATATTCTACATCTGATCCAATGCTTAAGCATTATAAGCAAGAAAAACAGTTGTAGATGTGTACTGGACACACGTATAAAAACGTTCATATTAACATGTATCCAAGAGCAAAAACCTTGATACAACCTGCAAATCCATCAAAGGAGATGCACAAATAAAATATTTAATAGTTACACAATGAAATACTACACAGCAGTAAAAGTGAACGGACTACAGCAACACTAAACAATATGGGCAAATATTAGCAATTTAATATTATATAAACATAATTACCGAATTATTACACACAGCTTGATATTCTTTCTATGCATTAAAACCAAACAAAATAACGGCATTTTTACCATTACATAAGAAATGAGAATACACATGCACACAATTTAAAGTGATAATTATCTTGGTGGAAGGAGCGGGGGTGAGGGCATGATAGGATGAGATATGATAGAAGTTATTGTTAGAGTCCTAGTTTTGAAGTGGGGTAGTAAGCTCATTGGTGCTCGTGACATTATTAAAACAAACAAATAGGCCGGGCGCGGTGGCTCAAGCCTGTAATCCCAGCACTTTGGGAGGCCGAGACGGGCGGATCACAAGGTCAGGAGATCGAGACCATCCTGGCTAACACGGTGAAACCCCGTCTCTACTAAAATACAAAAAACTAGCCGGGCGAGGTGGCGGGCGCCTGTAGTCCCAGCTACTCGGGAGGGTGAGGCAGGAGAATGGCGTGAACACGGGAGACGGAGCTTGCAGTGAGCTGAGATCCGGCCACTGCACTCCAGCCTGGGTGACAGCGAGACTCCGTCTCAAAAAAAAAAAAACAAATAATAGGGGATGCGTGTATCCATGAGGAGAAACGTGGCATCAACAACAGGTATAAATTCTAACTCTCACATCGGCTGTGAATGAGGCAAAGATCTACAGCACATTTACTTGATGACACAGTCTGTAAAACAAAGACATGTTAGTAGCCACGGTGGGCTGTGACAACTCTAGTCTCACCTCGATGAGTCAGGTTAAAAAGGATATTGACACTTCTCTTCCTTAAGTAATTTTCAGCTATGAGTGTGAAGTTATACGTTTCTTGTGAGTCTTGAGTTATTTGCCAATTACACCAGTTTTTGTGTGTACAAAGTTTCTTTTCCCCAGAAAATCTTAAAAAACAAAGCAAAATAATACATTACAAGGTTTTTATTTTCGTCAAAGCAAATGTATCCCTTATCCCTCAGGGCATACTCAGTGACTGTCAAACTAGGTTCCCCATAATGGCATTGATCCATCACCAACAAATACCAATAATGAAAATATTGTGTCTACAAATTTGATATATGTGCTGAAACGTCTTAACATGAATCACTGACTTCCCATGGGTGGTGAGAACATCCCTTAATTTACTTGGAATATTCCTAAAAAGTCAGAAATTGGGTAGACCCAGATTATCAGATATGACTATTTTCACGTCAAGGTATACATTAACTGTCTTTCTTACCATGCTATGCTAAATGTTCCTTTTTAAAAAACCTCAAGTAGAAAGTATTAGACACTTGTCATCACTTAAAGGTTTCCTCTTGACCTTGGCAGGTGGTTCTGAAATACTTGTTCAAATTTCCTGCAACATCTAAGTGTAGATTTTGCCATGTTGTCACAAGCACCTCAAACAAGGAAGAACTTTTCAATCATGTAACCAGAGCCAACTTACGATTCAAATAAAGTGTAGCTTTGGGAAGGTTGTTTAGACCACCCCAAGGCAGTGTCCGTCCCAGGATCCCAAGTACAGTGTAAAGTCTTGAAGTCCTGGGTTTCACAAGAAAAGTCCTTGGGCTCCTCAAGTACTTCTGTCCATACAAAGGAAAACATACCTAGTTAAATCTTTTTATTGGAAGATAAGCCAAATGGAAAGCTCTGTTTAGAGTCTGAAGCCACAGAGTTACTCTGAACAATGAAGGGGTGACTGAGGTGGAAGGCTACCTATCAACAGCCTCCAAAAGTCACTTTTCAGGGGTCACTTCATCTTGGCCCCTTCCCCTTCCTGCCCTTGGGATTTTCTGAGATGTCAAGGGCATGGATGGTCCATGTCATGCAAGTGGTTGATGCTGTATCCATTTGACAAGGGTTGTATCCCCAGTGCCTGCCAGTGTTTCATTTTGGTTGCTGTGGCTCACAGAATGCTTTGGGGATGCGAGAGAATCAGTCAGATTTGTGAACCTGCTAAATTCAACAGGCGGGAGCTGCGTGTTTGGGGAATGGCGAAGCACCTCCGAATCCCCAGAGTTACTGCTGCCTCTTGTGGCCATGCTAAGGGGACGCAGATGAGCCAGGCATCCAGGAGACTGGAGACTTCCTTTGGCAAGGGAGGCAGGGAGGGAGATGTTCCCTCCTGTGCAGGGGAAGGAGATGCTCAAAACAAAATACAGGAGGTCCCTAGTTGTGCACACACAGATCTATATAAAAATCAAAATGTTCCCACTCCACTAATATATCCAATGGAACCAATTTACTGCACAGTTAAGAACAGTAATGGCCTCCATTTGCTGATCTCCTACTGCACAGTTATTACTGTGGCCAGGCGCTACCCACATTCATTAATCCTCACAATCACCATCACTGTCCTCATTTTACAAAGGAGGAAACTGGCTCAGAGAGGCTAGGAAACTTGGCCAAGATGACACATCCAGCCAGGGAAAGAAGATTAAAACCCAGATCTCCTGGGCTAAAACCCTGGCTGACTCCGTGGTTGTCCAATCTATAGCCGCTACCCTCCCTCTGTGATCCCAAAGTAATTCCAGCATGGGTGGGGCAAAAAAAGGTATTTTCCCAGTGGTCCAGGTCATGACCTGAACTGTCTCTATCTAATACTATTGATCTCTAGGAATACAACTCTCAGGAAGGACAAGAAAACAACAGGAAATCCTGGAAACATTACTAAAGGTCATCAACTTCAGAGCCTCTCCTAGAAAACTTGGGAAATAAAAGAAAATCAAGATCATGGGTGGAAGTGTTTGTCTTCTAGTAAAGGAGATTTAATCTATTCCCCAGGAAATGAGAAGAAAGGGCCACAGAGAATTTGCATACTTACTGGAGACAAAGAGAACGATGCCTTCTATGCCTTTACTGACATTTCCTTGACTCGCCTCACAATAGATATTTGTCCCTCTATTCCGAATGAAAGGCACACTATTCAAGTTGAATGCAGTTACATGTGGATCAAGTTGTTCTCCATGAATCTGTTTCCCTTCCAAATAACAGGATACATTATTTTGAATGTTCCTAGAAACATAACAAATGGTAACATTGGAGCCTTCTTCCACCAGCTTATCTTTAGGGAAAACGAACAATATACCCTTTTCAAGAGAATCTTGTACTGCAAGAAAAAAAAAAAAATAGCCAAGTTAGAATCACACTCAAAATTCAAGCCTCTTAAAACAAGCTATCCATTTGCCTTCAGCAGATAACTTTAGCTTTTTCTACCTTCTGGAGAAAATAGCAACCTAAATTTCTCTGCCAAACCTCTACCCTTTGGTGAATGCAAGACAATCCTTTCCACCACTGTTCCTATTGTTACACTGATACCACTGTTGTTGCTCTTACTGCCACAGACAGCACATTACTACTACCATCTGAAGATTGTGTGATTGCTATTGCTGGGTTATTGTAACTGCTTTCTATCAAGTCCCAGCCCTGCCCGAGGCCATGTTAAGTGTGTATGTACAGCATCTCATGTCGTTCTTAGTATCTTATAACAAGGGGTCAGGTAGGATTAGCCAAAGTTTGCTCAGTTAGAAAGTGGCAAAGCCACATTCAGAATGGCAAGGTCTATACAGCTCCCAAATCCCTGATAATCCCTTCATTATACTGGAGATCATATCTCTTCCTACCTTCTCAGAAATGCCAGTCCCTCAAGTGTGAGGGGTCTTTTAAAAGTTCATATTTTAAAGCTTTTTAAAAATCCAACCTTCGAGTGATTCTCGTGCCTCAGCCTCCAGAGTAGCTGGGACTACAGGCATGTGCCACCACACCCGGTTGATTTTGTGTATTTTTAGTAGAACTGGGGCTTCGTCATGTTGTGCAGGCTGGTCTCGAACTCCTGAGCTCAGGCAATCCGCCTGCCTCGGCCTCCCAAAGTACTAGGATTACAGATGTGAGCCATGGCACCCAACCACTTACTATCTTTTTAATATCTTTCCCTGCGGATGTGTACTCCTTTCTGTAGTAGGATATAATGGTTAAGCACATGACCTCTGGAGTTAGACTGTCTGGGTTGGAATTCCAGCTCCAACACTTAGTGGCATGGTGACCTTGCATGGCTTCTTTAACCTCTTAGTGCCTTAGTTTCCTTTTCTGCGAAGCGAGGATAAGAAGTCCTTTTATAGGACTGATATGAGAACTAAATATGTATAGTACTTTAAAAAGTGACTAGGTCATAGATTTAATTCAATTATTATTATCTCATTATTATTATTAGTTTAATTGGAGCAAAAGAAACTGACAAAACCCACTCTAAATTTTAATTACAACAAAATTAAATTATCAGTATTAAAGAATATTTAAAATATATTTATCCATAATCTCATCTTCACCACTTTCATTTATCCATATTCCGCCTCCCCGCCCTTCAAGTCCCGACTAGATTGGTGGGGATTACAATTTGAGCCCACCATCTATTGTTTTTTGGTGTGTGTGTGAGAGACAGAATCTCGCTCTGTGGCCCAGCCTGCAGTGCAGTGGTGTGACCTAGGCTCACCGCAACCTCTGCCTCATGGGTTCAAGCAACTCTCCTGCCTCGGTCTCCAGAATAGCTGGGACTACAGGCGCCCATCACCATGCCCAGCTAATTTTTGTATTTTTAGTAGAGACAGGATTTCACCATGTTTCCCAGGCTGGTCTTGAACTCCTGACCTCAAGTGATCCACCCGCCTTGGCCTGGGTGGGGATTACAGGAGTGAGCCACCATGCCCGGCCTTGTTTTTGCAAATAAAGTTCTATCAACAAAGCCCTCTCATTGGTTTACACACTGTGGCTGCTTTCACACTGCAGTAGCAGAGTTGAATAGTCAAAACGGAGACTGTATGCTCTGAAAAGCTTACAGTATCTCTTACCTGTCCCTTCACAGAAAAAGGTTCCCAAACTCTACTCTAGATGCATACACATTTTGTGTTGCTCAAATAAATACATATTTACAATTTATGTCTTGCTTTGTTCACTTAACATTTATAATACACACACTTTACATGTTTTGAAAACAAATACAAAATTGCCTGAATCTGCACAACTATCTCAATGAGTAAGCTCAGAAGTAAGACTTCAGACTATATCTTCCAGTGCCAAGTTTCACACCTGTGTTTTTTAGTTTCCATAGGAGCCAAAAGAAAATAATGTCAGTGTCTACCCTGGGCTCCTCAAAGGAGATTTCCACTATTTGACTATTGCTCCTCATTAAAAAATATATTAACCCTTTTCACTGTTGTAACCACCTCACTTCTTACCACTGACTTCCTCCCAGGAACTCCAGTTGCTCCAGAAATTTGGCTCAGGGAAACTGGCATCGTCCATCACACTCTTTATTCTTACAAAGTGTGTGGCACATTCCAAAGGGAGTTCCGATTCCCAGCTCCAATGCAGAACCTGGTTCCACTTCACAGTGGTGCTGTAATTCCCCTAAAAGCAAAGAGGAAAAAATTGGAAACACATAGCCATCTTGTCCTATAAAATAGCTTGAATTGACTTATCCCAAAGCACAAACCTAAGACCTCAATGCAGGTCTACAATATGTACCAGTGAAGTCTATTTCTGCTAGTCAATTCCCCATGTTCTGATGCCTCACATGGGAGCCAGCTATGACCTCCTGCCTTTTGAAAACTCAGCTTCCAATCCCTACCGTCTTCCAATTCCATGGGACTCATGTGGAACAACTAGGAGAGAAGACAGAGGCTACTCAGGTCTTGGGGGAACAGATCAGAGACAGAAGGTGTTCACTATGCCAGTCCCAGAGAATCTGCTAAGAAAGTTCTTGAAAAGTAGAGAATTAACACAGTCATCCTTTTTAAAAAAATTGATTTTTTTAAAAAAATATTCATCTTTGGTAAGATTTGGATTAGGATGGTCAAATCTCTGTCAAGAAAGCAGTCTTTCATGGCACAGCAGAAGTTCCATTTTCTCTCGGAAGTTGACAAATGGCTCTCTGAGTCTCCCTTGGTTTTCTGTCTCTTGTCCTTTCAGATATGGTGGCCACATGGACCACACTCCATCTCTTGGGCTCCATCTGTCAGACTCTTAGGTCCTGAAGATGTCAATGACACAAAATGTCTTACACTGTTCTCTAGGAAGTTTGTCTAAGTTGAACTGTAATTTGGGCTTTTGACACAGCCTTTAACCTTCATCTTTCTGAGATGCCAGTGTTTCCATTCTCGAATTCCACAGGCTTCAATCGTTCCTTTACACCTTGCCCTGTCATGCAAGGCCTTCTATAATCTGGCTCCAACCCAGCAGTCCCTTGCAGGAATCATCTCTCCAAACATAGCGCTTCCTCCACACTTCCGGATATGCCTTATGATTTCAGACCTGTCTTTGCTCAGGCAGTGTCTTTGGTTTGGTGTCTTCCACTCCCTGCTGTGTGGGGATCTGCCCCGTTCTTCAAACCCAGGTTATGCCCCTTCTCCTTCATGAAGCCTTTCTTGCTCTTTCATCTGCATTCCTCTTGTCTCCACCCCTTCTGAGGCCCTCCTATATACTGTGGCTAGCTGTTGGTATATCAGTTGTGACTCTAGCATGGTCCTGAGGGAGCAAGAACCACACTGTCTTCTTCACATGCCCCATAGCTCCAGGTCTCCTCAGTGTGCCTCCTCCAAGACCCCTGTTTCCTGCCCCACAGCTGCAAGGTGGAGACGACACACACTTGACACTTCCTGGGGGAACCTGAGCTCGAGTCTGCATCCATGTTTCTACAGGAGAATAATAAGTCCTCAGTGAAGGGGATGGGACAAGTCACATGTCACACACTGCTTGGAGTTAGCAACTCGGAGGCCTTCTTCTATTTATGTCTGCCCCCTGTTCAGGTCACAAACTTGAACCAGTGCCCCTGACAGAATTAAACCCAGCCCTGGGCTGAGAACATCCCACCCAGGGGGCATTTAATTGTGGGCTTTCTTTTTCACTCTCTGCAGACTGTGGTTTTTTAAATGTTTATATTTGATTTCCCATTTATTGCACTACTTTATTCCTAGATCACAAAATATGTTCCTTTAACAAGTTGTGAGGTCCTGACCCATGAAACTCTCACTATTTAACATGAGCAATATCAAGTACATTTTGCTTAAATACTTTTAAAATTCAAGAGCAAATATCCCAGGACTTTGAGAGGCCAAGGCAGGCAGATCATGAGGTCAGGAGTTTGAGACCAGTCTGACCAACATGGTGAAACCCCATCTCTACTAAAAATACAAAAATTAGCCAGGTGTGGTAGTGCGCACCTAGAATCCCAGCAACTCAGGATGCTGAGGCAGGAGAATCTCTTGAACCTGGGAGGCAGAGATTGCAGTGAGCTGGGATTGCGCCACTGCACTCCAGCCTAGGCAACAGAGTGAGACTCCATCTCAAAAAAAAAGAGCAAATATTTCCTCTCTTCCCCCCGACCCCTGCTAGAAGGAAGTACATCAACCTCACTCTAATGCCAACAAGTCACAGACTGAATTTTACCTCCCTTCTCTCCCTCAAACGCAGCTGCTTCTCTCACCCGCATCTGTGCTTGGCTGGACCTCACAGCTCACTTCTCTCACCTGCATCTCTGCTTTGGCTGGACCCCACAGCCGCTTCTCTTACCTACATCTCTGCTTTGGCTGAACCCACAGCTTGCTTCCTAGTGCTCACACATTCCTTTCCCCAGTTCCCCACCACACTCTGCTGTGCGGCTATTCAAATCAGAGCTTGCCACTTCCTTTGTTCTTATTGCCCTTGGGATAAAGAAACAAAACCTGAGCATGCACCTCATGGTCCTGTGCATCAAGGCCTGCGCCCCCATCCCCATGTGCTCAGGGATCCAGCACCACAGCCGGCTTTCAGGCCTGGAAATTTCCTAGCCCCTTCTCTCAGGGCCTCTGCTCATGCCTGTTGGGTCTGCTCAGAGCACTCGTTTCTATTCTACTTGCGAAATTAACTTCAATCCTCTTGGGATATTTGGTCTCAAACAGCCCTTTGTCCAAATTGTGGGAGAAGGTGAGGCGTAACCCCAACCTCATAGCATTTCATCAGTGATCTGCACACACAGCCCATGTGTAGAATACCCTATTTGTGTGTTCAACTCCTCATTCTTTCCAGCGGGCTCAGCGCTGACATTCCCACACTGCGCACAATGCCTGATCTGGGCGCACAGTCTAAAACTCTGGACTGAATGATTTAATCATTTCATTAATAGGCAATGAGTTGTATTTCCCCCAAACGCTATTTATGTGTGGAACCTGTTTAACCTCAATTTCTGCTTTGTGGTCTTTACAGCCGTGTTAATAGAGGAGATAAAACTTTTCCCCAATTCAGTGATTTTTTTTCCTTTAAATATGATGAATTGTCTTTGGGTCATTTCATTCATTGAAGCGGTAAGTTTAATTTGACCCTTGCAGACATCAGCAAGTCACAAGAAATTGACACACACATTTACGCAAAAGTCTAACAGAGGTCACTGATTTGTTACTAAGACGTTTGACTCCCACACCTGGCTTCCTTCCAAGCTTGAGCTCTTACTCTACTTTGTCTTCCTATGCCATTGACAAAATCATAAAGCAAAGGGAAGGGGGGAACCATGACCCAGGAGGGCAGGACCATGCGGTTCAGGGTTCCAAATGGCCAGTGCCATCCAGGAGACAGCTCAGTGCCTCTGGTCCAGCTGCAAGTAACTAAGTCAAGGCGCTCTTCCTTTGGCTTGTTTGGGAACAGAGGTGTCTGAGACATTGAGTCCAGAAGCTTCACCCTATCCCCCAGCACGAATGAGAGTACCCTGTCAGACTTGCACTACAGGGAACTTCCCTGTATAAGGGAGATTTTGGTCTAAACAGAAGCAGCCCTCCTCCTTAACTGGAGGAGGATCTTACATTTCTCCTCAACTTCAGGTATGAGTGATTCAGACAGCGTTTCTCAAGGCATCCTCTATTCCATAGGACATGAGCCCACCGATGGCCTGGGGCTGCATGTGACTGTCATCCCTTTCTGGGCACAGGGGTGAAGGATGATTCCCACCCTGCCTCTGTCACCTGGAGCAACACAACAAACCTCTCTGTGCTGTGGTTTCTCCACTGTTGTAGTCAGGCTGGGCTGAGTATTATGAGGATGACACAATAGACAAGGCAAAACTCTACCCTGAAGGGTCTTGAGCCCTAGAAGGTTACAGAAATAGTCTATACTAGCTGCTTTCCCTTGAAAAGAGGACTCTTACGGGAATCAAATATGAAAACAGATATGAACAATCGCTTGTTAGGAAAATAAAGAAAAAGATCCACTTGGTCAATGGCTAATATTACTTTTTCTAACAAAACAACAGATATGAGTTACCTTTTGGAAAAACAAAGAATGGGATCCATGTAGTCTACAGTTAATGTTATTTCTGCTAACGGTGCTAAGTGCTAGTCTTCCACAATTCCTCCAGCCATCCACCTCAATTTTTTTGTGTGTGGATAATCCTTAGTCTCAATATGACCTTTGCTTCTATGTTTTACTCGTCCCAAATTACCAACGAGTGTTCCCATTAAAAATACAAAAATCAGACTCACTAATATAAGGTGGGATAGTGGAAAGATGTGTTGATAGAAGGGAGTAAACAGCTACATACAAGCATCGCTGTTGTTGAAAATCACCATACCAAGTATCATTGTGGGAAACTGTCCTTTGAGAGGTAGAATTATAGACTTGATATGAATCCTAAATGGACAGAGTCAAAATTTTATTAAACTTGCTCAGATCTCAAATTTGAATAATGAATATGGAAAGAAACTGAAAATGTTAAAATTAGTGACTTGTATGCTTTACCAAAGGAACTATCCATGCTGTGTCTGTGTACCCAAAGCCTCCACTACCTTGGTGAAGACTGGAGCCTGGTTGAGCTGACAGAGGGCCCAAGTATAGTCTTAGGCTTCTCTTACCTGCAGGAAAATTCTCAGTTCCCTTCAATGAGAAAACATTCCACTGTCCTTAAATATCCCATGAAAATGACTGAACATTATGTGCATATAGATTACTCTAGTTCCCAGATGAGAAACGGAAATCATTAACCACTAATGTGTCCCAGTGCCCTAGATGGGGACACCTCAGGCAAAACTGACCTAATAATCATTTGAACTAAGTGAAAAATCCACCCCAAAGAATTCAAAGACAAAAAGAGTGTGAAATTCAGTATTTTCTTAATTTAATTTGTTGTGGAAAAAGCCACATGTGAGGCAACAAAGGACACAGGAAATTACTCAACAACATGGCTCCTTGTTGGATGGAACATTAAGTGCTAGTACTTACTTTTCCTTGCATTTCAGCTGTGTACAGGCCAAGAAACTGTCAGGATGCTACATTCAAAAGAAAAATGTTGCCAAATGATTACATTTTATTTAGGAAAATCTCTGGGGGACAGAGAAGAAAGAGGTAGGAGGAATGAAATGGTTAATCTTCGTGGCTCCCTGGAATCCAGTATTCATGAGGGCAGACTCAACAGTCTTCTTAGAAGACAGACCAAAACTGAGAAAACCTATTTTCTTAGTGCATCTCATCCTACCTACCTATCCTTAACTGAAAACATAGAAATGTAATTGTTTCGACAAACTGTTTAGAGCTGCTAATGTTTCCAAAACGAGAATTTTTCAGATGTTATAAAAGAAAGCCATGGTATCTTTTTTTTAAAGATAACTTTTTAAAATACTGAGCCAAAAAAAATTACTTACCACCCAGACGACATTGGATGTTTCAATCCTACTGATCTGGATCTGAAATACCATTTTCAATTCCTGATGATAAGGAAGGTTGTGGACAGTCCATTGTAAATGCAAACTCTGATGTATAGAATTGGTGGAAACTTTAAGTGACACAGGAGTCAATGGTAAACGTTCAGCCAAGACTGAAAAGATCAAAATGAAGTATGAAATAATATTTAATAGGAGCATGATTGAAGAGTCAGAAATAATTAAACCTTAATATCATCATTATTTAGCTCTGGAAAATATTGCTCATATGTGCATCCTGGAATCAGACACTTTGGAAATGTGGAAGAGAATTTGGAAATCACTTAGCAGACACAGAAATTAAGATCTAGATGAATGAAGTGACTTGCTCAATAATATACAGCAAGTTCATACATTGATAAACAGGTAAACGAAACAGAAGAATCCTTTATTGGACAATCTAACTGGTTTGGAAATTTATAACAAGTCTGAAAAAAAGAAAGGGGACTTTTTCATGGAAATGTTATATTTCTGAAAATCAGAAATGAAAGTTTCCTTTTTGAAAGTCAATATTTTATAGTTTGGTAAAAGACTACAATGTGGGAGCATGTCTTATCTGTAGACATGGTCATTTATGTCTCAAGGTATTTAACTTAAAAGATAAAGATTAGCAAGAATTAACTGAACTCTTTCGATGAGACCAGCAAGATACCAGACATTTGATGTGAAACAAAATAATTGTGACAAGGTTCCTAGCTCAAAGAAGGAAGTTAGTTGGAGAGACATGATGAGCTCATGTGAAATAGTCCAAGAGATTGGAATTTTAGACCAGTTAGTGGTATGACACAGTCTGTAAAAGAATAGGAATTCAAACACGAAACAGGTTTGCTGAAGTTGGTGGCCTTGGGAAGCAGCAGACTATCTCTTAGGCTGACTGCATAAACCACCAATGGCGCCACTGCAAATGGTTGCAGACAGAGGTTTAAGCAGATATATCTGCCACTAGAGACAGAATGTATCCTGACTGAGTGAGTTAAGTCACTGCTAATTCTTAGAGAAGAACAAATCATGACTTTCCACTTAAGAGGAGAAAAACACCATATAGATTGGAAAATAATTGTGTATTGCTGATTCAACTATTTCAACTGTGAGGGTATCAGAAGTAAACTGGGAGTGGTACAAAGGTATTGAACAGATAAAGCCTGTATCGATAAAATCAGCTGCTATCTGATGACCTATGGCATAACAGATATCACCTTTTAAGCATTCAGTTTTCTAGTTTCAGGGGGATTTCCCCTCCTCATTTGAACCTCTCTAACATTAAGTTTAAATGGTAAGAGACTATCTCATTTTGACAACAAAAAATGGAAACAATTTTCAATACTGAAAAAATGTCCCCAAACTGCCATTCTACACATGCTATTTTTCTCATAGGGAAGTAAAAATAACAACGAAATTGAGCACATGTTATTGACCAGGCACAGTGCTAGGGCCTTTACTTACACTGTCTCATGCAATGCCTACTACAAAACTGTTAAACAGCAATTTTTCAGATAAGGAAACTCAAGCTCAATTTGGGTAAATAACATATACAAAGCTATGTGAAATTAAATAGGAATCTCTCTAATACCAACACCTGTGTCCCCCTTTACTGTCCTCCAACTGTTAAGACAGAAGCATTGGCCCAATCAAAGTTTGCATGAAATGGAATGTCTGAGAAGTATTTTGCATGGCGCCAACAACAAAGTCCTGCCATGGTCAGGACACAGGTGACAGGATGGGGCTCTGTATGGAGCCAGATAAACTGAGGAGTATCCCTGGTGGATACAAGACAAACATGATGTTTTTCATGTGATTGGACCACACAGTAAAAAGCTTCAGATTCAAATGGGGCATAACCTCAGAATTTGGAGGAACACCTCAGACAACTCATTCTATGAAAGTGAGATGAACAAGAATGCCCATAAAAGGCAAGGGAGCCACAATGGTTACCTTCCCAGAAAGTTACCTCGTGATATTTTGTAAATGTGATGCTGGGAAGGGCTAGGGTGATAACTATAACTCAGTGTGAATTCCACGACCGTGAGTTTGGCAGTGGGTCCTTAGATCTGAATCCAGAGTATGAGCAACAACAACAACAACAAAAATAGCCAATAAAATAAACAATTCTGTGCATTGAATAACAATATCAAAAAAGTGAAAAGACAACCTATAGAATGTGAGAAAATATTTGCAAATCATATATCTGATAAGGTTCCAGTATCCATACTATATAAAGAACTCTTACAAACCAGCAACAAAAAGACAAAGAACTCACTTTAAAAATAGGCAAAAGAGTCTGGGCAACATGGAAAAACCCTGTCTCTACCAAAAAAAATACAAAAATTAGCTGAGTGTCATGGCACATGTAGTCTCAGCTACTCAAGAAGCTGACATAAGAGGATGGCTTGAGCCGGGGAGACAGAGGTTGCAGTGAACCGTGATCACACCACTACACTCCACCTGGGCAACAGAGTGAGACCCTGTCACAACCAAATAAAATAAAATAAAATAAGTCAAAAGACTTGAATGAACATTTATCTAAGGAAGATATACAAATGGCTAATAAGCAAATGAAAAGATGTTCAATATCATTAGTCACTAAGGAAATTCAAGTCAAAATCACAAAGAGGTACCATTTCATATCCATGAAAATGGCTATAATAATTTTTAAAATGGAAATAACAAGTGTTGGTGAGGATGTGGAGAAATTACAGCCCCTGTACAGCCCCTGTAGGATTGTAAAATGGCTCCACTTTGTTGAAAACATTTTGACAATTCTTCAAAAAGTTAACTCCAGCCTGAGTGACAGAGTGAGACCCTGTCTCCAAGACAAACAAGTTAAAATAGAATCACCATATAACCCAGCAATTCCATTTGTAGGTAGATATCCCAAAGAATTGAAAGCAGGAATTAAAACAAATAATTGTCCACAAATTTGCATCAGCATTATCCACAACAGCCAAGACGTGGAAACAACTGAGACTTTCATCAGTGGATGACCAGATGAATAAACTGTGGTATATACATACGAAGGACTATTACTCAGCCATAAGAAATTGAATACTGATACATGCTACAATTGGATTAACCTCACAAACATCATGCTAAGTGAAAGAAGCCAGATACAAACGGTTTTATACTGTGATTCCATTTGTATGAAATTGCCAGAATAGTAAGTACCATAGAGACAGAAAGTAGACTGGTAGCTGCCAGGGGCTGGGAGAGAGGGGAATCAAGACTAACTGCTTAAGCAGTGGTTTCCTTTGGGTGTGATGAAAATGTTTTGCAAGTGAATCAGGTGATGGTTGCATAACATTGCGAATGTACTAATATTGCTAATTTACTCACCAAATGAGTATCATGAATCAATGTCACTAATTACTCATGATAAAAATGCTTGCATAACACAGAAATTGAGTTCCCATAATCCTACTCTTTTATTCTATTGCCAAATTTAAATCATATATATTTTCATTGGATTTTCCCATACACTTTTAAAAAATGTATTGGAATATGTACCCCATTTTATGATTTTTAAAGGACATTTTTTTTTAATCCCATAAAGGAAAGTAAAAATAAAATGTTAACAGTCATTATAACAGCAGTTATTTCTGGATGATGAGGTTGAGTGATTTTAATTTTCTTCTTTATACTTTTTGGTATTTTGTAAATGTTCTTCAGAAACATGTATTAGTTTGAGAATCAAATAATAAGTTATATTTTAAAAGAAATACTTTGTTAAGCTATCCGATTCACTCCACTATAATCATACCTCAGAATTCCTCCTTAGATTTCCTAAGCCCTTGTTTGGAGCAATGATTGCAACATGCTGTAAGAGTCTGTTTCTGTGTCTGTCTCCCTGCAGACTGTGAGTGAAACAAGGTTGGGACTCAGCCTTACTCAGCTTAGAGAAACCAAGACTAAGAACATACCAGTTATGGGAAAGACATTCAGTGATTGGTTGCTGAATGAATGAGTCAACTACCAGTCTAAATTTTACTTCTGGAAGCTCTAGACAAAAGAACTCTTTATATTAACATACGCTATCAGTGAGTGCTGAATGACTCAGGTGCTCGAGTGACGTCAGTCAAAAATAATCTGGTTAAAAGCAACCTAGGACTTCCTTGGGAAACAGTGGAAAATGCCAAGGTTAAGTCAGAGAGATCGAAGAATCATAAAGATTATTAAACCCAATCCCATTATTTTTCAGATGAAGAAATTGAGGTTAAAAAATGGGAAGTGACTTTGCCACAGCCGCACAATCAGACCAGAACCTAGGGCTCCTGGGTCTCTGTCCAGCTCTCTTTTTATAATGCTGGAGTGTGGCCAAGAAGGCCAGATTTGGGAATCAGACCAGGACTTAACCACATACTCTCCTCCCACTTTCCCCACCCTGTTTCTCTGACCATCCATAACACTACTCAAGGAAATAAACCATTGTCCATTCATAAGAAGGTTTATCATGCAGCAATTAAAAATAATGTTGTTTCTAGAAGAACATTTAATATCAAAGAAAAAAACTCATCATATGTTGTAGTAATTGTTTTAAGTAATAAAAAAATCCTGAGTATACATATACTATAATTTAACTTTTATTTAAAAACACACTATGTATTTATCTCCCTATCTCTGTCTGTATGTACATGTACACAACAGACAGAGGAATATATTGCTGCAGTCATAATCTCTGGCTGATGGAAACATGTACCGAGGGTTAACTGAAGAAAGTCTTGGCTCTTCCTTGTTGATTGGAGAAATTAAGCCAGGTTACTTGGAATAAATCCTCAGCAGAAATTGAGACAAGAAATCCGAACAGTACAGGTCAGAGCAAAGACAGGATTAATTACCAAAGAAAGCATGCTTGACAGAGAAAGCTGGAAGCAGAAGTGAAGATTGGTTGATAGAAAAACAGGGAAATGCATATCTGATCTAAATAAAAGAAGCTGAAAGCATGAGCAGCAGAGCTTACTCTGAGAGCAGAGTGGCTTGTACATAAAAGGCACATAGTAAATAGTGCTGGATCAGAAAATGAAACTTTACTAGAGAAATGAGCTGGGCTGAAAGCTTAGCGTTAGATGCCTGGGATTTCCTGGAGACCCCGTGTAACTGAGTAACTCGTTTTTCAAAAAAAAAGAGAATGAGTTACTATTGTTTTATTATTTTCTCTTTTCCCCATTTCCCTCTGTTCCCCACTTCCTACTTAGCCCTTTGGAAATGCAATTATAACCTTTTATCTCCCCTTCACCAGACACTCCCTACAGGGCAAGTTCATCTATTAATAATGATATGCTTAGAAGCTCCAGAGAGGAACTCTCACCCACCAGGAGACTGCCTTGAGAGATAACAGTTCATTTACAACCCAAAGTATGCCCACTGTGAAACTCTCTCCCACCTGGAGAATTTTCAGCCACCTTAGAGTCTATTTCTGCCCATAAGGATGCCAACTCAGAAATAATACCACACATCTACAGCCATCTGATCTTTGACAAACTTGACAAAAACAAGAAATAGGGAAAAGATTCCCTATTTAATAAATGGTGCTGGGAAAATTGGCTAGCCATAAGTAGAAAGCTGAA